>NW_026904032.1:0-319967 GCF_024500275.1 Phycodurus eques
AGTCCTGCCAAAGTCACATAGGTTGTCATGTTACAATTTAGTCAATAAGGCCTACTACTGGAGACGAAACCGAGTGCTTTGACGCTCGCCGTTCGGCCCCACAGCCGTCCAGAGACTCGGGGAGGCCTCCCCTGAAAGCTGGATTCCCACCGATCGTTTGTTTCAAATCTTAGCCCACTAGGTCAAAAGTAGCGCTATAAAGTCCTGCCAAAGTCACATAGGTCGTCATGTTACAATTTAGTCAATAAAGGCCTACTACTGGAGCGAAAACCGAGTGCTTTGACGCTCGCCGTTCGGCCCCACGAGCTCCGAGAGCTTGGAAGAGGCCTCCCTTGAAAGCTGGATTCCCAGGCTTGTCTGTGTGAATTCCTAGCCCGCTAGCTGAAATTAAGCGACCTAAAGTCGTGCCGAAGTCACATCGGTCGTCATGGTACTCGAGCGAAACTGGAGCGAAACCGAGTGCTTTGACGCTCGCCGTTCGGCCCCACGAGCTCCGAGAGCTTGGAAGAGGCCTCCCCTGAAAGCTGGATTCCCACCGATCGTTTGTTTCAAATCTTAGCCCAGTAGCTGAAAAGTAGGCGCTAAAGGTCCTGCCAAAATCACATAGGTCGTCATGTTACAATTTAGTCAATAAAGGCCTACTACTGGAGCGAAACCGAGTGCTTTGACGCTCGCTGTTCGGCCCCACGACCTCCGAGAAGCTTGGAAGAGGCCTCCCCTGAAAGCTGGATTCCCAAGGCTTGTCTGTGTGAATTCCTAGCCCGCTTGGCAGAAATTAAGCGACCTAAAGTCGTGCCGAAGTCAAATCGGTCGTCATGGTACTCGAGCGAAACTGAGTGCTTTAACGCTCGCTGCTCGGCCCCACAGCCGTCCAGAGACTCGGGGGAGGCCTCCCCTGAAAGCGGGATTCCCACCGATCATTTGTTTCAAATGTTAGCCCACTAGCTGAAAAGTAGGCGCTAAAAAGTCCTGCCAAATTCACATAGGTCGTCACGTTGCAATTTAGTCAATAAAAGCCTACTACTGGAGAGAAACCGAGTGCTTTGACGCTCGCCGTTCGGCCCCACAGCAGTCCAGAGACTCGGGGGAGGCCTCCTGTGAAAGATGGATTCCAAGCGATCGTTTGTTTCAAATCTTAGCCCAGAAGCTGAAAAAGAAGGCGCAAAAAAGTCCTGCCATAAACACATAGGTCGTCATGTCACAATTTAGTCAATAAAGGCCTACTACTGGAGAGAAACAGAGTGCTTTGACGTTTGCCGTTCGGCCCCACGACCTCTGAGAGGCTTGGAAGAGGCCTCCCCTGAAAGCTGGATTCCCACCGATCACTTGTTTTATATCTTAGCCCATGATCTCAAACGTCAGCGCTAAAAAGGCCTGCCAAACTCACATAGGTCGTCATGTTACAATTTAGTCAAAAAAGGCCTACTACTGGACAGAAACTGAATGCTTTAACGCTCGCCGCTCGGCACCACGAGCTCCGAGAGGCTTGGAAGAGGCCTCCCTTGAAAGCTGGATTCCCAAGGCTTGTCTGTGTGAATTCCTAGCCCGCAAGGCTGAAATTAAGCGACCGAAAGTCGTGCCGAAGTCAAATCGGTCGTCATGGCACTCGAGCGAAACTGAGTGGTTAAACGCTCGCCGCTCGGCCCCACAGCCGTCCAGAGACTCGGGGGAGGCCTCCCCTGAAAGCTGGATTCCCACCGATCGTTTGTTTCAAATCTTAGCCCACTAGTTCAAAAGTAGGCGCTAAAAAGTCCTGCCAAAGTCACATAGGTCGTCATGTTACAATTTAGTCAATAAAGGCCTACTACTGGACCGAAAACTGAGTGCTTTCACGCTCGCCGCTCGGCCCCACAGCCGTCCAGAGACTCGGGGGAGGCCTCCCCTGAAAGCTGGATTCCCACCGATCGTTTGTTTCAAATCTTAGCCCACTAGCTCAAAATTAGGCGCTAAAAAGTCCTGCCAAAGTCACATAGGTCGTCATGTTACAATTTAGTCAATTAAGGCCTAATACTGGCGAGAAACCGAGTGCTTTGACGCTCGCCGTTCGGCCCCACAGCTGTCCAGAGACTCGGGGGAGGCCTCCCTGAAAGCTGGATTCCCACCGATCGTTTTTTTTAAAATCTTAGCCCAGAAGCAGAAAAGAAGGCGCAAAAAAGTCCTGCCATAAACACATAGGTCGTCATCTCACAATTTAGTCAATAAAGGCCTACTACTGGAGAGAAACCGAGTGCTTTGACGCTTGCCGTTCGGCCCACGACCTCTGAGAGGCTTGGAAGAGGCCCTCCCCTGAAAGCTGGATTCCCACCGATCATTTGTTTTAAATCTTAGCCCACGACCTCAAACGTCAGCGCTAAAAAGGCCTGCCAAACTCACATAGGTCGTCATGTTACAATTTAGTCAATAAAGGCCTACTACTGGACCGAAACTGATTGCTTTAACGCTCGCCGCTCGGCCCCACAGCCGTCCAGAGACTCGGGGGAGGCCTCCCCTGAAAGCTGGATTCCCACCGATCATTTGCTTCAAATTGTAGCCCACTAGCTCAAAAGTAAGCGCTTAAAACGTCCTGCCAAAGTCACATAGGTCGTCATGTTACAATTTAGTCAATAAAGGCCTACTGCTGGAGCGAAACCGAGTGCTTTGACGCTTGCCTTTCGGCCCCACGAGCTCCGAGAGGCTTGGAAGAGGCCTCCCTTGAAAGCTGGATTCCCAAGGCTTGTCTGTGTGAATTCCTAGCCCGCTAGGCTGAAATTAAGCGACCTAAAGTCGTGCCGGAGTCAAATCGGTCGTCATGGTAATCGTGCGAAACTGATTGCTTTAACGCTCGCCGCTCGGCCCCACAGCCGTCCAGAGACTCGGGGAGGCCTCGCCTGAAGCTAGATTCCCACCGATCGTTTGTTTCAAATCTTAGCCCAGTAGCTGAAAAGTAGGCGCTAAAAAGACCTGCCAAAGTCACATAGGTCGTCATGTTACAATTTAGTCAATAAAGGCCTACTACTGGAGCGAAACCGACTGCTTTGACGCTCGCCGTTCGGCCCCACGACCTCCGAGAGGCTTGGAAGAGGCCTCCCCTGAAAGCTGCATTCCCACTGATCGTTTGTGTTAAATCTTAGCCCACTAGCTCAAAGGTAGGCGCTAAAAAGTCCGGCCAAAGTCACATAGGTCGTCATGTTACAATTTAGTCAATAAAGGCCTAATACTGGAGAGAAACCGAGTGCTTTGACGCTCGCCGTTCGGCCCCACAGCTGTCCAGAGACTCGGGGGAGGGCTCCCCTGAAAGCTGGATTCCCACCGATCGTTTGTTTCAAATCTTAGCCCAGAAGCTGAAATGAAAGCGCAAAAAAGTCCTGCCATAAACACATAGGTCGTCATGTCACAATTTAGTCAATAAAGGCCTACTACTGGAGAGAAACCGAGTGCTTTGACGCACGCCGTTCGGACCCACGACCTCTGAGAGGCTTCCAAGAGGCCTCCCCTGAAAGCTGGATTCCCACCGATAGTTTGTTTTAAATCTTAGCCCACTAGCTCAAAAGTAAGCGCGCCAAAGTCACATAGGTCGTCATGTCACAATTTAGTCAATAAAGGCCTACTACTGGAGCGAAACCGATTGCTTTGACGCTCGCCGTTCGGCCCCACGACCTCCGATAGGCTTGGAAGTGGCCTCCCCTAAAAGCTGGATTCCCACCGATCGTTTGTTTCAAATCTTAGCCCAGTAGCTGAAAAGAAGGCGCAAAAAAGTCCTGCCATAAACACATAGGTCGTCATCTCACAATTTAGTCAATAAAGGCCTACTACTGGAGAGAAACCGAGTGCTTTGACGCTTGCCGTTCGGCCCCACGACCTCTGAGAGGCTTGGAAGAGGCCTCCCCTGAAAGCTGGATTCCCACCGATCATTTGTTTTAAATGTTAGCCCACTAGCTGAAAAGTAGGCGCTAAAAAGTCCTGCCAAATTCACATAGGTCGTCACGTTGCAATTTAGTCAATAAAAGCCTACTACTGGAGAGAAACCGAGTGCTTTGACGCTCGCCGTTCGGCCCCACAGCAGTCCAGAGACTCGGGGGAGGCCTCCTGTGAAAGATGGATTCCAAGCGATCGTTTGTTTCAAATCTTAGCCCAGAAGCTGAAAAGAAGGCGCAAAAAAGTCCTGCCATAAACACATAGGTCGTCATCTCACAATTTAGTCAATAAAGGCCTACTACTGGAGAGAAACCGAGTGCTTTGACGCTTGCCGTTCGGCCCCACGACCTCTGAGAGGCTTGGAAGAGGCCTCCCCTGAAAGCTGGATTCCCACCGATCATTTGTTTTAAATCTTAGCCCACGACCTCAAACGTCAGCGCTAAAAAGGCCTGCCAAACTCACATAGGTCGTCATGTTACAATTTAGTCAATAAAGGCCTACTACTGGACCGAAACTGATTGCTTTAACGCTCGCCGCTCGGCCCCACAGCCGTCCAGAGACTCGGGGGAGGCCTCCCCTGAAAGCTGGATTCCCACCGATCATTTGTTTCAAATCGTAGCCCACTAGCTCAAAAGTAAGCGCTAAAACGTCCTGCCAAAGTCACATAGGTCGTCATGTTACAATTTAGTCAATAAAGGCCTACTGCTGGAGCGAAACCGAGTGCTTTGACGCTTGCCTTTCGGCCCCACGAGCTCCGAGAGGCTTGGAAGAGGCCTCCCTTGAAAGCTGGATTCCCAAGGCTTGTCTGTGTGAATTCCTAGCCCGCTAGGCTGAAATTAAGCGACCTAAAGTCGTGCCGGAGTCAAATCGGTCGTCATGGTAATCGTGCGAAACTGATTGCTTTAACGCTCGCCGCTCGGCCCCACAGCCGTCCAGAGACTCGGGGGAGGCCTCGCCTGAAAGCTAGATTCCCACCGATCGTTTGTTTCAAATCTTAGCCCAGTAGCTGAAAAGTAGGCGCTAAAAAGACCTGCCAAAGTCACATAGGTCGTCATGTTACAATTTAGTCAATAAAGGCCTACTACTGGAGCGAAACCGACTGCTTTGACGCTCGCCGTTCGGCCCCACGACCTCCGAGAGGCTTGGAAGAGGCCTCCCCTGAAAGCTGCATTCCCACTGATCGTTTGTGTTAAATCTTAGCCCACTAGCTCAAAGGTAGGCGCTAAAAAGTCCGGCCAAAGTCACATAGGTCGTCATGTTACAATATAGTCAATAAAGGCCTAATACTGGAGAGAAACCGAGTGCTTTGACGCTCGCCGTTCGGCCCCACAGCTGTCCAGAGACTCGGGGGAGGGCTCCCCTGAAAGCTGGATTCCCACCGATCGTTTGTTTCAAATCTTAGCCCAGAAGCTGAAATGAAAGCGCAAAAAAGTCCTGCCATAAACACATAGGTCGTCATGTCACAATTTAGTCAATAAAGGCCTACTACTGGAGAGAAACCGAGTGCTTTGACGCACGCCGTTCGGACCCACGACCTCTGAGAGGCTTCCAAGAGGCCTCCCCTGAAAGCTGGATTCCCACCGATAGTTTGTTTTAAATCTTAGCCCACTAGCTCAAAAGTAAGCGCTAAAAAGTCCTGCCAAAGTCACATAGGTCGTCATGTCACAATTTAGTCAATAAAGGCCTACTACTGGAGCGAAACCGATTGCTTTGACGCTCGCCGTTCGGCCCCACGACCTCCGATAGGCTTGGAAGCGGCCTCCCCTAAAAGCTGGATTCCCACCGATCGTTTGTTTCAAATCTTAGCCCAGTAGCTGAAAAGTAGGCGCTAAAAAGTCCTGCCAAAATCACATAGGTCGTCATGTTACAATTTACTCAATAAAGGCCTACTACTGGAGCGAAACCGAGTGCTTTGACGCTCGCCGTTCGGCCCCACAGCCGTCCAGAGACTCGGGGGAGGCCTCCCCTGAAAGCTGGATTCCCACCGATCGTTTGTTTCAAATCTTATCCCACTAGCTCAAAAGTAAGCGCTAAAACGTCCTGCCAAAATCACATAGGTCGTCATGTTACAATTTAGTCAATAAAGGCCTACTACTGGAGCGAAACTGAGTGCTTTAACGCTTGCCGCTCGGCCCCACGCCCTCTGAGCGGCTTGGAAGAGGCCTCCCCTGAAAGCTGGATTCCCAAGGATTGTCTGTGTGAATTCCTAGCCCGCTAGGCTGAAATGAAGCAACCTAAAGTCATGCCGAAGTCAAATCGGTCGTCATGGTACTCGAGCGAAACTGAGTGCTTTAACGCTTGCTGCTCGGCCCCACAGCCGTCCAGAGACTCGGGGGAGGTCTCCCCTGAAAGCTGGATTCCAACCGATCGTTTGTTTCAAATCTTAGCCCAGAAGCTGAAAAGTAGGCGCTAAAAAGTCCTGCCAAAATCACATAGGTCGTCATGTTACAATTTACTCAATAAAGGCCTACTACTGGAGAGAAACCGAGTGCTTTGACGCTCGCCGTTCGGCCCCACAGCCGTCCTGAGACTCGGGGGAGGCCTCCTCTGAAAGCTGGATTCCCACCGATCGTTTGTTTTAAATCTTATCCCACTAGCTCAAACGTAAGCGCTAAAACGTCCTGCCAAAATCACATAGGTCGTCATGTTACAATTTACTCAATACAGGCCTACTACTGGAGAGGAGAGAAACCGAGTGCTTTGACGATCGCCGTTCGGCCCCACAGCCGTCCTGAGACTCGGGGGAGGCCTCCCCTGAAAGCTGGATTCCCACCGATCGTTTCTTTCAAATCTTAGCCCAGAAGCTGAAAAGTAGGCGCTAAAAAGTTCTGCCAAAATCACATAGGTCGTCATGTTACAATTTAGTCAATAAAGGCCTACTACTGGAGCGAAACCGAGTGCTTTGATGCTCGCCGTTTGGCCCCACGACCTCTGAGAGGCTTGGAAGAGGCCTCCCCTGAAAGCTGGATTCCCACCGATCGTTTGTTTTAAATCTTAGCCCACTAGCTCAAACGTACGCGCTAAAAAGTCCTGCCAAAATCACATAGGTCGTCATGTTACAATTTAGTCAATAAAGGCCAACTACTGGACCGAAACTGAGTGCTTTAACGCTCGCCGTTAGGCCCCACAACCTCTGAGAGGCTTGGGAGTGGCCTCCCCTGAAAGCTGGATTCCCAAGGATTGTCTGTGTGAATTCCTAGCCCGCTAGGCTGAAATTAAGCGACCTAAAGTCGTGCCGAAGTCAAATCGGTCGTCATGGTACTCGAGCGAAACTGAGTGGTTAAACGCTCGCCGCTCGGCCCCACAGCCGTCCAGAGACTCGGGGGAGGCCTCCCCTGAAAGCTGGATTCCCACCGATCGTTTGTTTCAAATCTTAGCCCACTAGTTCAAAAGTAGGCGCTAAAAAGTCCTGCCAAAGTCACATAGGTCGTCATGTTACAATTTAGTCAATAAAGGCCTACTACTGGACCGAAACTGAGTGCTTTCACGCTCGCCGCTCGGCCCCACAGCCGTCCAGAGACTCGGGGGAGGCCTCCCCTGAAAGCTGGATTCCCACCGATCGTTTGTTTCAAATCTTAGCCCACTAGCTCAAAATTAGGCGCTAAAAAGTCCTGCCAAAGTCACATAGGTCGTCATGTTACAATTTAGTCAATTAAGGCCTAATACTGGCGAGAAACCGAGTGCTTTGACGCTCGCCGTTCGGCCCCACAGCTGTCCAGAGACTCGGGGAGGCCTCCCCTGAAAGCTGGATTCCCACCGATCGTTTTTTTCAAATCTTAGCCCAGAAGCTGAAAAGAAGGCGCAAAAAAGTCCTGCCATAAACACATAGGTCGTCATCTCACAATTTAGTCAATAAAGGCCTACTACTGGAGAGAAACCGAGTGCTTTGACGCTTGCCGTTCGGCCCCACGACCTCTGAGAGGCTTGGAAGAGGCCTCCCCTGAAAGCTGGATTCCCACCGATCATTTGTTTTAAATCTTAGCCCACGACCTCAAACGTCAGCGCTAAAAAGGCCTGCCAAACTCACATAGGTCGTCATGTTACAATTTAGTCAATAAAGGCCTACTACTGGACCGAAACTGATTGCTTTAACGCTCGCCGCTCGGCCCCACAGCCGTCCAGAGACTCGGGGGAGGCCTCCCCTGAAAGCTGGATTCCCACCGATCATTTGTTTCAAATCGTAGCCCACTAGCTCAAAAGTAAGCGCTAAAACGTCCTGCCAAAGTCACATAGGTCGTCATGTTACAATTTAGTCAATAAAGGCCTACTGCTGGAGCGAAACCGAGTGCTTTGACGCTTGCCTTTCGGCCCCACGAGCTCCGAGAGGCTTGGAAGAGGCCTCCCTTGAAAGCTGGATTCCCAAGGCTTGTCTGTGTGAATTCCTAGCCCGCTAGGCTGAAATTAAGCGACCTAAAGTCGTGCCGAAGTCAAATCGGTCGTCATGGTACTCGAGCGAAACTGAGTGCTTTAACGCTCGCCGCTCGGCCCCACAGCCGTCCAGAGACTCGGGGGAGGCCTCGCCTGAAAGCTAGATTCCCACCGATCGTTTGTTTCAAATCTTAGCCCAGTAGCTGAAAAGTAGGCGCTAAAAAGACCTGCCAAAGTCACATAGGTCGTCATGTTACAATTTAGTCAATAAAGGCCTACTACTGGAGCGAAACCGACTGCTTTGACGCTCGCCGTTCGGCCCCACGACCTCCGAGAGGCTTGGAAGAGGCCTCCCCTGAAAGCTGCATTCCCACTGATCGTTTGTATTAAATCTTAGCCCACTAGCTCAAAGGTAGGCGCTAAAAAGTCCGGCCAAAGTCACATAGGTCGTCATGTTACAATTTAGTCAATAAAGGCCTAATACTGGAGAGAAACCGAGTGCTTTGACGCTCGCCGTTCGGCCCCACAGCTGTCCAGAGACTCGGGGGAGGGCTCCCCTGAAAGCTGGATTCCCACCGATCGTTTGTTTCAAATCTTAGCCCAGAAACTGAAATGAAAGCGCAAAAAAGTCCTGCCATAAACACATAGGTCGTCATGTCACAATTTAGTCAATAAAGGCCTACTACTGGAGAGAAACCGAGTGCTTTGACGCACGCCGTTCGGACCCACGACCTCTGAGAGGCTTCCAAGAGGCCTCCCCTGAAAGCTGGATTCCCACCGATAGTTTGTTTTAAATCTTAGCCCACTAGCTCAAAAGTAAGCGCTAAAAAGTCCTGCCAAAGTCACATAGGTCGTCATGTCACAATTTAGTCAATAAAGGCCTACTACTGGAGCGAAACCGATTGCTTTGACGCTCGCCGTTCGGCCCCACGACCTCCGATAGGCTTGGAAGCGGCCTCCCCTAAAAGCTGGATTCCCACCGATCGTTTGTTTCAAATCTTAGCCCAGTAGCTGAAAAGTAGGCGCTAAAAAGTCCTGCCAAAATCACATAGGTCGTCATGTTACAATTTACTCAATAAAGGCCTACTACTGGAGCGAAACCGAGTGCTTTGACGCTCGCCGTTCGGCCCCACAGCCGTCCAGAGACTCGGGGGAGGCCTCCCCTGAGAGCTGGATTCCCACCGATCGTTTGTTTCAAATCTTAGCCCACTAGGTCAAAAGTAAGCGCTATAAAGTCCTGCCAAAGTCACATAGGTCGTCATGTTACAATTTAGTCAATAAAGGCCTACTACTGGAGCAAAACCGAGTGCTTTGACGCTCGCCATTCGGCCCCATGAGCTCCGAGAGGCTTGGAGGAGGCCTCCCTTGAAAGCTGTATTCCCACCGATCGTTTTTTTTCAAATCTTAGCCCACTGGCTCAAAAGTAAGCGCTATAAAGTCCTGCCAAAGTCACATAGGTCGTCATGTTACAATTTACTCAATAAAGGCCTACTACTGGAGCGAAACCGAGTGCTTTGACGCTCGCCGTTCGGCCCCACAGCCGTCCAGAGACTCGGGGGAGGCCACCCCTGAAAGCTGGATTCCCACCGATCGTTTTTTTCAAATCTTAGCCCACTAGCTCAAAAGTAAGCGCTAAAACGTCCTGCCAAAATCACATAGGTCGTCATGTTACAATTTAGTCAATAAAGGCCTACTACTGGAGCGAAACCGAGTGCTTTGACGCTCGCCGATTGGCCCCACGAGCTCCGAGAGGCTTGGAGGAGGCCTCCCTTGAAAGCTGGATTCCCACCGATCGTTTTTTTCAAATCTTAGCCCACTAGCTGAACAGTAGGCGCAAAAAAGTCCTGCCAAAGTCACATAGGTCGTCATGTAACAATTTAGTCAATAAAGGCCAACTACTGGAGCGAAACCGAGTGCTTTGACGCTCGCCGTTAGGCCCCACGACCTCTGAGAGGCTTGGAAGTGGCCTCCCCTAAAAGCTGGATTCCCAAGGATTGTCTGTGTGAATTCCTAGCCCGCTAGGCTTAAATTAAGCGACCTAAAGCCGTGCCGAAGTCAAATCGGTCGTCATGGTACTCGAGCGAAACTGAGTGCTTTAACGCTTGCTGCTCGGCCCCACAGCCGTCCAGAGACTCGGGGGAGGTCTCCCCTGAAAGCTGGATTCCCACCGATCGTTTGTTTCAAATCTTAGCCCAGAAGCTGAAAAGTAGGCGCTAAAAAGTCCTGCCAAAATCACATAGGTCGTCACGTTACAATTTAGTCAATAAAGGCCTACTACTGGAGAGAAACCGAGTGCTTTGACGCTCGCCACTCGGCCCCACAGCCGTCCAGAGACTCGGGGGAGGACTCCCCTGAAGGCTGGATTCCCACCGATCGTTTGTTTCAAATCTTAGCGCACTCGCTCAAACGTAAGCGCTAAAAAGTCTTGCCAAAGTCACATCGGTTGTCATGTTACAATTTAGTCAATAAAGGCCTACTACTGGAGAGAAACAGAGTGCTTTGACGCTCGCCGTTCGGCCCCACGACCTCCGAGAGGCTTGGAAGAGGCCTCCCTTGAAAGCTGGATTCCCACCGATCGTTTGTTTTAAATCTTATCCCACTAGCTCAAAAGTAAGCGCTAAAACGTCCTGCCAAAATCACATAGGTCGTCATGTTACAATTTAGTCAATAAAGGCCTACTACTGGAGCGAAACTGAGTGCTTTAACGCTCGCCGCTCGGCCCCACGACCTCTGAGCGGCTTGGAAGAGGCCTCCCCTGAAAGCTGGATTCCCAAGGATTGTCTGTGTGAATTCCTAGCCCGCTAGGCTGAAATGAAGCAACCTAAAGTCATGCCGAAGTCAAATCGGTCGTCATGGTACTCGAGCGAAACTGAGTGCTTTAACGCTTGCTGCTCGGCCCCACAGCCGTCCAGAGACTTGGGGGAGGTCTCCCCTGAAAGCTGGATTCCAACCGATCGTTTGTTTCAAATCTTAGCCCAGAAGCTGAAAAGTAGGCGCTAAAAAGTCCTGCCAAAATCACATAGGTCGTCATGTTACAATTTACTCAATAAAGGCCTACTACTGGAGAGAAACCGAGTGCTTTGACGCTCGCCGTTCGGCCCCACAGCCGTCCTGAGACTCGGGGGAGGCCTCCTCTGAAAGCTGGATTCCCACCGATCGTTTGTTTTAAATCTTATCCCACTAGCTCAAACGTAAGCGCTAAAAAGTCCTGCCAAAATCACATAGGTCGTCATGTTACAATTTACTCAATACAGGCCTACTACTGGAGAGAAACCGAGTGCTTTGACGATCGCCGTTCGGCCCCACAGCCGTCCTGAGACTCGGGGGAGGCCTCCCCTGAAAGCTGGATTCCCACCGATCGTTTCTTTCAAATCTTAGCCCAGAAGCTGAAAAGTAGGCGCTAAAAAGTTCTGCCAAAATCACATAGGTCGTCATGTTACAATTTAGTCAATAAAGCCCTACTACTGGAGCGAAACCGAGTGCTTTGATGCTCGCCGTTTGGCCCCACGACCTCTGAGAGGCTTGGAAGAGGCCTCCCCTGAAAGCTGGATTCCCACCGATCGTTTGTTTTAAATCTTAGCCCACTAGCTCAAACGTAAGCGCTAAAAAGTCCTGCCAAAATCACATAGGTCGTCATGTTACAATTTAGTCAATAAAGGCCAACTACTGGACCGAAACTGAGTGCTTTAACGCTCGCCGTTAGGCCCCACAACCTCTGAGAGGCTTGCGAGTGGCCTCCCCTGAAAGCTGGATTCCCAAGGATTGTCTGTGTGAATTCCTAGCCCGCTAGGCTGAAATTAAGCGACCTAAAGTCGTGCCGAAGTCAAATCGGTCGTCATGGTACTCGAGCGAAACTGAGTGCTTTAACGCTCGCCGCTCGGCCCCACAGCCGTCCAGAGACTCGGGGGAGGCCTCGCCTGAAAGCTAGATTCCCACCGATCGTTTGTTTCAAATCTTAGCCCAGTAGCTGAAAAGTAGGCGCTAAAAAGACCTGCCAAAGTCACATAGGTCGTCATGTTACAATTTAGTCAATAAAGGCCTACTACTGGAGCGAAACCGACTGCTTTGACGCTCGCCGTTCGGCCCCACGACCTCCGAGAGGCTTGGAAGAGGCCTCCCCTGAAAGCTGCATTCCCACTGATCGTTTGTGTTAAATCTTAGCCTACTAGCTCAAAGGTAGGCGCTAAAAAGTCCGGCCAAAGTCACATAGGTCGTCATGTTACAATTTAGTCAATAAAGGCCTAATACTGGAGAGAAACCGAGTGCTTTGACGCTCGCCGTTCGGCCCCACAGCTGTCCAGAGACTCGGGGGAGGCCTCCCCTGAAAGCTGGATTCCCACCGATCGTTTGTTTCAAATCTTAGCCCAGAAGCTGAAATGAAAGCGCAAAAAAGTCCTGCCATAAACACATAGGTCGTCATGTCACAATTTAGTCAATAAAGGCCTACTACTGGAGAGAAACCGAGTGCTTTGACGCACGCCGTTCGGACCCACGACCTCTGAGAGGCTTCCAAGAGGCCTCCCCTGAAAGCTGGATTCCCACCGATAGTTTGTTTCAAATCTTAGCCCACTAGCTCAAAAGTAAGCGCTAAAAAGTCCTGCCAAAGTCACATAGGTCGTCATGTCACAATTTAGTCAATAAAGGCCTACTACTGGAGCGAAACCGATTGCTTTGACGCTCGCCGTTCGGCCCCACGACCTCCGATAGGCTTGGAAGCGGCCTCCCCTAAAAGCTGGATTCCCACCGATCGTTTGTTTCAAATCTTAGCCCAGTAGCTGAAAAGTAGGCGCTAAAAAGTCCTGCCAAAATCACATAGGTCGTCATGTTACAATTTACTCAATAAAGGCCTACTACTGGAGCGAAACCGAGTGCTTTGACGCTCGCCGTTCGGCCCCACAGCCGTCCAGAGACTCGGGGGAGGCCTCCCCTGAAAGCTGCATTCCCACTGATCGTTTGTGTTAAATCTTAGCCTACTAGCTCAAAGGTAGGCGCTAAAAAGTCCGGCCAAAGTCACATAGGTCGTCATGTTACAATTTAGTCAATAAAGGCCTAATACTGGAGAGAAACCGAGTGCTTTGACGCTCGCCGTTCGGCCCCACAGCTGTCCAGAGACTCGGGGGATGCCTCCCCTGAAAGCTGGATTCCCACCGATCGTTTGTTTCAAATCTTAGCCCAGAAGCTGAAATGAAAGCGCAAAAAAGTCCTGCCATAAACACATAGGTCGTCATGTCACAATTTAGTCAATAAAGGCCTACTACTGGAGAGAAACCGAGTGCTTTGACGCACGCCGTTCGGACCCACGACCTCTGAGAGGCTTCCAAGAGGCCTCCCCTGAAAGCTGGATTCCCACCGATAGTTTGTTTAAAATCTTAGCCCACTAGCTCAAAAGTAAGCGCTAAAAAGTCCTGCCAAAGTCACATAGGTCGTCATGTCACAATTTAGTCAATAAAGGCCTACTACTGGAGCGAAACCGATTGCTTTGACGCTCGCCGTTCGGCCCCACGACCTCCGATAGGCTTGGAAGCGGCCTCCCCTAAAAGCTGGATTCCCAACGATCGTTTGTTTCAAATCTTAGCCCAGTAGCTGAAAAGTAGGCGCTAAAAAGTCCTGCCAAAATCACATAGGTCGTCATGTTACAATTTACTCAATAAAGGCCTACTACTGGAGCGAAACCGAGTGCTTTGACGCTCGCCGTTCGGCCCCACAGCCGTCCAGAGACTCGGGGGAGGCCTCCCCTGAAAGCTGGATTCCCACCGATCGTTTGTTTCAAATCTTAGCCCACTAGGTCAAAAGTAAGCGCTATAAAGTCCTGCCAAAGTCACATAGGTCGTCATGTTACAATTTAGTCAATAAAGGCCTACTACTGGAGCAAAACCGAGTGCTTTGACGCTCGCCATTCGGCCCCATGAGCTCAGAGAGGCTTGGAGGAGGCCTCCCTTGAAAGCTGGATTCCCACCGATCGTTTTTTTCAAATCTTAGCCCACTGGCTCAAAAGTAAGCGCTATAAAGTCCTGCCAAAGTCACATAGGTCGTCATGTTACAATTTAGTCAATAAAAGACTACTAATGGAGCGAAACCGAGTGCTTTGATGCTCGCCGTTTGGCCCCACGACCTCTGAGAGGCTTGGAAGAGGCCTCCCCTGAAAGCTGGATTCCCACCGATCGTTTGTTGTAAATCTTAGCCCACTAGCTCAAACGTAAGCGCTAAAAAGTCCTGCCAAAATCACATAGGTGGTCATGTTACAATTTAGTCAATAAAGGCCAACTACTGGACCGAAACTGAGTGCTTTAACGCTCGCCGTTAGGCCCCACAACCTCTGAGAGGCTTGGGAGTGGCCTCCCCTGAAAGCTGGATTCCCAAGGATTGTCTGTGTGAATTCCTAGCCCGCTAGGCTGAAATTAAGCGACCTAAAGTCGTGCCGAAGTCAAATCGGTCGTCATGGTACTCGAGCGAAACTGAGTGCTTTAACGCTCGCCGCTCGGCCCCACAGCCGTCCAGAGACTCGGGGGAGGACTCCCCTGAAAGCTGGATTCCCACCGATCGTTTGTTTCAAATCTTAGCGCACTCGGTCAAAAGTAATCGCTAAAAAGTCCTGCCAAAGTCACATAGGTTGTCATGTTACAATTTAGTCAATAAAGGCCTACTACTGGAGAGAAACAGAGTGCTTTGACGCTCGCCGTTCGGGCCCACGACCTCTGAGAGGCTTGGAAGAGGCCTCCCCTGAAAGCTGGATTCCCACCGATTGTTTGTTTCAAATCTTAGCCCAGTAGCTGAACAGTAGGCGCAAAAAAGTCCTGCCAAAGTCAAATAGGTCGTCATGTAACAATTTAGTCAATAAAGGCCTACTACTGGAGCGAAACCGAGTGCTTTGACGCTCGCCGTTAGGCCCCACGACCTCTGAGAGGCTTGGAAGTGGCCTCCCCTGAAAGCTGGATTCCCAAGGATTGTCTGTGTGAATTCCTAGCCCGCTAGGCTTAAATTAAGCGACCTAAAGTCGTGCCGAAGTCAAATCGGTCGTCATGGTACTCGGGCGAAACTGAGTGCTTTAACGCTCGCCGCTCGGCCCCACAGCCGCCCAGAGACTCGGGGGAGGCCTCCCCTGAAACCTGGATTCCCACCGATCGTTTGTTTCAAATCTTAGCCCACTAGCTCAAAAGTAGGCGCTAAAAAGTCCTGCCAAAATCACATAGGACGTCACGTTACAATTTAGTCAATAAAGGCCTACTACTGGAGAGAAACCGAGTGCTTTGACGCTCGCCGTTCGGTCCCACAGCTGTCCAGAGATTCGGGGGAGGCCTCCCCTGAAAGCTGGATTCCCACCGATCGTTTGTTTCAAATCTTAGCGCACTAGGTCAAAAGTAAGCGCTAAAAAGTCCTGCCAAAGTCACATAGGTTGTCATGTTACAATTTAGTCAATAAAGGCCTACTACTGGAGCGAAACCGAGTGCTTTGACGCTCGCCGTTCGGGCCCCCGACCTCTGAGAGGCTTGGAAGAGGCCTCCCCTGAAAGCTGGATTCCCACCGATCATTTGTTTTAAATCTTAGCCCACGACCTCAAACGTCAGCGCTAAAAAGGCCTGCCAAACTCACATAGGTCGTCATGTTACAATTTAGTCAATAAAGGCCTACTACTGGAGCGAAACAGAGTGCTTTGACGCTCGCCGTTCGGCCCCACAGCCGTCCAGAGACTCGGGGGAGGCCTCCCCTGAAAGCTGGATTCCCACCGATCGTTTTTTTCAAATCTTAGCCCACGAGCTCAAAAGTAAGCGCTAAAACGTCCTGCCAAAATCACATAGGTCGTCATGTTACAATTTAGTCAATAAAGGCCTACTACTGGAGCGAAACCGAGTGCTTTGACGCTCGCCGATTGGCCCCACGAGCTCCGAGAGGCTTGGAGGAGGCCTCCCTTGAATGCTGGATTCCCACCGATCGTTTTTTTCAAATCTTAGCCCACTAGCTCAAAAGTAAGCGCTATAAAGTCCTGCCAAAGTGACATAGGTCGTCATGTTACAATTTAGTCAATAAAGGCCTACTACTGGAGCGAAACAGAGTGCTTTGACGCTCGCCGTTCGGCCCCACAGCTGTCCAGAGACTCGGGGGAGGCCTCCCCTGAAAGCTGGATTCCCACTGATCGTTTTTTTTCAAATCTTAGCCCAGAAGCTGAAAAGAAGGCGCAAAAAAGTCCTGCCCTAAACACATAGGTCGTCATCTCACAATTTAGTCAATAAAGGCCTACTACTGGAGAGAAACCGAGTGCTTTGACGCTTGCCGTTCGGCCCCACGACCTCTGAGAGGCTTGGAAGAAGCCTCCCCTGAAAGCTGGATTCCCACCGATCATTTGTTTTAAATCTTAGCCCACGACCTCAAACGTCAGCGCTAAAAATGCCTGCCAAACTCACATAGGTCGTCATGTTACAATTTAGTCAAAAAAGGCCTACTATTGGACCGAAACTGAGTGCTTTAACGCTCGCCGCTCGGCCCCACAGCCGTCCAGAGACTCGGGGGAGGCCTCCCCTTAAAGCTGCATTCCCACTGATCGTTTGTGTTAAATCTTAGTCCACTAGCTCAAAGGTAGGCGCTAAAAAGTCCGGCCAAAGTCACATAGGTCGTCATGTTACAATTTAGTCAATAAAGGCCTAATACTGGAGAGAAACCGAGTGCTCTGACGCTCGCCGTTCGGCCCCACAGCAGTCCAGAGACTCGGGGGAGGCCTCCCCTGAAAGCTGGATTCCCACCGATCGTTTGTTTCAAATCTTAGCCCAGAAGCTGAAAAGAAAGCGCGAAAAAGTCCTGCCATAAACACATAGGTCGTCATGTCACAATTTAGTCAATAAAGGCCTACTACTGGAGAGAAACAGAGTGCTTTGACGCACGCCGTTCGGCCCCACGACCTCTGAGAGGCTTGCAAGAGGCCTCCCCTGAAATCTGGATTCCCACCGATAGTTTGTTTCAAATCTTAGCCCACTAGCTCAAAAGTAAGCGCTAAAAAGTCCTGCCAAAGTCACATAGGTCGTCATGTCACAATTTAGTCAATAAAGGCCTACTACTGGAGCGAAACCGATTGCTTTGACGCTCGCCGTTCGGCCCCACGACCTCCGATAAGCTTGGAAGCAGCCTCCCCTGAAAGCTGGATTCCCACCGATCGTTCGTTTCAAATCTTAGCCCACTAGCTCAAACGTAAGCGCTATAAAGTCCTGCCAAAGTCACATAGGTCGTCATGTTACAATTTCGTCAATAAAGGCCTCCTACTGGACCGAAACTGAGTGCTTTAACGCTCGCCGCTCGGCCCCACAGCCGTCCAGAGACTCGGGGGAGGCCTCCCCTGAAACCTGGATTCCCACCGATCGTTTGTTTCAAATCTTAGCCCACTAGCTCAAAAGTAGGCGCTAAAAGGTCCTGCCAAAATCACATAGGTCGTCACGTTACAATTTAGTCAATAAAGGCCTACTACTGGAGAGAAACCGAGTGCTTTGACGCTCGCCGTTCGGTCCCACAGCCGTCCAGAGACTCGGGGGAGGCCTCCCCTGAAAGCTGGATTCCCACCGATCGTTTGTTTCAAATCTTAGCATACTAGGTTAAAAGTAAGCGCTAAAAAGTCCTGCCAAAATCACATAGGTCGTCATGTTACAATTTAGTCAATAAAGGCCTACTACTGGAGAGAAACCGAGTGCTTTGACGCTCGCCGATTGGCCCCACGAGCTCCGAGAGGCTTGGAGGAGGCCTCTCTTGAAAGCTGGATTCCCACCGATCGTTGTTTTCAAATCTTAGCCCACTAGCTCAAAAGTAAGCGCTAAAAAGTCCTGCCAAAGTCACATAGGTCGTCATGTTACAATTTAGTCAATAAAGGCCTACTACTGGAGCGAAACAGAGTGCTTTGACGCTCGCCGTTCGGCCCCACAGCTGTCCAGAGACTCGGGGGAGGCCTCCCCTGAAAGCTGGATTCCCACTGATCGTTTTTTTTCAAATCTTAGCCCAGAAGCTGAAAAGAAGGCGCAAAAAAGTCCTGCCCTAAACACATAGGTCGTCATCTCACAATTTAGTCAATAAAGGCCTACTACTGGAGAGAAATCGAGTGCTTTGACGCTTGCCGTTCGGCCCCACGACCTCTGAGAGGCTTGGAAGAAGCCTCCCCTGAAAGCTGGATTCCCACCGATCATTTGTTTTAAATCTTAGCCCACGACCTCAAACGTCAGCGCTAAAAATGCCTGCCAAACTCACATAGGTCGTCATGTTACAATTTAGTCAAAAAAGGCCTACTATTGGACCGAAACTGAGTGCTTTAACGCTCGCCGCTCGGCCCCACAGCCGTCCAGAGACTCGGGGGAGGCCTCCCCTTAAAGCTGCATTCCCACTGATCGTTTGTGTTAAATCTTAGTCCACTAGCTCAAACGTAGGCGCTAAAAAGTCCGGCCAAAGTCACATAGGTCGTCATGTTACAATTTAGTCAATAAAGGCCTAATACTGGAGAGAAACCGAGTGCTCTGACGCTCGCCGTTCGGCCCCACAGCAGTCCAGAGACTCGGGGGAGGCCTCCCCTGAAAGCTGGATTCCCACCGATCGTTTGTTTCAAATCTTAGCCCAGAAGCTGAAAAGAAAGCGCGAAAAAGTCCTGCCATAAACACATAGGTCGTCATGTCACAATTTAGTCAATAAAGGCCTACTACTGGAGAGAAACAGAGTGCTTTGACGCACGCCGTTCGGCCCCACGACCTCTGAGAGGCTTGCAAGAGGCCTCCCCTGAAATCTGGATTCCCACCGATAGTTTGTTTCAAATCTTAGCCCACTAGCTCAAAAGTAAGCGCTAAAAAGTCCTGCCAAAGTCACATAGGTCGTCATGTCACAATTTAGTCAATAAAGGCCTACTACTGGAGCGAAACCGATTGCTTTGACGCTCGCCGTTCGGCCCCACGACCTCCGATAAGCTTGGAAGCAGCCTCCCCTGAAAGCTGGATTCCCACCGATCGTTCGTTTCAAATCTTAGCCCACTAGCTCAAACGTAAGCGCTATAAAGTCCTGCCAAAGTCACATAGGTCGTCATGTTACAATTTCGTCAATAAAGGCCTCCTACTGGACCGAAACTGAGTGCTTTAACGCTCGCCGCTCGGCCCCACAGCCGTCCAGAGACTCGGGGGAGGCCTCCCCTGAAACCTGGATTCCCACCGATCGTTTGTTTCAAATCTTAGCCCACTAGCTCAAAAGTAGGCGCTAAAAGGTCCTGCCAAAATCACATAGGTCGTCACGTTACAATTTAGTCAATAAAGGCCTACTACTGGAGAGAAACCGAGTGCTTTGACGCTCGCCGTTCGGTCCCACAGCCGTCCAGAGACTCGGGGGAGGCCTCCCCTGAAAGCTGGATTCCCACCGATCGTTTGTTTCAAATCTTAGCATACTAGGTTAAAAGTAAGCGCTAAAAAGTCCTGCCAAAATCACATAGGTCGTCATGTTACAATTTAGTCAATAAAGGCCTACTACTGGAGAGAAACCGAGTGCTTTGACGCTCGCCGATTGGCCCCACGAGCTCCGAGAGGCTTGGAGGAGGCCTCTCTTGAAAGCTGGATTCCCACCGATCGTTGTTTTCAAATCTTAGCCCACTAGCTCAAAAGTAAGCGCTAAAAAGTCCTGCCAAAGTCACATAGGTCGTCATGTTACAATTTAGTCAATAAAGGCCTACTACTGGAGCGAAACAGAGTGCTTTGACGCTCGCCGTTCGGCCCCACAGCCGTCCAGAGACTCGGGGGAGGCCTCACCTGAAAGCGGGATTCCCACCGATCGTTTGTTTCAAATCTTAGCCCACTAGCTCAAAATTAGGCGCTAAAAAGTCCTGCCAAATTCACATAGGTCGTCACATTGCAATTTAGTCAATAAAAGCCTACTACTGGAGAGAAACCGAGTGCTTTGACGCTCGCCGTTAGGCCCCACGACCTCTGAGAGGCTTGGAAGTGGCCTCCCCTGAAAGCTGGATTCCCACCGATCGTTTGTTTCAAATCTTAGCGCACTCGCTCAAACGTAAGCGCTAAAAAGTCCTGCCAAAGTCACATAGGTCGTCATGTTACAATTTAGTCAATAAAGGCCTACTACTGGAGCGAAACTGAGTGCTTTAACGCTCGCCGCCCGGCCCCACGACCTCTGAGCGGCTTGGAAGAGACCTCCCCTGAAAGCTGGATTCCCAAGGATTGTCTGTGTGAATTCCTAGCCCGCTAGGCTGAAATGAAGCAACCTAAAGTCATGCCGAAGTCAAATCGGTCGTCATGGTACTCGAGCGAAACTGAGTGCTTTAACGCTTGCTGCTCGGCCCCACAGCCGTCCAGAGACTCGGGGGAGGTCTCCCCTGAAAGCTGGATTCCCACCGATCGTTTGTTTCAAATCTTAGCCCAGAAGCTGAAAAGTAGGCGCTAAAAAGTCCTGCCAAAATCACATAGGTCGTCATGTTACAATTTACTCAATAAAGGCCTACTACTGGAGAGAAACCGAGTGCTTTGACGCTCGCCGTTCGGCCCCACAGCCGTCCTGAGACTCGGGGGAGGCCTCCCCTGAAAGCTGGATTCCCACCGATCGTTTGTTTTAAATCTTATCCCACTAGCTCAAACGTAAGCGCTAAAAAGTCCTGCCAAAATCACATAGGTCGTCATGTTACAATTTACTCAATACAGGCCTACTACTGGAGAGAAACCGAGTGCTTTGACGATCGCCGTTCGGCCCCACAGCCGTCCTGAGACTCGGGGGAGGCCTCCCCTGAAAGCTGGATTCCCACCGATCGTTTCTTTCAAATCTTAGCCCAGAAGCTGAAAAGTAGGCGCTAAAAAGTTCTGCCAAAATCAACAAGGTCGTCATGTTACAATTTAGTCAATAAAAGACTACTAATGGAGCGAAACCGAGTGCTTTGATGCTCGCCGTTTGGCCCCACGACCTCTGAGAGGCTTGGAAGAGGCCTCCCCTGAAAGCTGGATTCCCACCGATCGTTTGTTGTAAATCTTAGCCCACTAGCTCAAACGTAAGCGCTAAAAAGTCCTGCCAAAATCACATAGGTGGTCATGTTACAATTTAGTCAATAAAGGCCAACTACTGGACCGAAACTGAGTGCTTTAACGCTCGCCGTTAGGCCCCACAACCTCTGAGAGGCTTGGGAGTGGCCTCCCCTGAAAGCTGGATTCCCAAGGATTGTCTGTGTGAATTCCTAGCCCGCTAGGCTGAAATTAAGCGACCTAAAGTCGTGCCGAAGTCAAATCGGTCGTCATGGTACTCGAGCGAAACTGAGTGCTTTAACGCTCGCCGCTCGGCCCCACAGCCGTTCAGAGACTCGGGGGAGGACTCCCCTGAAAGCTGGATTCCCACCGATCGTTTGTTTCAAATCTTAGCGCACTCGGTCAAAAGTAATCGCTAAAAAGTCCTGCCAAAGTCACATAGGTTGTCATGTTACAATTTAGTCAATAAAGGCCTACTACTGGAGAGAAACAGAGTGCTTTGACGCTCGCCGTTAGGCCCCACGACCTCTGAGAGGCTTGGAAGTGGCCTCCCCTGAAAGCTGGATTCCCAAGGATTGTCTGTGTGAATTCCTAGCCCGCTAGGCTTAAATTAAGCGACCTAAAGTCGTGCCGAAGTCAAATCGGTCGTCATGGTACTCGGGCGAAACTGAGTGCTTTAACGCTCGCCGCTCGGCCCCACAGCCGCCCAGAGACTCGGGGGAGGCCTCCCCTGAAACCTGGATTCCCACCGATCGTTTGTTTCAAATCTTAGCCCACTAGCTCAAAAGTAGGCGCTAAAAAGTCCTGCCAAAATCACATAGGACGTCACGTTACAATTTAGTCAATAAAGGCCTACTACTGGAGAGAAACCGAGTGCTTTGACGCTCGCCGTTCGGTCCCACAGCTGTCCAGAGATTCGGGGGAGGCCTCCCCTGAAAGCTGGATTCCCACCGATCGTTTGTTTCAAATCTTAGCGCACTAGGTCAAAAGTAAGCGCTAAAAAGTCCTGCCAAAGTCACATAGGTTGTCATGTTACAATTTAGTCAATAAAGGCCTACTACTGGAGCGAAACCGAGTGCTTTGACGCTCGCCTTTCGGGCCCCCGACCTCTGAGAGGCTTGGAAGAGGCCTCCCCTGAAAGCTGGATTCCCACCGATCATTTGTTTTAAATCTTAGCCCACGACCTCAAACGTCAGCGCTAAAAAGGCCTGCCAAACTCACATAGGTCGTCATGTTACAATTTAGTCAATAAAGGCCTACTACTGGAGCGAAACAGAGTGCTTTGACGCTCGCCGTTCGGCCCCACAGCCGTCCAGAGACTCGGGGGAGGCCTCCCCTGAAAGCTGGATTCCCACCGATCGTTTTTTTCAAATCTTAGCCCACTAGCTCAAAAGTAAGCGCTAAAACGTCCTGCCAAAATCACATAGGTCGTCATGTTACAATTTAGTCAATAAAGGCCTACTACTGGAGCGAAACCGAGTGCTTTGACGCTCGCCGCTCGGCCCCACAGCAGTCCAGAGACTCGGGGGAGGCCTCCCCTGAAAGCTGGATTCCAACCGATCGTTCGTTTCAAATCTTAGCCCACTAGCTCAAACGTAAGCGCTAAAAAGTCCTGCCAAAGTCACATAGGTCGTCATGTTACAATTTAGTCAATAAAGGCCTACTACTGGAGCGAAACCGAGTGCTTTGACGCTCGCCGATTGGCCCCACGAGCTCCGAGAGGCTTGGAGGAGGCCTCCCTTGAAAGCTGGATTCCCACCGATCGTTGTTTTCAAATCTTAGCCCACTAGCTCAAAAGTAAGCGCTATAAAGTCCTGCCAAAGTCACATAGGTCGTCATGTTACAATTTAGTCAATAAAGGCCTACTACTGGAGCGAAACAGAGTGCTTTGACGCTCGCCAGTTCGGCCCCACAGCCGTCCAGAGACTCGGGGGAGGCCTCCCCTGAAAGCTGGATTCCCACCGATCGTTTTGTTTCAAATCTTAGCCCACTAGCTCAAAAGTAAGCGCTAAAACGTCCTGCCAAAATCACATAGGTCGTCATGTTACAATTTAGTCAATAAAGGCCTACTACTGGAGCGAAACCGAGTGCTTTGACGCTCGCCGCTCGGCCCCACAGCCGTCCAGAGACTCGGGGGATGCCTCCCCTGAAAGCTGGATTCCCACCGATCGTTCGTTTCAAATCTTAGCCCACTAGCTCAAAAGTAAGCGCTAAAAAGTCCTGCCAAAGTCACATAGGTCGTCATGTTACAATTTAGTCAATAAAGGCCTACTACTGGAGCGAAACCGAGTGCTTTGACGCTCGCCGATTGGCCCCACGAGCTCCGAGAGGCTTGGAGGAGGCCTCCCTTGAAATGCTGGATTCCCACCGATCGTTTTTTTCAAATCTTAGCCCACTAGCTCAAAAGTAAGCGCTATAAAGTCCTGCCAAAGTGACATAGGTCGTCATGTTACAATTTAGTCAATAAAGGCCTACTACTGGAGCGAAACAGAGTGCTTTGACGCTCGCCGTTCGGCCCCACAGCTGTCCAGAGACTCGGGGGAGGCCTCCCCTGAAAGCTGGATTCCCACTGATCGTTTTTTTCAAATCTTAGCCCAGAAGCTGAAAAGAAGGCGCAAAAAAGTCCTGCCCTAAACACATAGGTCGTCATCTCACAATTTAGTCAATAAAGGCCTACTACTGGAGAGAAACCGAGTGCTTTGACGCTTGCCGTTCGGCCCCACGACCTCTGAGAGGCTTGGAAGAAGCCTCCCCTGAAAGCTGGATTCCCACCGATCATTTGTTTTAAATCTTAGCCCACGACCTCAAACGTCAGCGCTAAAAATGCCTGCCAAACTCACATAGGTCGTCATGTTACAATTTAGTCAAAAAAGGCCTACTATTGGACCGAAACTGAGTGCTTTAACGCTCGCCGCTCGGCCCCACAGCCGTCCAGAGACTCGGGGGAGGCCTCCCCTTAAAGCTGCATTCCCACTGATCGTTTGTGTTTAAATCTTAGTCCACTAGCTCAAAGGTAGGCGCTAAAAAGTCCGGCCAAAGTCACATAGGTCGTCATGTTACAATTTAGTCAATAAAGGCCTAATACTGGAGAGAAACCGAGTGCTCTGACGCTCGCCGTTCGGCCCCACAGCAGTCCAGAGACTCGGGGGAGGCCTCCCCTGAAAGCTGGATTCCCACCGATCGTTTGTTTCAAATCTTAGCCCAGAAGCTGAAAAGAAAGCGCGAAAAAGTCCTGCCATAAACACATAGGTCGTCATGTCACAATTTAGTCAATAAAGGCCTACTACTGGAGAGAAACAGAGTGCTTTGACGCACGCCGTTCGGCCCCACGACCTCTGAGAGGCTTGCAAGAGGCCTCCCCTGAAATCTGGATTCCCACCGATAGTTTGTTTCAAATCTTAGCCCACTAGCTCAAAAGTAAGCGCTAAAAAGTCCTGCCAAAGTCACATAGGTCGTCATGTCACAATTTAGTCAATAAAGGCCTACTACTGGAGCGAAACCGATTGCTTTGACGCTCGCCGTTCGGCCCCACGACCTCCGATAAGCTTGGAAGCAGCCTCCCCTGAAAGCTGGATTCCCACCGATCGTTCGTTTCAAATCTTAGCCCACTAGCTCAAACGTAAGCGCTATAAAGTCCTGCCAAAGTCACATAGGTCGTCATGTTACAATTTCGTCAATAAAGGCCTCCTACTGGACCGAAACTGAGTGCTTTAACGCTCGCCGCTCGGCCCCACAGCCGTCCAGAGACTCGGGGGAGGCCTCCCCTGAAACCTGGATTCCCACCGATCGTTTGTTTCAAATCTTAGCCCACTAGCTCAAAAGTAGGCGCTAAAAGGTCCTGCCAAATTCACATAGGTCGTCACGTTACAATTTAGTCAATAAAGGCCTACTACTGGAGAGAAACCGAGTGCTTTGACGCTCGCCGTTCGGTCCCACAGCCGTCCAGAGACTCGGGGGAGGCCTCCCCTGAAAGCTGGATTCCCACCGATCGTTTGTTTCAAATCTTAGCATACTAGGTTAAAAGTAAGCGCTAAAAAGTCCTGCCAAAAGTCACATAGGTCGTCATGTTACAATTTAGTCAATAAAGGCCTACTACTGGAGAGAAACCGAGTGCTTTGACGCTCGCCGATTGGCCCCACGAGCTCCGAGAGGCTTGGAGGAGGCCTCTCTTGAAAGCTGGATTCCCACCGATCGTTGTTTTCAAATCTTAGCCCACTAGCTCAAAAGTAAGCGCTAAAAAGTCCTGCCAAAGTCACATAGGTCGTCATGTTACAATTTAGTCAATAAAGGCCTACTACTGGAGCGAAACAGAGTGCTTTGACGCTCGCCGTTCGGCCCCACAGCCGTCCAGAGACTCGGGGGAGGCCTCACCTGAAAGCGGGATTCCCACCGATCGTTTGTTTCAAATCTTAGCCCACTAGCTCAAAATTAGGCGCTAAAAAGTCCTGCCAAATTCACATAGGTCGTCACATTGCAATTTAGTCAATAAAAGCCTACTACTGGAGAGAAACCGAGTGCTTTGACGCTCGCCGTTAGGCCCCACGACATCTGAGAGGCTTGGAAGTGGCCTCCCCTGAAAGCTGGATTCCCACCGATCGTTTGTTTCAAATCTTAGCGCACTCGCTCAAACGTAAGCGCTAAAAAGTCCTGCCAAAGTCACATAGGTCGTCATGTTACAATTTAGTCAATAAAGGCCTACTACTGGAGCGAAACTGAGTGCTTTAACGCTCGCCGCCCGGCCCCACGACCTCTGAGCGGCTTGGAAGAGACCTCCCCTGAAAGCTGGATTCCCAAGGATTGTCTGTGTGAATTCCTAGCCCGCTAGGCTGAAATGAAGCAACCTAAAGTCATGCCGAAGTCAAATCGGTCGTCATGGTACTCGAGCGAAACTGAGTGCTTTAACGCTTGCTGCTCGGCCCCACAGCCGTCCAGAGACTCGGGGGAGGTCTCCCCTGAAAGCTGGATTCCCACCGATCGCTTGTTTCAAATCTTAGCCCAGAAGCTGAAAAGTAGGCGCTAAAAAGTCCTGCCAAAATCACATAGGTCGTCATGTTACAATTTACTCAATAAAGGCCTACTACTGGAGAGAAACCGAGTGCTTTGACGCTCGCCGTTCGGCCCCACAGCCGTCCTGAGACTCGGGGGAGGCCTCCCCTGAAAGCTGGATTCCCACCGATCGTTTGTTTTAAATCTTATCCCACTAGCTCAAAAGTAAGCGCTATAAAGTCCTGCCAAAGTCACATAGGTCGTCATGTTACAATTTAGTCAATAAAGGCCTACTACTGGAGCGAAACAGAGTGCTTTGACGCTCGCCGTTCGGCCCCACAGCCGTCCAGAGACTCGGGGGAGGCCTCCCCTGAAAGCTGGATTCCCACCGATCGTTTTGTTTCAAATCTTAGCCCACTAGCTCAAAAGTAAGCGCTAAAACGTCCTGCCAAAATCACATAGGTCGTCATGTTACAATTTAGTCAATAAAGGCCTACTACTGGAGCGAAACCGAGTGCTTTGACGCTCGCCGCTCGGCCCCACAGCCGTCCAGAGACTCGGGGGATGCCTCCCCTGAAAGCTGGATTCCCACCGATCGTTCGTTTCAAATCTTAGCCCACTAGCTCAAAAGTAAGCGCTAAAAAGTCCTGCCAAAGTCACATAGGTCGTCATGTTACAATTTAGTCAATAAAGGCCTACTACTGGAGCGAAACCGAGTGCTTTGACGCTCGCCGATTGGCCCCACGAGCTCCGAGAGGCTTGGAGGAGGCCTCCCTTGAAAGCTGGATTCCCACCGATCGTTGTTTTCAAATCTTAGCCCACTAGCTCAAAAGTAAGCGCTAAAAAGTCCTGCCAAAGTCACATAGGTCGTCATGTTACAATTTAGTCAATAAAGGCCTACTACTGGAGCGAAACAGAGTGCTTTGACGCTCGCCGTTCGGCCCCACAGCCGTCCAGAGACTCGGGGGAGGCCTCACCTGAAAGCGGGATTCCCACCGATCGTTTGTTTCAAATCTTAGCCCACTAGCTCAAAATTAGGCGCTAAAAAGTCCTGCCAAATTCACATAGGTCGTCACATTGCAATTTAGTCAATAAAAGCCTACTACTGGAGAGAAACCGAGTGCTTTGACGCTCGCCGTTAGGCCCCACGACATCTGAGAGGCTTGGAAGTGGCCTCCCCTGAAAGCTGGATTCCCACCGATCGTTTGTTTCAAATCTTAGCGCACTCGCTCAAACGTAAGCGCTAAAAAGTCCTGCCAAAGTCACATAGGTCGTCATGTTACAATTTAGTCAATAAAGGCCTACTACTGGAGCGAAACTGAGTGCTTTAACGCTCGCCGCCCGGCCCCACGACCTCTGAGCGGCTTGGAAGAGACCTCCCCTGAAAGCTGGATTCCCAAGGATTGTCTGTGTGAATTCCTAGCCCGCTAGGCTGAAATGAAGCAACCTAAAGTCATGCCGAAGTCAAATCGGTCGTCATGGTACTCGAGCGAAACTGAGTGCTTTAACGCTTGCTGCTCGGCCCCACAGCCGTCCAGAGACTCGGGGGAGGTCTCCCCTGAAAGCTGGATTCCCACCGATCGCTTTGTTTCAAATCTTAGCCCAGAAGCTGAAAAGTAGGCGCTAAAAAGTCCTGCCAAAATCACATAGGTCGTCATGTTACAATTTACTCAATAAAGGCCTACTACTGGAGAGAAACCGAGTGCTTTGACGCTCGCCGTTCGGCCCCACAGCCGTCCTGAGACTCGGGGGAGGCCTCCCCTGAAAGCTGGATTCCCACCGATCGTTTGTTTTAAATCTTATCCCACTAGCTCAAACGTAAGCGCTAAAAAGTCCTGCCAAAATCACATAGGTCGTCATGTTACAATTTACTCAATACAGGCCTACTACTGGAGAGAAACCGAGTGCTTTGACGATCGCCGTTCGGCCCCACAGCCGTCCTGAGAGCTCGGGGGAGGCCTCCCCTGAAAGCTGGATTCCCACCGATCGTTTCTTTCAAATCTTAGCCCAGAAGCTGAAAAGTAGGCGCTAAAAAGTTCTGCCAAAATCAACAAGGTCGTCATGTTACAATTTAGTCAATAAAAGACTACTAATGGAGCGAAACCGAGTGCTTTGATGCTCGCCGTTTGGCCCCACGACCTCTGAGAGGCTTGGAAGAGGCCTCCCCTGAAAGCTGGATTCCCACCGATCGTTTGTTGTAAATCTTAGCCCACTAGCTCAAACGTAAGCGCTAAAAAGTCCTGCCAAAATCACATAGGTGGTCATGTTACAATTTAGTCAATAAAGGCCAACTACTGGACCGAAACTGAGTGCTTTAACGCTCGCCGTTAGGCCCCACAACCTCTGAGAGGCTTGGGAGTGGCCTCCCCTGAAAGCTGGATTCCCAAGGATTGTCTGTATGAATTCCTAGCCCGCTAGGCTGAAATTAAGCGACCTAAAGTCGTGCCGAAGTCAAATCGGTCGTCATGGTACTCGAGCGAAACTGAGTGCTTTAACGCTCGCCGCTCGGCCCCACAGCCGTCCAGAGACTCGGGGGAGGACTCCCCTGAAAGCTGGATTCCCACCGATCGTTTGTTTCAAATCTTAGCGCACTCGGTCAAAAGTAATCGCTAAAAAGTCCTGCCAAAGTCACATAGGTTGTCATGTTACAATTTAGTCAATAAAGGCCTACTACTGGAGAGAAACAGAGTGCTTTGACGCTCGCCGTTCGGGCCCACGACCTCTGAGAGGCTTGGAAGAGGCCTCCCCTGAAAGCTGGATTCCCACCGATTGTTTGTTTCAAATCTTAGCCCAGTAGCTGAACAGTAGGCGCAAAAAGTCCTGCCAAAGTCAAATAGGTCGTCATGTAACAATTTAGTCAATAAAGGCCTACTACTGGAGCGAAACAGAGTGCTTTGACGCTCGCCGTTAGGCCCCACGACCTCTGAGAGGCTTGGAAGTGGCCTCCCCTGAAAGCTGGATTCCCAAGGATTGTCTGTGTGAATTCCTAGCCCGCTAGGCTTAAATTAAGCGACCTAAAGTCGTGCCGAAGTCAAATCGGTCGTCATGGTACTCGGGCGAAACTGAGTGCTTTAACGCTCGCCGCTCGGCCCCACAGCCGCCCAGAGACTCGGGGGAGGCCTCCCCTGAAACCTGGATTCCCACCGATCGTTTGTTTCAAATCTTAGCCCACTAGCTCAAAAGTAGGCGCTAAAAAGTCCTGCCAAAATCACATAGGACGTCACGTTACAATTTAGTCAATAAAGGCCTACTACTGGAGAGAAACCGAGTGCTTTGACGCTCGCCGTTCGGTCCCACAGCTGTCCAGAGATTCGGGGGAGGCCTCCCCTGAAAGCTGGATTCCCACCGATCGTTTGTTTCAAATCTTAGCGCACTAGGTCAAAAGTAAGCGCTAAAAAGTCCTGCCAAAGTCACATAGGTTGTCATGTTACAATTTAGTCAATAAAGGCCTACTACTGGAGCGAAACCGAGTGCTTTGACGCTCGCCGTTCGGGCCCCCGACCTCTGAGAGGCTTGGAAGAGGCCTCCCCTGAAAGCTGGATTCCCACCGATCATTTGTTTTAAATCTTAGCCCACGACCTCAAACGTCAGCGCTAAAAAGGCCTGCCAAACTCACATAGGTCGTCATGTTACAATTTAGTCAATAAAGGCCTACTACTGGAGCGAAACAGAGTGCTTTGACGCTCGCCGTTCGGCCCCACAGCCGTCCAGAGACTCGGGGGAGGCCTCCCCTGAAAGCTGGATTCCCACCGATCGTTTTGTTTCAAATCTTAGCCCACTAGCTCAAAAGTAAGCGCTAAAACGTCCTGCCAAAATCACATAGGTCGTCATGTTACAATTTAGTCAATAAAGGCCTACTACTGGAGCGAAACCGAGTGCTTTGACGCTCGCCGCTCGGCCCCACAGCCGTCCAGAGACTCGGGGGATGCCTCCCCTGAAAGCTGGATTCCCACCGATCGTTCGTTTCAAATCTTAGCCCACTAGCTCAAACGTAAGCGCTAAAAAGTCCTGCCAAAGTCACATAGGTCGTCATGTTACAATTTAGTCAATAAAGGCCTACTACTGGAGCGAAACCGAGTGCTTTGACGCTCGCCGATTGGCCCCACGAGCTCCGAGAGGCTTGGAGGAGGCCTCCCTTGAAAGCTGGATTCCCACCGATCGTTTTTTTCAAATCTTAGCCCACTAGCTCAAAAGTAAGCGCTATAAAGTCCTGCCAAAGTGACATAGGTCGTCATGTTACAATTTAGTCAATAAAGGCCTACTACTGGAGCGAAACAGAGTGCTTTGACGCTCGCCGTTCGGCCCCACAGCTGTCCAGAGACTCGGGGGAGGCCTCCCCTGAAAGCTGGATTCCCACTGATCGTTTTTTTTCAAATCTTAGCCCAGAAGCTGAAAAGAAGGCGCAAAAAAGTCCTGCCCTAAACACATAGGTCGTCATCTCACAATTTAGTCAATAAAGGCCTACTACTGGAGAGAAACCGAGTGCTTTGACGCTTGCCGTTCGGCCCCACGACCTCTGAGAGGCTTGGAAGAAGCCTCCCCTGAAAGCTGGATTCCCACCGATCATTTGTTTTAAATCTTAGCCCACGACCTCAAACGTCAGCGCTAAAAATGCCTGCCAAACTCACATAGGTCGTCATGTTACAATTTAGTCAAAAAAGGCCTACTATTGGACCGAAACTGAGTGCTTTAACGCTCGCCGCTCGGCCCCACAGCCGTCCAGAGACTCGGGGGAGGCCTCCCCTTAAAGCTGCATTCCCACTGATCGTTTGTGTTAAATCTTAGCCCACTAGCTCAAAGGTAGGCGCTAAAAAGTCCGGCCAAAGTCACATAGGTCGTCATGTTACAATTTAGTCAATAAAGGCCTAATACTGGAGAGAAACCGAGTGCTTTGACGCTCGCCGTTCGGCCCCACAGCAGTCCAGAGACTCGGGGGAGGCCTCCCCTGAAAGCTGGATTCCCACCGATCGTTTGTTTCAAATCTTAGCCCAGAAGCTGAAAAGAAAGCGCGAAAAAGTCCTGCCATAAACACATAGGTCGTCATGTCACAATTTAGTCAATAAAGGCCTACTACTGGAGAGAAACAGAGTGCTTTGACGAACGCCGTTCGGCCCCACGACCTCTGAGAGGCTTGCAAGAGGCCTCCCCTGAAATCTGGATTCCCACCGATAGTTTGTTTCAAATCTTAGCCCACTAGCTCAAAAGTAAGCGCTAAAAAGTCCTGCCAAAGTCACATAGGTCGTCATGTCACAATTTAGTCAATAAAGGCCTACTACTGGAGCGAAACCGATTGCTTTGACGCTCGCCGTTCGACCCCACGACCTCCGATAAGCTTGGAAGCAGCCTCCCCTGAAAGCTGGATTCCCACCGATCGTTCGTTTCAAATCTTAGCCCACTAGCTCAAACGTAAGCGCTATAAAGTCCTGCCAAAGTCACATAGGTCGTCATGTTACAATTTCGTCAATAAAGGCCTCCTACTGGACCGAAACTGAGTGCTTTAACGCTCGCCGCTCGGCCCCACAGCCGTCCAGAGACTCGGGGGAGGCCTCCCCTGAAACCTGGATTCCCACCGATCGTTTGTTTCAAATCTTAGCCCACTAGCTCAAAAGTAGGCGCTAAAAGGTCCTGCCAAAATCACATAGGTCGTCACGTTACAATTTAGTCAATAAAGGCCTACTACTGGAGAGAAACCGAGTGCTTTGACGCTCGCCGTTCGGTCCCACAGCCGTCCAGAGACTCGGGGGAGGCCTCCCCTGAAAGCTGGATTCCCACCGATCGTTTGTTTCAAATCTTAGCATACTAGGTTAAAAGTAAGCGCTAAAAAGTCCTGCCAAAATCACATAGGTCGTCATGTTACAATTTAGTCAATAAAGGCCTACTACTGGAGAGAAACCGAGTGCTATGACGCTCGCCGTTCGGCCCCACGACCTCCGAGAAGCTTAGAAGAGGCCTCCCCTGATAGCTGGATTCCCAAGGCTTGTCTGTGTGAATTCCTAGCCCGCTCGGCAGAAATTAGGCGACCTAAAGTCGTGCCGAAGTCAAATCGGTCGTCATAGTACTCGAGCGAAACTGAGTGCTTTAACGCTCGCTGCTCGGCCCCACAGCCCTCCAGAGACTCGGGGGAGGCCTCCCCTGAAAGCTGGATTGCCACCGATCGTTTGTTTCAAATCTTAGCCCACTAGCTCAAACGTAGGCGCTAAAAAGTCCTGCCAAAGTCACATATGTCGTCACGTTGCAATTTAGTCAATAAAAGCCTACTACTGGAGAGAAACCGAGTGCTTTGACGCTCGCCGTTCGGCCCCACAGCAGTCCAGAGACTCGGGGGAGGCCTCCCCTGAAAGCTGGATTCCCACCGATCGTTTGTTTCAAATCTTAGCGCACTAGTTCAAAAGTAAGCGCTAAAAAGTCCTGCCAAAGTCACATAGGTTGTCATGTTACAATTTAGTCAATAAAGGCCTACTACTGGAGTGAAACCGAGTGCTCTGACGCTCGCCGTTCGGGCCCACGACCTCTGAGAAGCTTGGAAGAGGCCTCCCCTGAAAGCTGGATTCCCACCGATCGTTTGTTTCAAATCTTAGCCCAGTAGCTGAACAGTAGGCGCAAAAAAGTCCTGCCAAAGTCACATAGGTCGTCATGTAACAACTTAGTCAATAAAGGCCAACTACTGGAGCGAAACCGAGTGCTTTGACGCTCGCCGTTAGGCCCCACGACCTCTGAGAGGCTTGGAAGTGGCCTCCCCTGAAAGCTGGATTCCCAAGGATTGTCTGTGTGAATTCCTAGCCCGCTAGGCTTAAATTAAGCGACCTAAAGTCGTGCCGAAGTCAAATCGGTCGTCATGGTACTCGAGCGAAACTGAGTGCTTTAACGCTTGCCGCTCGGCCCCACAGCCGTCCAGAGACTCGGGGGAGGCCTCCCCTGAAACCTGGATTCCCACCGATCGTTTGTTTCAAATCTTAGCCCACTAGCTCAAAAGTAGGCGCTAAAAGGTCCTGCCAAAATCACATAGGTCGTCACGTTACAATTTAGTCAATAAAGGCCTACTACTGGGGAGAAACCGAGTGCTTTGACGCTCGCCGTTCGGTCCCACAGCCGTCCAGAGACTCGGGGGAGGCCTCCCCTGAAAGCTGGATTCCCACCGATCGTTTGTTTCAAATCTTAGCATACTAGGTTAAAAGTAAGCGCTAAAAAGACCTGCCAAAATCACATAGGTCGTCATGTTACAATTTAGTCAATAAAGGCCTACTACTGGAGAGAAACCGAGTGCTATGACGCTCGCCGTTCGGCCCCACGACCTCCGAGAAGCTTAGAAGAGGCCTCCCCTGAAAGCTGGATTCCCAAGGCTTGTCTGTGTGAATTCCTAGCCCGCTCGGCAGAAATTAGGCGACCTAAAGTCGTGCCGAAGTCAAATCGGTCGTCATAGTACTCGAGCGAAACTGAGTGCTTTAACGCTCGCTGCTCGGCCCCACAGCCCTCCAGAGACTCGGGGGAGGCCTCCCCTGAAAGCTGGATTGCCACCGATCGTTTGTTTCAAATCTTAGCCCACTAGCTCAAACGTAGGCGCTAAAAAGTCCTGCCAAAGTCACATAGGTCGTCACGTTGCAATTTAGTCAATAAAAGCCTACTACTGCAGAGAAACCGAGTGCTTTGACGCTCGCCGTTCGGCCCCACAGCAGTCCAGAGACTCGGGGGAGGCCTCCCCTGAAAGCTGGATTCCCACCGATCGTTTGTTTCAAATCTTAGCGCACTAGTTCAAAAGTAAGCGCTAAAAAGTCCTGCCAAAGTCACATAGGTTGTCATGTTACAATTTAGTCAATAAAGGCCTACTACTGGAGCGAAACCGAGTGCTTTGACGCTCGCCGTTCGGGCCCATGACCTCTGAGAAGCTTGGAAGAGGCCTCCCCTGAAAGCTGGATTCCCACCGATCGTTTGTTTCAAATCTTAGCCCAGAAGCTGAAAAGAAAGCGCGAAAAAGTCCTGCCATAAACACATAGGTCGTCATGTCACAATTTAGTCAATAAAGGCCTACTACTGGAGAGAAACAGAGTGCTTTGACGCACGCCGTTCGGCCCCACGACCTCTGAGAGGCTTGCAAGAGGCCTCCCCTGAAATCTGGATTCCCACCGATAGTTTGTTTCAAATCTTAGCCCACTAGCTCAAAAGTAAGCGCTAAAAAGTCCTGCCAAAGTCACATAGGTCGTCATGTCACAATTTAGTCAATAAAGGCCTACTACTGGAGCGAAACCGATTGCTTTGACGCTCGCCGTTCGGCCCCACGACCTCCGATAAGCTTGGAAGCAGCCTCCCCTGAAAGCTGGATTCCCACCGATCGTTTTTTTTCAAATCTTAGCCCATTAGCTCAAAAGTAAGCGCTATAAAGTCCTGCCAAAGTCACATAGGTCGTCATGTTACAATTTCGTCAATAAAGGCCTCCTACTGGACCGAAACTGAGTGCTTTAACGCTCGCCGCTCGGCCCCACAGCCGTCCAGAGACTCGGGGGAGGCCTCCCCTGAAAGCTGGATTCCCACCGATCGTTTGTTTCAAATCTTAGCATACTAGGTTAAAAGTAAGCGCTAAAAAGTCCTGCCAAAATCACATAGGTCGTCATGTTACAATTTAGTCAATAAAGGCCTACTACTGGAGAGAAACCGAGTGCTATGACGCTCGCCGTTCGGCCCCACGACCTCCGAGAAGCTTAGAAGAGGCCTCCCCTGAAAGCTGGATTCCCAAGGCTTGTCTGTGTGAATTCCTAGCCCGCTCGGCAGAAATTAGGCGACCTAAAGTCGTGCCGAAGTCAAATCGGTCGTCATAGTACTCGAGCGAAACTGAGTGCTTTAACGCTCGCTGCTCGGCCCCACAGCCCTCCAGAGACTCGGGGGAGGCCTCCCCTGAAAGCTGGATTGCCACCGATCGTTTGTTTCAAATCTTAGCCCACTAGCTCAAACGTAGGCGCTAAAAAGTCCTGCCAAAGTCACATAGGTCGTCACGTTGCAATTTAGTCAATAAAAGCCTACTACTGGAGAGAAACCGAGTGCTTTGACGCTCGCCGTTGGGCCCCACAGCAGTCCAGAGACTCGGGGGAGGCCTCCCCTGAAAGCTGGATTCCCACCGATCGTTTGTTTCAAATCTTAGCGCACTAATTCAAAAGTAAGCGCTAAAAAGTCCTGCCAAAGTCACATAGGTTGTCATGTTACAATTTAGTCAATAAAGGCCTACTACTGGAGCGAAACCGAGTGCTTTGACGCTCGCCGTTCGGGCCCACGACCTCTGAGAAGCTTGGAAGAGGCCTCCCCTGAAAGCTGGATTCCCACCGATCGTTTGTTTCAAATCTTAGCCCAGTAGCTGAACAGTAGGCGCAAAAAAGTCCTGCCAAAGTCACATAGGTCGTCATGTAACAACTTAGACAATAAAGGCCAACTACTGGAGCGAAACCGAGTGCTTTGACGCTCGCCGTTAGGCCCCACGACCTCTGAGAGGCTTGGAAGTGGCCTCCCCTGAAAGCTGGATTCCCAAGGATTGTCTGTGTGAATTCCTAGCCCGCTAGGCTTAAATTAAGCGACCTAAAGTCGTGCCGAAGTCAAATCGGTCGTCATGGTACTCGAGCGAAACTGAGTGCTTTAACGCTTGCCGCTCGGCCCCACAGCCGTCCAGAGACTCGGGGGAGGACTCCCCTGAAACCTGGATTCCCACCGATCGTTTGTTTCAAATCTTAGCCCACTAGCTCAAAAGTAGGCGCTAAAAGGTCCTGCCAAAATCACATAGGTCGTCATGTTACAATTTAGTCAATAAAGGCCTACTACTGGAGAGAAACCGAGTGCTATGACGCTCGCCGTTCGGCCCCACGACCTCCGAGAAGCTTAGAAGAGGCCTCCCCTGAAAGCTGGATTCCCAAGGCTTGTCTGTGTGAATTCCTAGCCCGCTCGGCAGAAATTAGGCGACCTAAAGTCGTGCCGAAGTCAAATCGGTCGTCATAGTACTCGAGCGAAACTGAGTGCTTTAACGCTCGCTGCTCGGCCCCACAGCCCTCCAGAGACTCGGGGGAGGCCTCCCCTGAAAGCTGGATTCCCACCGATCGTTTGTTTCAAATCTTAGCATACTAGGTTAAAAGTAAGCGCTAAAAAGTCCTGCCAAAGTCACATAGGTCGTCACGTTGCAATTTAGTCAATAAAAGCCTACTACTGGAGAGAAACCGAGTGCTTTGACGCTCGCCGTTCGGCCCCACAGCAGTCCAGAGACTCGGGGGAGGCCTCCCCTGAAAGCTGGATTCCCACCGATCGTTTGTTTCAAATCTTAGCGCACTAGTTCAAAAGTAAGCGCTAAAAAGTCCTGCCAAAGTCACATAGGTTGTCATGTTACAATTTAGTCAATAAAGGCCTACTACTGGAGCGAAACCGAGTGCTTTGACGCTCGCCGTTCGGTCCCACAGCCGTCCAGAGACTCGGGGGAGGCCTCCCCTGAAAGCTGGATTCCCACCGATAGTTTGTTTCAAATCTTAGCGCACTAGTTCAAAAGTAAGCGCTAAAAAGTCCTGCCAAAGTCACATAGGTTGTCATGTTACAATTTAGTCAATAAAGGCCTACTACTGGAGCGAAACCGAGTGCTTTGACGCTCGCCGTTCGGGCCCAAGACCTCTGAGAAGCTTGGAAGTGGCCTCCCCTGAAAGCTGGATTCCCACTGATCGTTTGTTTCAAATCTTAGCACAGTAGCTGAAAAGTAGGCGCTAAAAAGTCCACCAAAATCACATAGGTCGTCATGTTACCATTTAGTCAATAAGGGCCTCCTAATGGACCGAAACTGACTGCTTTAACGCTCGCCGCTCGGCCCCACAGCCGTCCAGAGACTCGGGGGAGGCCTCCCCTGAAACCTGGATTCCCACCGATCGTTTGTTTCGAATCTTAGCCCACTAGCTCAAAGGTAGGCGCTAAAAGGTCCTGCCAAATTCACATAGGTTGTCATGTTACAATTTAGTCAATAAAGGCCTACTACTGGAGCGAAACCGAGTGCTTTGACGCTCGCCGTTCGGGCCCACGACCTCTGAGAAGCTTGGAAGTGGCCTCCCCTGAAAGCTGGATTCCCACCGATCGTTTGTTTCAAATCTTAGCCCAGTAGCTGAAAAGTAGGCGCTAAAAAGTCCACCAAAATCACATAGGTCGTCATGTTACAATTTAGTCAATAAAGGCCTCCTAATGGACCGAAACTGAGTGCTTTAACGCTCGCCGCTCGGCCCCACAGCCGTCCAGAGACTCGGGGGAGGCCTCCCCTGAAAGCGGGATTCCCACCGATCGTTTGTTTCAAATCTTAGCCCACTAGCTAAAAAGTAAGCGCTAAAAAGTCCTGCCAAAGTCACATAGGTCGTCACGTTGCAATTTAGTCAATAAAAGCCTACTACTGGAGAGAAACCGAGTGCTTTGACGCTCGCCGTTAGGCCCCACAGCAGTCCAGAGACTCGGGGGAGGCCTCCCCTGAAAGCTGGATTCCCACCGATCGTTTGTTTCAAATCTTAGCGCACTAGGTAAAAAAAGTAAGCGCAAAAAAGTCCTGCCAAAGTCACATAGGTTGTCATGTTACAATTTAGTCAATAAAGGCCTCCTACTGGACCGAAACTGAGTGCTTTAACGCTCGCCGCTCGGCCCCACAGCCGTCCAGAGACTCGGGGGAGGCCTCCCCTGAAAGCTGGATTCACACCGATCGTTTGTTTCAAATCTTAGCGCACTAGGTAAAAAAAGTAAGCGCTAAAAAGTCCTGCCAAAGTCACATAGGTTGTCATGTTACAATTTAGTCAATAAAGGCCTACTACTGGAGAGAAACCGAGTGCTTTGACGCTCGCCGTTAGGCCCCACAACCTCTGAGAGGCTTGGGAGTGGCCTCCCCTGAAAGCTGGATTCCCAAGGATTGTCTGTGTGAATTCCTAGCCCGCTAGGCTGAAATTAAGCGACCTAAAGTCGTGCCGAAGTCAAATCGGTCGTCATGGTACTCGAGCGAAACTGAGTGCTTTAACGCTCGCCGCTCCGCCCCACAGCCGTCCAGAGACTCGGGGGAGGACTCCCCTGAAAGCTGGATTCCCACCGATCGTTTGTTTCAAATCTTAGCGCACTCGGTCAAAAGTAAGCGCTAAAAAGTCCTGCCAAAGTCACATAGGTTGTCATGTTACAATTTAGTCAATAAAGGCCTACTACTGGAGAGAAACCGAGTGCTTTGACGCTCGCCGTTCGGGCCCACAACCTCTGAGAGGCGTGGAAGAGGCCTCCCCTGAAAGCTGGATTCCCACCGATCGTTTGTTTCAAATCTTAGCCCAGTAGCTGAAAAGTAGGCGCTAAAAAGTCCTGCCAAAATCACATAGGTCGTCATGTTACAATTTAGTCAATAAAGGCCTACTACTGGAGCGAAACAGAGTGCTTTGACGCTCGCCGTTAGGCCCCACAACCTCTGAGAGGCTTGGAAGTGGCCTCCCCTGAAAGCTGGATTCCCACCGATCGTTTGTTTCAAATCTTAGCCCACTAGCTCAAAAGTAGGCGCAAAAAAGTCCTGCCGAAGTCAAATCGGTCGTCATGGTACTCGAGCGAAACTGAGTGCTTTAAAACTCGCCGTTCGGCCCCACGACCTCCGAGAAGCTTGGAAGAGGCCTCCCCTGAAAGCTGGATTCCCAAGGCTTGTCTGTGTGAATTCCTAGCCCGCTCGGCAGAAATTAAGCGACCTAAAGTCGTGCCGAAGTCAAATCGGTCGTCATGGTACTCGAGCGAAACTGAGTGCTTTAACGCTCGCTGCTCGGCCCCACAGCCGCCCAGAGACTCGGGGGAGGCCTCCCCTGAAAGCGGGATTCCCACCGATCGTTTGTTTCAAATCTTAGCCCACTAGCTAAAAAGTAGGCGCTAAAAAGTCCTGCCAAATTCACATAGGTCGTCACGTTGCAATTTAGTCAATAAAAGCCTACTACTGGAGAGAAACCGAGTGCTTTGACGCTCGCCGTTCGGCCCCACAGCAGTCCAGAGACTCGGGGGAGGCCTCCCCTGAAAGCTGGATTCCCACCGATCGTTTGTTTCAAATCTTAGCGCACTAGGTAAAAAAAGTAAGCGCAAAAAAGTCCTGCCAAAGTCACATAGGTTGTCATGTTACAATTTAGTCAATAAAGGCCTCCTACTGGACCGAAACTGAGTGCTTTAACGCTCGCCGCTCGGCCCCACAGCCGTCCAGAGACTCGGGGGAGGCCTCCCCTGAAAGCTGGATTCCCACCGATCGTTTGTTTCAAACTTTAGCCCACTAGCTTAAAAAGTAGGCGCAAAAAAGTCCTGCGAAAGTCACAAAGGTTGTCATGTTACAATTTAGTCAATAAAGGCCTACTACTGGAGCGAAACAGAGTGCTTTGACGCTCGCCGTTAGGCCCCACGACCTCTGAGAGGCTTGGAAGTGGCCTCCCCTGAAAGCTGGATTCCCACCGATCGTTTGTTTCAAATCTTAGCCCACTAGCTCAAAAGTAGGCGCAAAAAAGTCCTGCCGAAGTCAAATCGGTCGTCATGGTACTCGAGCGAAACTGAGTGCTTTAAAACTCGCCGCTCGGCCCCACAGCCGTCCAGAGACTCGTGGGAGGCCTCCCCTGAAAGCTGGATTCCCACCGATCGTTTGTTTCAAATCTTAGCCCACTAGCTCAAAAGTAGGCGCTAAAAAGTCCTGCCAAATTCACATAGGTCGTCACGTTGCAATTTAGTCAATAAAAGCCTACTATTGGAGAGAAACCGAGTGCTTTGACGCTCGCCGTTCGCCCCCACAGCAGTCCAGAGACTCGGGGGAGGCCTCCCCTGAAAGCTGGATTCACACCGATCGTTTGTTTCAAATCTTAGCGCACTAGGTAAAAAAAGTAAGCGCGAAAAAGTCCTGCCAAAGTCACATAGGTTGTCATGTTACAATTTAGTCAATAAAGGCCTACTACTGGAGCGAAACCGAGTGCTTTGACGCTCGCCGTTAGGCCCCACGACCTCTGAGAGGCTTGGAAGTGGCCTCCCCTGAAAGCTGGATTCCCAAGGATTGTCTGTGTGAATTCCTAGCCCGCTACGCTTAAATTAAGCGACCTAAAGTCGTGCCGAAGTCAAATCGGTCGTCATGGTACTCGAGCGAAACTGAGTGCTTTAACGCTCGCCGCTCGGCCCCACAGCCGCCCAGAGACTCGGGGGAGGCCTCCCCTGAAACCTGGATTCCCACCGATCGTTTGTTTCAAATCTTAGCCCACTAGCTCAAAAGTAGGCGCTAAAAAGTCCTGCCAAAATCACATAGGTCGTCACGTTACAATTTAGTCAATAAAGGCCTACTACTGGAGAGAAACCGAGTACTTTGACGCTCGCCGTTCGGTCCCACAGCTGTCCAGAGATTCGGGGGAGGCCTCCCCTGAAAGCTGGATTCCCACCGATCGTTTGTTTCAAATCTTAGCGCACTAGGTCAAAAGTAAGCACTAAAAAGTCCTGCCAAAGTCACATAGGTTGTCATGTTACAATTTAGTCAATAAAGGCCTACTACTGGAGCGAAACTGAGTGCTTTGACGCTCGCCGTTCGGGCCCAAGACCTCTGAGAAGCTTGGAAGTGGCCTCCCCTGAAAGCTGGATTCCCACCGATCGTTTGTTTCAAATCTTAGCCCAGTAGCTGAAAAGTAGGCGCTAAAAAGTCCACCAAAATCACATAGGTCGTCATGTTACAATTTAGTCAATAAAGGCCTCCTCATGGACCGAAACTGACTGCTTTAACGCTCTCCGCTCGGCCCCACAGCCGTCCAGAGACTCGGGGGAAACCTCCCCTGAAAGCTGGATTCCCACCGATCGTTTGTTTCAAATCTTAGCCCAGTAGCTGAAAAGTAGGCGCTAAAAAGTCCTGCCAAAATCACATAGGTCGTCATGTTACAATTTAGTCAATAAAGGCCTACTACTGGAGCGAAACCGAGTGCTTTGACGCTCGCCGTTCGGGCCCAAGACCTCTGAGAAGCTTGGAAGTGGCCTCCCCTGAAAGCTGGATTCCCACCGATCGTTTGTTTCAAATCTTAGCCCAGTAGCTGAAAAGTAGGCGCTAAAAAGTCCACCAAAATCACATAGGTCGTCATGTTACAATTTAGTCAATAAAGGCCTCCTAATGGACCGAAACTGACTGCTTTAACGCTCGCCGCTCGGCCCCACAGCCGTCCAGAGACTCGGGGGAAACCTCCCCTGAAAGCTGGATTCCCACCGATCGTTTGTTTCAAATCTTAGCCCAGTAGCTGAAAAGTAGGCGCTAAAAAGTCCTGCCAAAATCACATAGGTCGTCATGTTACAATTTAGTCAATAAAGGCCTACTACTGGAGCAAAACCGAGTGCTTTGACGCTCGCCGTTAGGCCCCACTACCTCTGAGAGGCTTGGAATTGGCCTCCCCTGAAAGTTGGATTCCCAAGGATTGTCTGTGTGAATTCCTAGCCCGCTAGGCTGAAGTTAAGCGACCTAAAGTCGTGGCGAAGTCAAATCGGTCGTCATGGTACTCGAGCGAAACTGAGTGCTTTAACGCTCGCCGCTCTGCCCCACAGCCGTCCAGAGACTCGGGGGAGGACTCCCCTGAAAGCTGGATTCCCACCGATCGTTTGTTTCAAATCTTAGCGCACTCGGTCAAAAGTAAGCGCTAAAAAGTCCTGCCGAAGTCAAATCGGTCGTCATGGTACTCGAGCGAAACTGAGTGCTTTAAAACTCGCCGTTCGGCCCCACGACCTCCGAGAAGCTTGGAAGAGGCCTCCCCTGAAAGCTGGATTCCCAAGGCTTGTCTGTGTGAATTCCTAGCCCGCTCGGCAGAAATTAAGCGACCTAAAGTCGTGCCGAAGTCAAATCGGTCGTCATGGTACTCGAGCGAAACTGAGTGCTTTAACGCTCGCTGCTCGGCCCCACAGCCGTCCAGAGACTCGGGGGAGGCCTCCCCTGAAAGCGGGATTCCCACCGATCGTTAGTTTCAAATCTTAGCCCACTAGCTAAAAAGTAGGCGCTAAAAAGTCCTGCCAAATTCACATAGGTCGTCACGTTGCAATTTAGTCAATAAAAGCCTACTACTGGAGAGAAACCGAGTGCTTTGACGCTCGCCGTTCGGCCCCACAGCAGTCCAGAGACTCGGGGGAGGCCTCCCCTGAAACCTGGATTCCCACCGATCGTTTGTTTCAAATCTTAGCGCACTAGGTAAAAAAAGTATTGCAAAAAAGTCCTGCCAAAGTCACATAGGTTGTCATGTTACAATTTAGTCAATAAAGGCCTCCTACTAGACCGAAACTGAGTGCTTTAACGCTCGCCGCTCGGCCCCACAGCCGTCCAGAGACTCGGGGGAGGCCTCCCCTGAAAGCTGGATTCCCACCGATCGTTTGTTTCAAACTTTAGCCCACTAGCTTAAAAAGTAGGCGCAAAAAAGTCCTGCGAAAGTCACAAAGGTTGTCATGTTACAATTTAGTCAATAAAGGCCTACTACTGGAGCGAAACAGAGTGCTTTGACGCTCGCCGTTAGGCCCCACGACCTCTGAGAGGCTTGGAAGTGGGCTCCCCTGAAAGCTGGATTCCCACCGATCGTTTGTTTCAAATCTTAGCCCACTAGCTCAAAAGTAGGCGCAAAAAAGTCCTGCCGAAGTCAAATCGGTCGTCATGGTACTGGACCGAAACTGAGTGCTTTAACGCTCGCCGCTCGGCCCCACAGCCGTCCAGAGACTCGGGGGAGGACTCCCCTGAAAGCTGGATTCCCACCGATCGTGTGTTTCAAATCTTAGCGCACTCGGTCAAAAGTAAGCGCGAAAAAGTCCTGCCAAAGTCACATAGGTTGTCATGTTACAATTTAGTCAATAAAGGCCTACTACTGGAGCGAAACCGAGTGCTTTGACGCTCGCCGTTAGGCCCCACGACCTCTGAGAGGCTTGGAAGTGGCCTCCCCTGAAAGCTGGATTCCCAAGGATTGTCTGTGTGAATTCCTAGCCCGCTACGCTTAAATTAAGCGACCTAAAGTCGTGCCGAAGTCAAATCGGTCGTCATGGTACTCGAGCGAAACTGAGTGCTTTAACGCTCGCCGCTCGGCCCCACAGCCGCCCAGAGACTCGGGGGAGGCCTCCCCTGAAACCTGGATTCCCACCGATCGTTTGTTTCAAATCTTAGCCCACTAGCTCAAAAGTAGGCGCTAAAAAGTCCTGCCAAAATCACATAGGTCGTCACGTTACAATTTAGTCAATAAAGGCCTACTACTGGAGAGAAACCGAGTACTTTGACGGTCGCCGTTCGGTCCCACAGCTGTCCAGAGATTCGGGGGAGGCCTCCCCTGAAAGCTGGATTCCCACCGATCGTTTGTTTCAAATCTTAGCGCACTAGGTCAAAAGTAAGCGCTAAAAAGTCCTGCCAAAGTCACATAGGTTGTCATGTTACAATTTAGTCAATAAAGGCCTACTACTGGAGAGAAACCGAGTGCTTTGACGCTCGCCGTTCGGCCCCACAGCTGTCCAGAGACTCGGGGGAGGCCTCCCGTGAAAGATGGATTCCCAGCGATCGTTTGTTTCAAATCTTAGCGCACTAGCTCAAAGGTAGGCGCTAAAAGGTCCTGCCAAATATCACATAGGTTGTCATGTTACAATTTAGTCAATAAAGCCCTACTACTGGAGCGAAACCGAGTGCTTTGACGCTCGCCGTTCGGGCCCACGACCTCTGAGAAGCTTGGAATTGGCCTCCCCTGAAAGCTGGATTCCCACCGATCGTTTGTTTCAAATCTTAGCCCAGTAGCTGAAAAATAGGCGCTAAAAAGTCCACCAAAATCACATAGGTCGTCATGTTACAATTTAGTCAATAAAGGCCTCCTAATGGACCGAAACTGAGTGCTTTAACGCTCGCCGCTCGGCCCCACAGCCGTCCAGAGACTCGGGGGAAACCTCCCCTGAAAGCTGGATTCCCACCGATCGTTTGTTTCAAATCTTAGCGCAATAGCTCAAAAGTAAGCGCTAAATAGTCCTGCCAAAGTCACATAGGTTGTCATGTTACAATTTAGTCAATAAAGGCCTACTACTGGAGCGAAACCGAGTGCTTTGACGCTCGCCGTTCGGTCCCACAGCTGTCCAGAGATTCGGGGGAGGCCTCCCCTGAAAGCTGGATTCCCACCGATCGTTTGTTTCAAATCTTAGCGCACTAGGTCAAAAGTAGGCGCTAAAAAGTCCTGCCAAAATCACATAGGTCGTCACGTTACAATTTAGTCAATAAAGGCCTACTACTGGAGAGAAACCGAGTACTTTGACGCTCGCCGTTCGGTCCCACAGCTGTCCAGAGATTCGGGGGAGGCCTCCCCTGAAAGCTGGATTCCCACCGATCGTTTGTTTCAAATCTTAGCGCACTAGGTCAAAAGTAAGCGCTAAAAAGTCCTGCCAAAGTCACATAGGTTTTCATGTTACAATTTAGTCAATAAAGGCCTACTACTGGAGAGAAACCGAGTGCTTTGACGCTCGCCGTTCGGCCCCACAGCTGTCCAGAGACTCGGGGGAGGCCTCCCGTGAAAGATGGATTCCCAGCAATCGTTTGTTTCAAATCTTAGCGCACTAGCTCAAAGGTAGGCGCTAAAAGGTCCTGCCAAAGTCACATAGGTTGTCATGTTAAAATTTAGTCAATAAAGGCCTACTACTGGAGCGAAACCGAGTGCTTTGACGCTCGCCGTTCGGGCCCACGACCTCTGAGAAGCTTGGAAGTGGCCTCCCCTGAAAGCTGGATTCCCACCGATCGTTTGGTTAAAATCTTAGCCCAGTAGCTGAAAAGTAGGCGCTAAAAAGTCCACCAAAATCACATAGGTCGTCATGTTACAATTTAGTCAATAAAGGCCTCCTAATGGACCGAAACTGAGTGCTTTAACGCTCGCCGCTCGGCCTCACAGCCGTCCAGAGACTCGGGGGAAACCTCCCCTGAAAGCTGGATTCCCACCGATCGTTTGTTTCAAATCTTAGCGCAATAGCTCAAAAGTAAGCGCTAAAAAGTCCTGCCAAAGTCACATAGGTTGTCATGTTACAATTTAGTCAATAAAGGCCTACTACTGGAGCGAAACCGAGTGCTTTGACGCTCGCCGTTAGGCCCCACAACCTCTGAGAGGCTTGGGAGTGGCCTCCCCTGAAAGCTGGATTCCCAAGGATTGTCTGTGTGAATTCCTAGCCCGCTAGGCTGAAATTAAGCGACCTAAAGTCGTGCCGAAGTCAAATCGGTCGTCATGGTACTCGAGCGAAACTGAGTGCTTTAACGCTCGCCGCTCGGCCCCACAGCCGTCCAGAAACTCGGGGGAGGACTCCCCTGAAAGCTGGATTCCCACCGATCGTTTGTTTCAAATCTTAGCGCACTCGGTCAAAAGTAAGCGCGAAAAAGTCCTGCCAAAATCACATAGGTTGTCATGTTACAATTTAGTCAATAAAGGCCTACTACTGGAGAGAAACCGAGTGCTTTGACGCTCGCTGTTCGTTCCCACAGCTGTCCAGAGACTCGGGGGAGGCCTCCCCCAAAAGCTGGATTCCCACTGATCGTTTTGTTTCAAATCTTAGCCCAGGAGCTGAAAAGTAGGCGCAAAAAAGTCCTGCCAAAGTCACATAGGTCGTCATGTTACAATTTAGTCAATAAAGGCCTACTACTGGAGCGAAACCGAGTGCTTTGACGCTCGCCGTTCGGGCCCAAGACCTCTGAGAAGCTTGGAAGTGGCCTCCCCTGAAAGCTGGATTCCCACCGATCGTTTGTTTCAAATCTTAGCCCAGTAGCTGAAAAGTAGGCGCTAAAAAGTCCACCAAAATCACATAGGTCGTCATGTTACAATTTAGTCAATAAAGGCCTCCTAATGGACCGAAACTGACTGCTTTAACGCTCGCCGCTCGGCCCCACAGCCGTCCAGAGACTCGGGGGAAACCTCCCCTGAAAGCTGGATTCCCACCGATCGTTTGTTTCAAATCTTAGCCCAGTAGCTGAAAAGTAGGCGCTAAAAAGTCCTGCCAAAATCACATAGGTCGTCATGTTACAATTTAGTCAATAAAGGCCTACTACTGGAGCGAAACCGAGTGCTTTGACGCTCGCCGTTAGGCCCCACTACCTCTGAGAGGCTTGGAATTGGCCTCCCCTGAAAGTTGGATTCCCAAGGATTGTCTGTGTGAATTCCTAGCCCGCTAGGCTGAAGTTAAGCGACCTAAAGTCGTGGCGAAGTCAAATCGGTCGTCATGGTACTCGAGCGAAACTGAGTGCTTTAACGCTCGCCGCTCTGCCCCACAGCCGTCCAGAGACTCGGGGGAGGACTCCCCTGAAAGCTGGATTCCCACCGATCGTTTGTTTCAAATCTTAGCGCACTCGGTCAAAAGTAAGCGCTAAAAAGTCCTGCTGAAGTCAAATCGGTCGTCATGGTACTCGAGCGAAACTGAGTGCTTTAAAACTCGCCGTTCGGCCCCACGACCTCCGAGAAGCTTGGAAGAGGCCTCCCCTGAAAGCTGGATTCCCAAGGCTTGTCTGTGTGAATTCCTAGCCCGCTCGGCAGAAATTAAGCGACCTAAAGTCGTGCCGAAGTCAAATCGGTCGTCATGGTACTCGAGCGAAACTGAGTGCTTTAACGCTCGCTGCTCGGCCCCACAGCCGTCCAGAGACTCGGGGGAGGCCTCCCCTGAAAGCGGGATTCCCACCGATCGTTAGTTTCAAATCTTAGCCCACTAGCTAAAAAGTAGGCGCTAAAAAGTCCTGCCAAATTCACATAGGTCGTCACGTTGCAATTTAGTCAATAAAAGCCTACTACTGGAGAGAAACAGAGTGCTTTGACGCTCGCCGTTCGGCCCCACAGCAGTCCAGAGACTCGGGGGAGGCCTCCCCTGAAACCTGGATTCCCACCGATCGTTTGTTTCAAATCTTAGCGCACTAGGTAAAAAAAGTAAGCGCAAAAAAGTCCTGCCAAAGTCACATAGGTTGTCATGTTACAATTTAGTCAATAAAGGCCTCCTACTAGACCGAAACTGAGTGCTTTAACGCTCGCCGCTCGGCCCCACAGCCGTCCAGAGACTCGGGGGAGGCCTCCCCTGAAAGCTGGATTCCCACCGATCGTTTGTTTCAAACTTTAGCCCACTAGCTTAAAAAGTAGGCGCAAAAAAGTCCTGCGAAAGTCACAAAGGTTGTCATGTTACAATTTAGTCAATAAAGGCCTACTACTGGAGCGAAACAGAGTGCTTTGACGCTCGCCGTTAGGCCCCACGACCTCTGAGAGGCTTGGAAGTGGCCTCCCCTGAAAGCTGGATTCCCACCGATCGTTTGTTTCAAATCTTAGCCCACTAGCTCAAAAGTAGGCGCAAAAAAGTCCTGCCGAAGTCAAATCGGTCGTCATGGTACTGGACCGAAACTGAGTGCTTTAACGCTCGCCGCTCGGCCCCACAGCCGTCCAGAGACTCGGGGGAGGACTCCCCTGAAAGCTGGATTCCCACCGATCGTGTGTTTCAAATCTTAGCGCACTCGGTCAAAAGTAAGCGCGAAAAAGTCCTGCCAAAGTCACATAGGTTGTCATGTTACAATTTAGTCAATAAAGGCCTACTACTGGAGCGAAACCGAGTGCTTTGACGCTCGCCGTTAGGCCCCACGACCTCTGAGAGGCTTGGAAGTGGCCTCCCCTGAAAGCTGGATTCCCAAGGATTGTCTGTGTGAATTCCTAGCCCGCTACGCTTAAATTAAGCGACCTAAAGTCGTGCCGAAGTCAAATCGGTCGTCATGGTACTCGAGCGAAACTGAGTGCTTTAACGCTCGCCGCTCGGCCCCACAGCCGCCCAGAGACTCGGGGGAGGCCTCCCCTGAAACCTGGATTCCCACCGATCGTTTGTTTCAAATCTTAGCCCACTAGCTCAAAAGTAGGCGCTAAAAAGTCCTGCCAAAATCACATAGGTCGTCACGTTACAATTTAGTCAATAAAGGCCTACTACTGGAGAGAAACCGAGTACTTTGACGGTCGCCGTTCGGTCCCACAGCTGTCCAGAGATTCGGGGGAGGCCTCCCCTGAAAGCTGGATTCCCACCGATCGTTTGTTTCAAATCTTAGCGCACTAGGTCAAAAGTAAGCGCTAAAAAGTCCTGCCAAAGTCACATAGGTTGTCATGTTACAATTTAGTCAATAAAGGCCTACTACTGGAGAGAAACCGAGTGCTTTGACGCTCGCCGTTCGGCCCCACAGCTGTCCAGAGACTCGGGGGAGGCCTCCCGTGAAAGATGGATTCCCAGCGATCGTTTGTTTCAAATCTTAGCGCACTAGCTCAAAGGTAGGCGCTAAAAGGTCCTGCCAAAAATCACATAGGTTGTCATGTTACAATTTAGTCAATAAAGCCCTACTACTGGAGCGAAACCGAGTGCTTTGACGCTCGCCGTTCGGGCCCACGACCTCTGAGAAGCTTGGAATTGGCCTCCCCTGAAAGCTGGATTCCCACCGATCGTTTGTTTCAAATCTTAGCCCAGTAGCTGAAAAATAGGCGCTAAAAAGTCCACCAAAATCACATAGGTCGTCATGTTACAATTTAGTCAATAAAGGCCTCCTAATGGACCGAAACTGAGTGCTTTAACGCTCGCCGCTCGGCCCCACAGCCGTCCAGAGACTCGGGGGAAACCTCCCCTGAAAGCTGGATTCCCACCGATCGTTTGTTTCAAATCTTAGCGCAATAGCTCAAAAGTAAGCGCTAAATAGTCCTGCCAAAGTCACATAGGTTGTCATGTTACAATTTAGTCAATAAAGGCCTACTACTGGAGCGAAACCGAGTGCTTTGACGCTCGCCGTTCGGTCCCACAGCTGTCCAGAGATTCGGGGGAGGCCTCCCCTGAAAGCTGGATTCCCACCGATCGTTTGTTTCAAATCTTAGCGCACTAGGTCAAAAGTAGGCGCTAAAAAGTCCTGCCAAAATCACATAGGTCGTCACGTTACAATTTAGTCAATAAAGGCCTACTACTGGAGAGAAACCGAGTACTTTGACGCTCGCCGTTCGGTCCCACAGCTGTCCAGAGATTCGGGGGAGGCCTCCCCTGAAAGCTGGATTCCCACCGATCGTTTGTTTCAAATCTTAGCGCACTAGGTCAAAAGTAAGCGCTAAAAAGTCCTGCCAAAGTCACATAGGTTTTCATGTTACAATTTAGTCAATAAAGGCCTACTACTGGAGAGAAACCGAGTGCTTTGACGCTCGCCGTTCGGCCCCACAGCTGTCCAGAGACTCGGGGGAGGCCTCCCGTGAAAGATGGATTCCCAGCAATCGTTTGTTTCAAATCTTAGCGCACTAGCTCAAAGGTAGGCGCTAAAAGGTCCTGCCAAAGTCACATAGGTTGTCATGTTAAAATTTAGTCAATAAAGGCCTACTACTGGAGCGAAACCGAGTGCTTTGACGCTCGCCGTTCGGGCCCACGACCTCTGAGAAGCTTGGAAGTGGCCTCCCCTGAAAGCTGGATTCCCACCGATCGTTTGGTTAAAATCTTAGCCCAGTAGCTGAAAAGTAGGCGCTAAAAAGTCCACCAAAATCACATAGGTCGTCATGTTACAATTTAGTCAATAAAGGCCTCCTAATGGACCGAAACTGAGTGCTTTAACGCTCGCCGCTCGGCCTCACAGCCGTCCAGAGACTCGGGGGAAACCTCCCCTGAAAGCTGGATTCCCACCGATCGTTTGTTTCAAATCTTAGCGCAATAGCTCAAAAGTAAGCGCTAAAAAGTCCTGCCAAAGTCACATAGGTTGTCATGTTACAATTTAGTCAATAAAGGCCTACTACTGGAGCGAAACCGAGTGCTTTGACGCTCGCCGTTAGGCCCCACAACCTCTGAGAGGCTTGGGAGTGGCCTCCCCTGAAAGCTGGATTCCCAAGGATTGTCTGTGTGAATTCCTAGCCCGCTAGGCTGAAATTAAGCGACCTAAAGTCGTGCCGAAGTCAAATCGGTCGTCATGGTACTCGAGCGAAACTGAGTGCTTTAACGCTCGCCGCTCGGCCCCACAGCCGTCCAGAAACTCGGGGGAGGACTCCCCTGAAAGCTGGATTCCCACCGATCGTTTGTTTCAAATCTTAGCGCACTCGGTCAAAAGTAAGCGCGAAAAAGTCCTGCCAAAATCACATAGGTTGTCATGTTACAATTTAGTCAATAAAGGCCTACTACTGGAGAGAAACCGAGTGCTTTGACGCTCGCTGTTCGTTCCCACAGCTGTCCAGAGACTCGGGGGAGGCCTCCCCCAAAAGCTGGATTCCCACTGATCGTTTTGTTTCAAATCTTAGCCCAGGAGCTGAAAAGTAGGCGCAAAAAAGTCCTGCCAAAGTCACATAGGTCGTCATGTTACAATTTAGTCAATAAAGGCCTACTACTGGAGCGAAACCGAGTGCTTTGATGCTCGCCGTTCGGGCCCACGACCTCTGAGCGGCTTGGAAGAGGCCTCCCCTGAAAGCTGGATTCCCACCGATCGTTTTGTTTCAAATCTTAGCCCAGTAGCTGAACAGTAGGCGCAAAAAAGTCCTGCCAAAGTCACATAGGTCGTCATGTAACAATTTAGTCAATAAAGGCCTACTACTGGAGCGAAACCGAGTGCTTTGACGCTCGCCGTTAGGCCCCACGACCTCTGAGAGGCTTGGAAGTGGCCTCCCCTGAAAGCTGGATTCCCAAGGATTGTCTGTGTGAATTCCTAGCCCGCTAGGCTTAAATTAAGCGACCTAAAGTCGTGCCGAAGTCAAATCGGTCGTCATGGTACTCGAGCGAAACTGAGTGCTTTAACGCTCGCCGCTCGGCCCCACAGCCGCCCGGAGACTCGGGGGAGGCCTCCCCTGAAACCTGGATTCCCACCGATCGTTTGTTTCAAATCTTAGCCCACTAGCTCAAAAGTAGGCGCTAAAAAGTCCTGCCAAAATCACATAGGTCGTCACGTTACAATTTAGTCAATAAAGGCCTACTACTGGAGAGAAACCGAGTACTTTGACGCTCGCCGTTCGGTCCCACAGCTGTCCAGAGATTCGGGGGAGGCCTCCCCTGAAAGCTGGATTCCCACCGATCGTTTGTTTCAAATCTTAGCGCACTAGGTCAAAAGTAAGCGCTAAAAAGTCCTGCCAAAGTCACATAGGTTGTCATGTTACAATTTAGTCAATAAAGGCCTACTACTGGAGAGAAACCGAGTGCTTTGACGCTCGCCGTTCGGCCCCACAGCTGTCCAGAGACTCGGGGGAGGCCTCCCGTGAAAGATGGATTCCCACCGATCGTTTGTTTCAAATCTTAGCGCACTAGCTCAAAGGTAGGCGCTAAAAGGTCCTGCCAAAAATCACATAGGTTGTCATGTTACAATTTAGTCAATAAAGGCCTACTACTGGAGCGAAACCGAGTGCTTTGACGCTCGCCGTTCGGGCCCACGACCTCTGAGAAGCTTGGAATTGGTCTCCCCTGAAAGCTGGATTCCCACCGATCGTTTGTTTCAAATCTTAGCCCAGTAGCTGAAAAGTAGGCGCTAAAAAGTCCACCAAAATCACATAGGTCGTCATGTTACAATTTAGTCAATAAAGGCCTCCTAATGGACCGAAACTGAGTGCTTTAACGCTCGCCGCTCGGCCCCACAGCCGTCCAGAGACTCGGGGGAAACCTCCCCTGAAAGCTGGATTCCCACCGATCGTTTGTTTTAAATCTTAGCGCAATAGCTCAAAAGTAAGCGCTAAAAAGTCCTGCCAAAGTCACATAGGTTGTCATGTTACAATTTAGTCAATAAAGGCCTACTACTGGAGCGAAACCGAGTGCTTTGACGCTCGCCGTTCGGTCCCACAGCTGTCCAGAGATTCGGGGGAGGCCTCCCCTGAAAGCTGGATTCCCACCGATCGTTTGTTTCAAATCTTAGCGCACTAGGTCAAAAGTAGGCGCTAAAAAGTCCTGCCAAAATCACATAGGTCGTCACGTTACAATTTAGTCAATAAAGGCCTACTACTGGAGAGAAACCGAGTACTTTGACGCTCGCCGTTCGGTCCCACAGCTGTCCAGAGATTCGGGGGAGGCCTCCCCTGAAAGCTGGATTCCCACCGATCGTTTGTTTAAAATCTTAGCGCACTAGGTCAAAAGTAAGCGCTAAAAAGTCCTGCCAAAGTCACATAGGTTTTCATGTTACAATTTAGTCAATAAAGGCCTACTACTGGAGAGAAACCGAGTGCTTTGACGCTCGCCGTTCGGCCCCACAGCTGTCCAGAGACTCGGGGGAGGCCTCCCGTGAAAGATGGATTCCCAGCGATCGTTTGTTTCAAATCTTAGCGCACTAGCTCAAAGGTAGGCGCTAAAAGGTCCTGCCAAAGTCACATAGGTTGTCATGTTACAATTTAGTCAATAAAGGCCTACTACTGGAGCGAAACCGAGTGCTTTGACGCTCGCCGTTCGGGCCCACGACCTCTGAGAAGCTTGGAAGTGGCCTCCCCTGAAAGCTGGATTCCCACCGATCGTTTGTTTAAAATCTTAGCCCAGTAGCTGAAAAGTAGGCGCTAAAAAGTCCACCAAAATCACATAGGTCGTCATGTTACTATTTAGTCAATAAAGGCCTCCTAATGGACCGAAACTGAGTGCTTTAACGCTCGCCGCTCGGCCCCACAGCCGTCCAGAGACTCGGGGGAAACCTCCCCTGAAAGCTGGATTCCCACCGATCGTTTGTTTCAAATCTTAGCGCAATAGCTCAAAAGTAAGCGCTAAAAAGTCCTGCCAAAGTCACATAGGTTGTCATGTTACAATTTAGTCAATAAAGGCCTACTACTGGAGCGAAACCGAGTGCTTTGACGCTCGCCGTTAGGCCCCACAACCTCTGAGAGGCTTGGGAGTGGCCTCCCCTGAAAGCTGGATTCCCAAGGATTGTCTGTGTGAATTCCTAGCCCGCTAGGCTGAAATTAAGCGACCTAAAGTCGTGCCGAAGTCAAATCGGTCGTCATGGTACTCGAGCGAAACTGAGTGCTTTAACGCTCGCCGCTCGGCCCCACAGCCGTCCAGAAACTCGGGGGAGGACTCCCCTGAAAGCTGGATTCCCACCGATCGTTTGTTTCAAATCTTAGCGCACTCGGTCAAAAGTAAGCGCGAAAAACTCCTGCCAAAGTCACATAGGTTGTCATGTTACAATTTAGTCAATAAAGGCCTACTACTGGAGAGAAACCGAGTGCTTTGACGCTCGCTGTTCGTTCCCACAGCTGTCCAGAGACTCGGAGGAGGCCTCCCCCGAAAGCTGGATTCCCACTGATCGTTTTGTTTCAAATCTTAGCCCAGGAGCTGAAAAGTAGGCGCAAAAAAGTCCTGCCAAAGTCACATAGGTCGTCATGTTACAATTTAGTCAATAAAGGCCTACTACTGGAGCGAAACCGAGTGCTTTGATGCTCGCCGTTAGGCCCCCCAACCTCTGAGAGGCTTGGGAGTGGCCTCCCCTGAAAGCTGGATTCCCAAGGATTGTCTGTGTGAATTCCTAGCCCACTAGGCTGAAATTCAGCGACCTAAAGTCGTGCCGAAGTCAAATCGGTCGTCATGGTACTCGAGCGAAACTGAGTGCTTTAACGCTCGCCGCTCGGCCCCACAGCCGTCCAGAGATTCGGGGGAGGACTCCCCTGAAAGCTGGATTTCCACCGATCGTTCGTTTCAAATCTTAGCGCACTCGGTCCAAAGTAAGCGCTAAAACGTCCTTCCAAAGTCACATAGGTTGTCATGTTACAATTTAGTCAATAAAGGCCTACTACTGGAGCGAAACCGAGTGCTTTGGCGCTCGCCGTTCGGGCCCACGACCTCTGAGCGGCTTGGAAGAGGCCTCCCCTGAAAGCTGGATTCCCACCGATCGTTTTGTTTCAAATCTTAGCCCAGTAGCTGAACAGTAGGCGCACAAAAGTCCTGCCAAAGTCACATAGGTCGTCATGTAACAATTTAGTCAATAAAGGCCTACTACTGGAGCGAAACCGAGTGCTTTGACGCTCGCCGTTAGGCCCCACGACCTCTGAGAGGCTTGGAAGTGGCCTCCCCTGAAAGCTGGATTCCCAAGGATTGTCTGTGTGAATTCCTAGCCCGCTAGGCTTAAATTAAGCGACCTAAAGTCGTGCCGAAGTCAAATCGGTCGTCATGGTACTCGAGCGAAACTGAGTGCTTTAACGCTCGCCGCTCGGCCCCACAGCCGCCCAGAGACTCGGGGGAGGCCTCCCCTGAAACCTGGATTCCCACCGATCGTTTGTTTCAAATCTTAGCCCACTAGCTCAAAAGTAGGCGCTAAAAAGTCCTGCCAAAATCACATAGGTCGTCACGTTACAATTTAGTCAATAAAGGCCTACTACTGGAGAGAAACCGAGTACTTTGACGCTCGCCGTTCGGTCCCACAGCTGTCCAGAGATTCGGGGGATGCCTCCCCTGAAAGCTGGATTCCCACCGATCGTTTGTTTCAAATCTTAGCGCACTAGGTCAAAAGTAAGCGCTAAAAAGTCCTGCCAAAGTCACATAGGTTGTCATGTTACAATTTAGTCAATAAAGGCCTACTACTGGAGAGAAACCGAGTGCTTTGACGCTCGCCGTTCGGCCCCACAGCTGTCCAGAGACTCGGGGGAGGCCTCCCGTGAAAGATGGATTCCCAGCGATCGTTTGTTTCAAATCTTAGCGCACTAGCTCAAAGGTAGGCGCTAAAAGGTCCTGCCAAAGTCACATCGGTTGTCATGTTACAATTTAGTCAATAAAGGCCTGCTACTGGAGCGAAACCGAGTGCTTTGACGCTCGCCGTTCGGGCCCACGACCTCTGAGAAGCTTGGAAGTGGCCTCCCCTGAAAGCTGGATTCCCACCGATCGTTTGTTTCAAATCTTAGCCCAGTAGCTGAAAAGTAGGCGCTAAAAAGTCCACCAAAATCACATAGGTCGTCATGTTACAATTTAGTCAATAAAGGCCTCCTAATGGACCGAAACTGAGTGCTTTAACGCTCGCCGCTCGGCCCCACAGCCGTCCAGAGACTCGGGGGAAACCTCCCCTGAAAGCTGGATTCCCACCGATCGTTTGTTTCAAATCGTAGCGCAATAGCTCAAAAGTAAGCGCTAAAAAGTCCTGCCAAAGTCACATAGGTTGTCATGTTACAATTTAGTCAATAAAGGCCTACTACTGGAGCGAAACCGAGTGCTTTGACGCTCGCCGTTAGGCCCCACAACCTCTGAGAGGCTTGGGAGTGGCCTCCCCTGAAAGCTGGATTCCCAAGGATTGTCTGTGTGAATTCCTAGCCCGCTAGGCTGAAATTAAGCGACCTAAAGTCGTGCCGAAGTCAAATCGGTCGTCATGGTACTCGAGCGAAACTGAGTGCTTTAACGCTCGCCGCTCGGCCCCACAGCCGTCCAGAGACTCCCCTGAAAGCTGGATTCCCACCGATCGTTTGTTTCAAATCTTAGCGCACTCGGTCAAAAGTAAGCGCTAAAAAGTCCTGCCAAAGTCACATAGGTTGTCATGTTACAATTTAGTCAATAAAGGCCTACTACTGGAGAGAAACCGAGTGCTTTGACGCTCGCCGTTCGGGCCCACAACCTCTGAGAGGCTTGGAAGAGGCCTCCCCTGAAAGCTGGATTCCCACCGATCGTTTGTTTCAAATCTTAGCCCAGTAGCTGAAAAGTAGGCGCTAAAAAGTCCTGCCAAAATCACATAGGTCGTCATGTTACAATTTAGTCAATAAAGGCCTACTACTGGAGCGAAACCGAGTGCTTTGACGCTCGCCGTTAGGCCCCACTACCTCTGAGAGGCTTGGAAGTGGCCTCCCCTGAAAGCTGGATTCCCACCGATCGTTTGTTTCAAATCTTAGCGCACTCGGTCAAAAGTAAGCGCTAAAAAGTCCTGCCAAAGTCACATAGGTTGTCATGTTACAATTTAGTCAATAAAGGCCTACTACTGGAGCGAAACCGAGTGCTTTAACGCTCGCCGCTCGGCCCCACAGCCGTCCAGAGACTCCCCTGAAAGCTGGATTCCCACCGATCGTTTGTTTCAAATCTTAGCGCACTCGGTCAAAAGCAAGCGCTAAAAAGTCCTGCCAAAGTCACATAGGTTGTCATGTTACAATTTAGTCAATAAAGGCCTACTACTGGAGAGAAACCGAGTGCTTTGACGCTCGCCGTTCGGGCCCACAACCTCTGAGAGGCTTGGAAGAGGCCTCCCCTGAAAGCTGGATTCCCACCGATCGTTTGTTTCAAATCTTAGCCCAGTAGCTGAAAAGTAGGCGCTAAAAAGTCCTGCCAAAATCACATAGGTCGTCATGTTACAATTTAGTCAAAAAAGGCCTACTACTGGAGCGAAACCGAGTGCTTTGACGCTCGCCGTTAGGCCCCACTACCTCTGAGAGGCTTGGAAGTGGCCTCCCCTGAAAGCTGGATTCCCACCGATCGTTTGTTTCAAATCTTAGCCCACTAGCTCAAAAGTAGGCGCAAAAAAGTCCACCAAAATCACATAGGTCGTCATGTTACAATTTAGTCAATAAAGGCCTCCTAATGGACCGAAACTGAGTGCTTTAACGCTCGCCGCTCGGCCCCACAGCCGTCCAGAGACTCGGGGGAAACCTCCCCTGAAAGCTGGATTCCCACCGATCGTTTGATTCAAATCTTAGCGCAATAGCTCAAAAGTAAGCGCTAAAAAGTCCTGCCAAAGTCACATAGGTTGTCATGTTACAATTTAGTCAATAAAGGCCTACTACTGGAGCGAAACCGAGTGCTTTGACGCTCGCCGTTAGGCCCCACAACCTCTGAGAGGCTTGGGAGTGGCCTCCCCTGAAAGCTGGATTCCCAAGGATTGTCTGTGTGAATTCCTAGCCCGCTAGGCTGAAATTAAGCGACCTAAAGTCGTGCCGAAGTCAAATCGGTCGTCATGGTACTCGAGCGAAACTGAGTGCTTTAACGCTCGCCGCTCGGCCCCACAGCCGTCCAGAGACTCGGGGGAGGACTCCCGTGAAAGCTGGATTCCCACCATTCGTTTGTTTCAAATCTTAGCGCACTCGGTCAAAAGTAAGCGCTAAAAAGTCCTGCCAAAGTCACATAGGTTGTCATGTTACAATTTAGTCAATAAAGGCCTACTACTGGAGCGAAACCGAGTGCTTTGACGCTCGCCGTTAGGCCCCACTACCTCTGAGAGGCTTGGAAGTGGCCTCCCCTGAAAGCTGGATTCCCACCGATCGTTTGTTTCAAATCTTAGCCCACTAGCTCAAAAGTAGGCGCAAAAAAGTCCACCAAAATCACATAGGTCGTCATGTTACAATTTAGTCAATAAAGGCCTCCTAATGGACCGAAACTGAGTGCTTTAACGCTCGCCGCTCGGCCCCACAGCCGTCCAGAGACTCGGGGGAGGCCTCCCCTGAAAGCGGGATTCCCACCGATCGTTTGTTTCAAATCTTAGCCCACTAGCTAAAAAGTAGGCGCTAAAAAGTCCTGCCAAATTCACATAGGTCGTCACGTTGCAATTTAGTCAATAAAAGCCTACTACTGGAGAGAAACCGAGTGCTTTGACGCTCGCCGTTCGGCCCCACAGCAGTCCAGAGACTCGGGGGAGGCCTCCCCTGAAAGCTGGATTCCCACCGATCGTTTGTTTCAAATCTTAGCGCACTAGGTAAAAAAAGTAAGCGCAAAAAAGTCCTGCCAAAGTCACATAGGTTGTCATGTTACAATTTAGTCAATAAAGGCCTCCTACTGGACCGAAACTGAGTGCTTTAACGCTCGCCGCTCGGCCCCACAGCTGTCCAGAGACTCGGGGGAGGCCTCCCCTGAAAGCTGGATTCCCACCGATCGTTTGTTTCAAACTTTAGCCCACTAGCTTAAAACGTAGGTGCAAAATAGTCCTGCCAAAGTCACAAAGGTTGTCATGTTACAATTTAGTCAATAAAGGCCTACTACTGGAGCGAAACCGAGTGCTTTGACGCTCGCCGTTAGGCCCCACGACCTCTGAGAGGCTTGGAAGTGGCCTCCCCTGAAAGCTGGATTCCCACCGATCGTTTGTTTCAAATCTTAGCCCACTAGCTCAAAAGTAGGCGCAAAAAAGTCCTGCCGAAGTCAAATCGGTCGTCATGGTACTCGAGCGAAACTGAGTGCTTTAAAACTCGCCGATCGGCCCCACAGCCGTCCAGAGACTCGGGGGAGGCCTCCCCTGAAAGCTGGATTCCCACCGATCGTTTGTTTCAAATCTTAGCCCACTAGCTCAAAAGTAGGCGCTAAAAAGTCCTGCCAAATTCACATAGGTCGTCACGTTGCAATTTAGTCAATAAAAGCCTACTACTGGAGAGAAACCGAGTGCTTTGACGCTCGCCGTTCGCCCCCACAGCAGTCCAGAGACTCGGGGGAGGCCTCCCCTGAAAGCTGGATTCCCACCGATCGTTTGTTTCAAATCTTAGCGCACTAGGTAAAAAAAGTAAGCGCAAAAAAGTCCTGCCAAAGTCACATAGGTTGTCATGTTACAATTTAGTCAATAAAGGCCTACTACTGGAGAGAAACCGAGTGCTTTGACGCTCGCCGTTCGGCCCCACAGCTGTCCAGAGACTCGGGGGAGGCCTCCCGTGAAAGATGGATTCCCAGCGATCGTTTGTTTCAAATCTTAGCGCACTAGCTCAAAGGTAGGCGCTAAAAGGTCCTGCCAAAGTCACATCGGTTGTCATGTTACAATTTAGTCAATAAAGGCCTGCTACTGGAGCGAAACCGAGTGCTTTGACGCTCGCCGTTCGGGCCCACGACCTCTGAGAAGCTTGGAAGTGGCCTCCCCTGAAAGCTGGATTCCCACCGATCGTTTGTTTCAAATCTTAGCCCAGTAGCTGAAAAGTAGGCGCTAAAAAGTCCACCAAAATCACATAGGTCGTCATGTTACAATTTAGTCAATAAAGGCCTCCTAATGGACCGAAACTGAGTGCTTTAACGCTCGCCGCTCGGCCCCACAGCCGTCCAGAGACTCGGGGGAAACCTCCCCTGAAAGCTGGATTCCCACCGATCGTTTGTTTCAAATCGTAGCGCAATAGCTCAAAAGTAAGCGCTAAAAAGTCCTGCCAAAGTCACATAGGTTGTCATGTTACAATTTAGTCAATAAAGGCCTACTACTGGAGCGAAACCGAGTGCTTTGACGCTCGCCGTTAGGCCCCACAACCTCTGAGAGGCTTGGGAGTGGCCTCCCCTGAAAGCTGGATTCCCAAGGATTGTCTGTGTGAATTCCTAGCCCGCTAGGCTGAAATTAAGCGACCTAAAGTCGTGCCGAAGTCAAATCGGTCGTCATGGTACTCGAGCGAAACTGAGTGCTTTAACGCTCGCCGCTCGGCCCCACAGCCGTCCAGAGACTCCCCTGAAAGCTGGATTCCCACCGATCGTTTGTTTCAAATCTTAGCGCACTCGGTCAAAAGTAAGCGCTAAAAAGTCCTGCCAAAGTCACATAGGTTGTCATGTTACAATTTAGTCAATAAAGGCCTACTACTGGAGAGAAACCGAGTGCTTTGACGCTCGCCGTTCGGGCCCACAACCTCTGAGAGGCTTGGAAGAGGCCTCCCCTGAAAGCTGGATTCCCACCGATCGTTTGTTTCAAATCTTAGCCCAGTAGCTGAAAAGTAGGCGCTAAAAAGTCCTGCCAAAATCACATAGGTCGTCATGTTACAATTTAGTCAATAAAGGCCTACTACTGGAGCGAAACCGAGTGCTTTGACGCTCGCCGTTAGGCCCCACTACCTCTGAGAGGCTTGGAAGTGGCCTCCCCTGAAAGCTGGATTCCCACCGATCGTTTGTTTCAAATCTTAGCGCACTCGGTCAAAAGTAAGCGCTAAAAAGTCCTGCCAAAGTCACATAGGTTGTCATGTTACAATTTAGTCAATAAAGGCCTACTACTGGAGCGAAACCGAGTGCTTTAACGCTCGCCGCTCGGCCCCACAGCCGTCCAGAGACTCCCCTGAAAGCTGGATTCCCACCGATCGTTTGTTTCAAATCTTAGCGCACTCGGTCAAAAGCAAGCGCTAAAAAGTCCTGCCAAAGTCACATAGGTTGTCATGTTACAATTTAGTCAATAAAGGCCTACTACTGGAGAGAAACCGAGTGCTTTGACGCTCGCCGTTCGGGCCCACAACCTCTGAGAGGCTTGGAAGAGGCCTCCCCTGAAAGCTGGATTCCCACCGATCGTTTGTTTCAAATCTTAGCCCAGTAGCTGAAAAGTAGGCGCTAAAAAGTCCTGCCAAAATCACATAGGTCGTCATGTTACAATTTAGTCAAAAAAGGCCTACTACTGGAGCGAAACCGAGTGCTTTGACGCTCGCCGTTAGGCCCCACTACCTCTGAGAGGCTTGGAAGTGGCCTCCCCTGAAAGCTGGATTCCCACCGATCGTTTGTTTCAAATCTTAGCCCACTAGCTCAAAAGTAGGCGCAAAAAAGTCCACCAAAATCACATAGGTCGTCATGTTACAATTTAGTCAATAAAGGCCTCCTAATGGACCGAAACTGAGTGCTTTAACGCTCGCCGCTCGGCCCCACAGCCGTCCAGAGACTCGGGGGAAACCTCCCCTGAAAGCTGGATTCCCACCGATCGTTTGATTCAAATCTTAGCGCAATAGCTCAAAAGTAAGCGCTAAAAAGTCCTGCCAAAGTCACATAGGTTGTCATGTTACAATTTAGTCAATAAAGGCCTACTACTGGAGCGAAACCGAGTGCTTTGACGCTCGCCGTTAGGCCCCACAACCTCTGAGAGGCTTGGGAGTGGCCTCCCCTGAAAGCTGGATTCCCAAGGATTGTCTGTGTGAATTCCTAGCCCGCTAGGCTGAAATTAAGCGACCTAAAGTCGTGCCGAAGTCAAATCGGTCGTCATGGTACTCGAGCGAAACTGAGTGCTTTAACGCTCGCCGCTCGGCCCCACAGCCGTCCAGAGACTCGGGGGAGGACTCCCGTGAAAGCTGGATTCCCACCATTCGTTTGTTTCAAATCTTAGCGCACTCGGTCAAAAGTAAGCGCTAAAAAGTCCTGCCAAAGTCACATAGGTTGTCATGTTACAATTTAGTCAATAAAGGCCTACTACTGGAGAGAAACCGAGTGCTTTGACGCTCGCCGTTCGGGCCCACAACCTCTGAGAGGCTTGGAAGAGGCCTCCCCTGAAAGCTGGATTCCCACCGATCGTTTGTTTCAAATCTTAGCCCAGTAGCTGAAAAGTAGGCGCTAAAAAGTCCTGCCAAAATCACATAGGTCGTCATGTTACAATTTAGTCAATAAAGGCCTACTACTGGAGCGAAACCGAGTGCTTTGACGCTCGCCGTTAGGCCCCACTACCTCTGAGAGGCTTGGAAGTGGCCTCCCCTGAAAGCTGGATTCCCACCGATCGTTTGTTTCAAATCTTAGCGCACTCGGTCAAAAGTAAGCGCTAAAAAGTCCTGCCAAAGTCACATAGGTTGTCATGTTACAATTTAGTCAATAAAGGCCTACTACTGGAGCGAAACCGAGTGCTTTAACGCTCGCCGCTCGGCCCCACAGCCGTCCAGAGACTCCCCTGAAAGCTGGATTCCCACCGATCGTTTGTTTCAAATCTTAGCGCACTCGGTCAAAAGCAAGCGCTAAAAAGTCCTGCCAAAGTCACATAGGTTGTCATGTTACAATTTAGTCAATAAAGGCCTACTACTGGAGAGAAACCGAGTGCTTTGACGCTCGCCGTTCGGGCCCACAACCTCTGAGAGGCTTGGAAGAGGCCTCCCCTGAAAGCTGGATTCCCACCGATCGTTTGTTTCAAATCTTAGCCCAGTAGCTGAAAAGTAGGCGCTAAAAAGTCCTGCCAAAATCACATAGGTCGTCATGTTACAATTTAGTCAAAAAAGGCCTACTACTGGAGCGAAACCGAGTGCTTTGACGCTCGCCGTTAGGCCCCACTACCTCTGAGAGGCTTGGAAGTGGCCTCCCCTGAAAGCTGGATTCCCACCGATCGTTTGTTTCAAATCTTAGCCCACTAGCTCAAAAGTAGGCGCAAAAAAGTCCACCAAAATCACATAGGTCGTCATGTTACAATTTAGTCAATAAAGGCCTCCTAATGGACCGAAACTGAGTGCTTTAACGCTCGCCGCTCGGCCCCACAGCCGTCCAGAGACTCGGGGGAAACCTCCCCTGAAAGCTGGATTCCCACCGATCGTTTGATTCAAATCTTAGCGCAATAGCTCAAAAGTAAGCGCTAAAAAGTCCTGCCAAAGTCACATAGGTTGTCATGTTACAATTTAGTCAATAAAGGCCTACTACTGGAGCGAAACCGAGTGCTTTGACGCTCGCCGTTAGGCCCCACAACCTCTGAGAGGCTTGGGAGTGGCCTCCCCTGAAAGCTGGATTCCCAAGGATTGTCTGTGTGAATTCCTAGCCCGCTAGGCTGAAATTAAGCGACCTAAAGTCGTGCCGAAGTCAAATCGGTCGTCATGGTACTCGAGCGAAACTGAGTGCTTTAACGCTCGCCGCTCGGCCCCACAGCCGTCCAGAGACTCGGGGGAGGACTCCCGTGAAAGCTGGATTCCCACCATTCGTTTGTTTCAAATCTTAGCGCACTCGGTCAAAAGTAAGCGCTAAAAAGTCCTGCCAAAGTCACATAGGTTGTCATGTTACAATTTAGTCAATAAAGGCCTACTACTGGAGCGAAACCGAGTGCTTTGACGCTCGCCGTTAGGCCCCACTACCTCTGAGAGGCTTGGAAGTGGCCTCCCCTGAAAGCTGGATTCCCACCGATCGTTTGTTTCAAATCTTAGCCCACTAGCTCAAAAGTAGGCGCAAAAAAGTCCACCAAAATCACATAGGTCGTCATGTTACAATTTAGTCAATAAAGGCCTCCTAATGGACCGAAACTGAGTGCTTTAACGCTCGCCGCTCGGCCCCACAGCCGTCCAGAGACTCGGGGGAGGCCTCCCCTGAAAGCGGGATTCCCACCGATCGTTTGTTTCAAATCTTAGCCCACTAGCTAAAAAGTAGGCGCTAAAAAGTCCTGCCAAATTCACATAGGTCGTCACGTTGCAATTTAGTCAATAAAAGCCTACTACTGGAGAGAAACCGAGTGCTTTGACGCTCGCCGTTCGGCCCCACAGCAGTCCAGAGACTCGGGGGAGGCCTCCCCTGAAAGCTGGATTCCCACCGATCGTTTGTTTCAAATCTTAGCGCACTAGGTAAAAAAAGTAAGCGCAAAAAAGTCCTGCCAAAGTCACATAGGTTGTCATGTTACAATTTAGTCAATAAAGGCCTCCTACTGGACCGAAACTGAGTGCTTTAACGCTCGCCGCTCGGCCCCACAGCTGTCCAGAGACTCGGGGGAGGCCTCCCCTGAAAGCTGGATTCCCACCGATCGTTTGTTTCAAACTTTAGCCCACTAGCTTAAAACGTAGGTGCAAAATAGTCCTGCCAAAGTCACAAAGGTTGTCATGTTACAATTTAGTCAATAAAGGCCTACTACTGGAGCGAAACCGAGTGCTTTGACGCTCGCCGTTAGGCCCCACGACCTCTGAGAGGCTTGGAAGTGGCCTCCCCTGAAAGCTGGATTCCCACCGATCGTTTGTTTCAAATCTTAGCCCACTAGCTCAAAAGTAGGCGCAAAAAAGTCCTGCCGAAGTCAAATCGGTCGTCATGGTACTCGAGCGAAACTGAGTGCTTTAAAACTCGCCGATCGGCCCCACAGCCGTCCAGAGACTCGGGGGAGGCCTCCCCTGAAAGCTGGATTCCCACCGATCGTTTGTTTCAAATCTTAGCCCACTAGCTCAAAAGTAGGCGCTAAAAAGTCCTGCCAAATTCACATAGGTCGTCACGTTGCAATTTAGTCAATAAAAGCCTACTACTGGAGAGAAACCGAGTGCTTTGACGCTCGCCGTTCGCCCCCACAGCAGTCCAGAGACTCGGGGGAGGCCTCCCCTGAAAGCTGGATTCCCACCGATCGTTTGTTTCAAATCTTAGCGCACTAGGTAAAAAAAGTAAGCGCAAAAAAGTCCTGCCAAAGTCACATAGGTTGTCATGTTACAATTTAGTCAATAAAGGCCTACTACTGGAGCGAAACCGAGTGCTTTGATGCTCGCCGTTCGGGCCCACGACCTCTGAGAAGCTTGGAAGAGGCCTTCCCTGAAAGCTTGATTCCCACCGATCGTTTGTTTCAAATCTTAGCCCAGTAGCTGAAAAGTAGGGGCTAAAAAGTCCTGCCAAAATCACATAGGTCGTCATGTTACAATTTAGTCAATAAACGCCTCCTACTGGACCGAAACTGAGTGCTTTAACGCTCGCCGCTCGGCCCCACAGCCGTCCACAGACTCGGGGGAGGACTCCCCTGAAAGCTGGATTCCCACCGATCGTGTGTTTCAAATCTTAGCGCACTCGGTCAAAAGTAAGCGCGAAAAAGTCCTGCCAAAGTCACATAGGTTGTCATGTTACAATTTAGTCAATTAAGGCCTACTACTGGAGAGAAACCGAGTGCTTTGACGCTCGCCGTTCGTTCCCACAGCTGTCCAGAGACTCGGGGGAGGCCTCCCCCGAAAGCTGGATTCCCACCGATCATTCGTTTCAAATTTTAGCGCACTCGGTCAAAAGTAAGCGCTAAAACGTCCTTCCAAAGTCACATAGGTTGTCATGTTACAATTTAGTCAATAAAGGCCTACTACTGGAACGAAACCGAGTGCTTTGACGCTCGCCGTTCGGGCCCACGACCTCTGAGCGTCTTGGAAGAGGCCTCCCCTGAAAGCTGGATTCCCACCGATCGTTTTGTTTCAAATCTTAGCCCACTAGCTAAAAAGTAGACGCTAAAAAGTCCTGCCAAAATCACATAGGTCGTCACGTTACAATTTAGTCAATAAAGGCCTACTACTGGAGAGAAACTGAGTGCTTTAACGCTCGCCGCTCGGCCCCACAGCCGTCCAGAGACTCGGGGGAAACCTCCCCTGAAAGCTGGATTCCCACCGATCGTTTGTTTGAAATCTTAGCGCAATAGCTCAAAAGTAAGCGCTAAAAAGTCCTGCCAAAGTCACATAGGTTGTCATGTTACAATTTAGTCAATAAAGGCCTACTACTGGAGCGAAACCGAGTGCTTTGACGCTCGCCGTTAGGCCCCACAACCTCTGAGAGGCTTGGGAGTGGCCTCCCCTGAAAGCTGGATTCCCAAGGATTGTCTGTGTGAATTCCTAGCCCGCTAGGCTGAAATTAAGCGACCTAAAGTCGTGCCGAAGTCAAATCGGTCGTCATGGTACTCGAGCGAAACTGAGTGCTTTAACGCTCGCCGCTCGGCCCCACAGCCGTCCAGAGACTCGGGGGAGGACTCCCCTGAAAGCTGGATTCCCACCGATCGTTTGTTTCAAATCTTAGCGCACTCGGTCAAAAGTAAGCGCTAAAAAGTCCTGCCAAAGTCACATAGGTTGTCATGTTACAATTTAGTCAATAAAGGCCTACTACTGGAGAGAAACCGAGTGCTTTGACGCGCGCCGTTCGGGCCCACAACCTCTGAGAGAATTGGAAGAGGCCTCCCCTGAAAGCTGAATTCCCACCGATCGTTTGTTTCAAATCTTAGCCCAGTAGCTGAAAAGTAGGCGCTAAAAAGTCCTGCCAAAATCACATAGGTCGTCATGTTACAATTTAGTCAATAAAGGCCTACTACTGGAGCGAAACCGAGTGCTTTGACGCTCGCCGTTAGGCCCCACTACCTCTGAGAGGCTTGGAAGTGGCCTCCCCTGAAAGCTGGGTTCCCACCGATCGTTTGTTTCAAATCTTAGCCCACTAGCTCAAAAGTAGGCGCAAAAAAGTCCTGCTGAAGTCAAATCGGTCGTCATGGTACTCGAGCGAAACTGAGTGCTTTAAAACTCGCCGTTCGGCCCCACGACCTCCGAGAAGCTTGGAAGTGGCCTCCCCTGAAAGCTGGATTCCCACCGATCGTTTGGCTTGTCTGTGTGAATTCCTAGCCCGCTCGGCAGAAATTAAGCGACCTAAAGTCGTGCCGAAGTCAAATCGGTCGTCATGGTACTCGAGCGAAACTGAGTGCTTTAACGCTCGCCGCTCGGCCCCACAGCCGTCCAGAGACTCGGGGGAGGCCTCCCCTGAAAGCGGGATTCCCACCGATCGTTTGTTTCAAATCTTAGCCCACTAGCTAAAAAGTAGGCGCTAAAAAGTCCTGCCAAATTCACATAGGTCGTCACGTTGCAATTTAGTCAATAAAAGCCTAATACTGGAGAGAAACCGAGTGCTTTGACGCTCGCCGTTCAGCCCCACAGCAGTCCAGAGACTCGGGGGAGGCCTCCCCTGAAAGATGGATTCCCACCGATCGTTTGTTTCAAATCTTAGCGCACTAGGTAAAAAAAGTAAGCGCAAAAAAGTCCTGCCAAAGTCACATAGGTTGTCATGTTACAATTTAGTCAATAAAGGCCTCCTACTGGACCGAAACTGAGTGCTTTAACGCTCGCCGCTCGGCCCCACAGCCGTCCAGAGACTCGGGGGAGGCCTCCCCTGAAAGCTGGATTCCCACCGATCGTTTGTTTCAAACTTTAGCCCACTAGCTTAAAACGTAGGTGCAAAATAGTCCTGCCAAAGTCACAAAGGTTGTCATGTTACAATTTAGTCAATAAAGGCCTACTACTGGAGCGAAACCGAGTGCTTTGACGCTCGCCGTTAGGCCCCACGACCTCTGAGAGGCTTGGAAGTGGCCTCCCCTGAAAGCTGGATTCCCACCGATCGTTTGTTTCAAATCTTAGCCCACTAGCTCAAAAGTAGGCGCTAAAAAGTCCTGCCAAATTCACATAGGTCGTCACGTTGCAATTTAGTCAATAAAAGCCTACTACTGGAGAGAAACCGAGTGCTTTGACGCTCGCCGTTCGCCCCCACAGCAGTCCAGAGACTCGGGGGAGGCCTCCCCTGAAAGCTGGATTCCCACCGATCGTTTGTTTCAAATCTTAGCGCACTAGGTAAAAAAAGTAAGCGCAAAAAAGTCCTGCCAAAGTCACATAGGTTGTCATGTTACAATTTAGTCAATAAAGGCCTACTACTGGAGCGAAACAGAGTGCTTTGATGCTCGCCGTTCGGGCCCACGACCTCTGAGAAGCTTGGAAGAGGCCTTCCCTGAAAGCTTGATTCCCACCGATCGTTTGTTTCAAATCTTAGCCCAGTAGCTGAAAAGTAGGCGCTAAAAAGTCCTGCCAAAATCACATAGGTCGTCATGTTACAATTTAGTCAATAAACGCCTCCTACTGGACCGAAACTGAGTGCTTTAACGCTCGCCGCTCGGCCCCACAGCCGTCCAGAGACTCGGGGGAGGACTCCCCTGAAAGCTGGATTCCCACCGATCGTGTGTTTCAAATCTTAGCGCACTCGGTCAAAAGTAAGCGCAAAAAAGTCCTGCCAAAGTCACATAGGTTGTCATGTTACAATTTAGTCAATAAAGGCCTACTACTGGAGAGAAACCGAGTGCTTTGACGCTCGCCGTTCGTTCCCACAGCTGTCCAGAGACTCGGGTGAGGCCTCCCCCGAAAGCTGGATTCCCACCGATCGTTTTGTTTCAAATCTTAGCCCAGTAGCTGAACAGTAGGCGCAAAAAAGTCCTGCCAAAGTCACATAGGTCGTCATGTAACAATTTAGTCAATAAAGGCCTACTACTGGAGCGAAACCGAGTGCTTTGACGCTCGCCGTTAGGCCCCACGACCTCTGAGAGGCTTGGAAGTGGTCTCCCCTGAAAGCTGGATTCCCAAGGATTGTCTGTGTGAATTCCTAGCCCGCTAGGCTTAAATTAAGCGACCTAAAGTCGTGCCGAAGTCAAATCGGTCGTCATGGTACTCGAGCGAAACTGAGTGCTTTAACGCTCGCCGCTCGGCCCCACAGCTGCCCAGAGACTCGGGGGAGGCCTCCCCTGAAACCTGGATTCCCACCGATCGTTTGTTTCAAATCTTAGCCCACTAGCTCAAAAGTAGACGCTAAAAAGTCCTGCCAAAATCACATAGGTCGTCACGTTACAATTTAGTCAATAAAGGCCTACTACTGGAGAGAAACCGAGTACTTTGACGCTCGCCGTTCGGTCCCACAGCTGTCCAGAGATTCGGGGGAGGCCTCCCCTGAAAGCTGGATTCCCACCGATCGTTTGTTTAAAATCTTAGCGCACTAGGTCAAAAGTAAGCGCTAAAAAGTCCTGCCAAAGTCACATAGGTTGTCATGTTACAATTTAGTCAATAAAGGCCTACTACTGGAGAGAAACAGAGTGCTTTGACGCTCGCCGTTCGGCCCCACAGCTGTCCAGAGACTCGGGGGAGGGCTCCCGTGAAAGATGGATTCCCAGCGATCGTTTGTTTCAAATCTTAGCGCACTAGCTCAAAGGTATGCGCTAAAAGGTCCTGCCAAAGTCACATAGGTTGTCATGTTACAATTTAGTCAATAAAGGCCTACTACTGGAGCGAAACCGAGTGCTTTGACGCTCGCCGTTCGGGCCCACGACCTCTGAGAAGCTTGGAAGTGGCCTCCCCTGAAAGCTGGATTCACACCGATCGTTTGTTTCAAATCTTAGCCCAGTAGCTGAAAAGTAGGCGCTAAAAAGTCCACCAAAATCACATAGGTCGTCATGTTACAATTTAGTCAATAAAGGCCTCCTAATGGACCGAAACTGAGTGCTTTAACGCTCGCCGCTCGGCCCCACAGCCGTCCAGAGACTCGGGGGAAACCTCCCCTGAAAGCTGGATTCCCACCGATCGTTTGTTTCAAATCTTAGCGCAATAGCTCAAAAGTAAGCGCTAAAAAGTCCTGCCAAAGTCACATAGGTTGTCATGTTACAATTTAGTCAATAAAGGCCTACTACTGGAGCGAAACCGAGTGCTTTGACGCTCGCCGTTAGGCCCCACAACCTCTGAGAGGCTTGGGAGTGGCCTCCCCTGAAAGCTGGATTCCCAAGGATTGTCTGTGTGAATTCCTAGCCCGCTAGGCTGAAATTAAGCGACCTAAAGTCGTGCCGAAGTCAAATCGGTCGTCATGGTACTCGAGCGAAACTGAGTGCTTTAACGCTCGCCGCTCGGCCCCACAGCCGTCCAGAGACTCGGGGGAGGACTCCCCTGAAAGCTGGATTCCCACCGATCGTTTGTTTCAAATCTTAGCGCACTCGGTCAAAAGTAAGCGCTAAAAAGTCCTGCCAAAGTCACATAGGTTGTCATGTTACAATTTAGTCAATAAAGGCCTACTACTGGAGAGAAACCGAGTGCTTTGACGCTCGCCGTTCGGGCCCACAACCTCTGAGAGAATTGGAAGAGGCCTCCCCTGAAAGCTGAATTCCCACCGATCGTTTGTTTCAAATCTTAGCCCAGTAGCTGAAAAGTAGGCGCTAAAAAGTCCTGCCAAAATCACATAGGTCGTCATGTTACAATTTAGTCAATAAAGGCCTACTACTGGAGCGAAACAGAGTGCTTTGACGCTCGCCGTTAGGCCCCACTACCTCTGAGAGGCTTGGAAGTGGCCTCCCCTGAAAGCTGGGTTCCCACCGATCGTTTTTTTCAAATCTTAGCCCACTAGCTCAAAAGTAAGCGCTATAAAGTCCTGCCAAAGTCACATAGGTCGTCATGTTACAATTTAGTCAATAAAGGCCTACTACTGGAGCGAAACAGAGTGCTTTGACGCTCGCCGTTCGGCCCCACAGCCGACCAGAGACTCGGGGGAGGCCTCCCCTGAAAGCTGGATTCCCACCGATCGTTTTTTTCAAATCTTAGCCCACTAGCTCAAAAGTAAGCGCTAAAACGTCCTGCCAAAATCACATAGGTCGTCATGTTACAATTTAGTCAATAAAGGCCTACTACTGGAGCGAAACCGAGTGCTTTGACGCTCGCCGCTCGGCCCCACAGCCGTCCAGAGACTCGGGGGAGGCCTCCCCTGAAAGCTGGATTCCCACCGATCGTTCGTTTCAAATCTTAGCCCACTAGCTCAAACGTAAGCGCTAAAAAGTCCTGCCAAAGTCACATAGGTCGTCATGTTACAATTTAGTCAATAAAGGCCTACTACTGGAGCGAAACCGAGTGCTTTGACGCTCGCCGATTGGCCCCACGAGCTCCGAGAGGCTTGGAGGAGGCCTCCCTTGAAAGCTGGATTCCCACCGATCGTTTGTTTCAAATCTTAGCCCACTAGGTAAAAAAAGTAAGCGCAAAAAAGTCCTGCCAAAGTCACATAGGTTGTCATGTTACAATTTAGTCAATAAAGGCCTACTACTGGAGCGAAACCGAGTGCTTTGATGCTCGCCGTTCGGGCCCACGACCTCTGAGAAGCTTGGAAGAGGCCTTCCCTGAAAGCTTGATTCCCACCGATCGTTTGTTTCAAATCTTAGCCCAGTAGCTGAAAAGTAGGCGCTAAAAAGTCCTGCCAAAATCACATAGGTCGTCATGTTACAATTTAGTCAATAAACGCCTCCTACTGGACCGAAACTGAGTGCTTTAACGCTCGCCGCTCGGCCCCACAGCCGTCCAGAGACTCGGGGGAGGACTCCCCTGAAAGCTGGATTCCCACCGATCGTGTGTTTCAAATCTTAGGGCACTCGGTCAAAAGTAAGCGGGAAAAAGTCCTGCCAAAGTCACATAGGTTGTCATGTTACAATTTAGTCAATAAAGGCCTACTACTGGAGAGAAACCGAGTGCTTTGACGCTCGCCGTTCGTTCCCACAGCTGTCCAGAGATTCGGGGGAGGCCTCCCCCGAAAGCTGGATTCCCACCGATCATTCGTTTCAAATTTTAGCGCACTCGGTCAAAAGTAAGCGCTAAAACGTCCTTCCAAAGTCACATAGGTTGTCATGTTACAATTTAGTCAATCAAGGCCTACTACTGGAACGAAACCGAGTGCTTTGACGCTCGCCGTTCGGGCCCACGACCTCTGAGCGGCTTGGAAGAGGCCTCCCCTGAAAGCTGGATTCCCACCGATCGTTTTGTTTCAAATCTTAGCCCACTAGCTAAAAAGTAGACGCTAAAAAGTCCTGCCAAAATCACATAGGTCGTCACGTTACAATTTAGTCAATAAAGGCCTACTACTGGAGAGAAACTGAGTGCTTTAACGCTCGCCGCTCGGCCCCACAGCCGTCCAGAGACTCGGGGGAAACCTCCCCTGAAAGCTGGATTCCCACCGATCGTTTGTTTCAAATCTTAGCGCAATAGCTCAAAAGTAAGCGCTAAAAAGTCCTGCCAAAGTCACATAGGTTGTCATGTTACAATTTAGTCAATAAAGGCCTACTACTGGAGCGAAACCGAGTGCTTTGACGCTCGCCGTTAGGCCCCACAACCTCTGAGAGGCTTGGGAGTGGCCTCCCCTGAAAGCTGGATTCCCAAGGATTGTCTGTGTGAATTCCTAGCCCGCTAGGCTGAAATTAAGCGACCTAAAGTCGTGCCGAAGTCAAATCGGTCGTCATGGTACTCGAGCGAAACTGAGTGCTTTAACGCTCGCCGCTCGGCCCCACAGCCGTCCAGAGACTCGGGGGAGGACTCCCCTGAAAGCTGGATTCCCACCGATCGTTTGTTTCAAATCTTAGCCCACTAGCTCAAACGTAGGCGCTAAAAAGTCCTGCCAAAGTCACATAGGTCGTCACGTTGCAATTTAGTCAATAAAAGCCTACTACTGGAGAGAAACCGAGTGCTTTGACGCTCGCCGTTCGGCCCCACAGCAGTCCAGAGACTCGGGGGAGGCCTCCCCTGAAAGCTGGATTCCCACCGATCGTTTGTTTCAAATCTTAGCGCACTAGTTCAAAAGTAAGCGATAAAAAGTCCTGCCAAAGTCACATAGGTTGTCATGTTACAATTTAGTCAATAAAGGCCTACTACTGGAGCGAAACAGAGTGCTTTGACGCTCGCCGTTCGGGCCCACGACCTCTGAGAAGCTTGGAAGAGTCCTCCCCTGAAAGCTGGATTCCCACCGATCGTTTGTTTCAAATCTTAGCCCAGTAGCTGAACAGTAGGCGCAAAAAAGTCCTGCCAAAGTCACATAGGTCGTCATGTAACAACTTAGTCAATAAAGGCCAACTACTGGAGCGAAACCGAGTGCTTTGACGCTCGCCGTTAGGCCCCACGACCTCTGAGAGGCTTGGAAGTGGCCTCCCCTGAAAGCTGGATTCCCAAGGATTGTCTGTGTGAATTCCTAGCCCGCTAGGCTTAAATTAAGCGACCTAAAGTCGTGCCGAAGTCAAATCGGTCGTCATGGTACTCGAGCGAAACTGAGTGCTTTAACGCTTGCCGCTCGGCCCCACAGCCGTCCAGAGACTCGGGGGAGGCCTCCCCTGAAACCTGGATTCCCACCGATCGTTTGTTTCAAATCTTAGCCCACTAGCTCAAACGTAGGCGCTAAAAAGTCCTGCCAAAATCACATAGGTCGTCACGTTACAATTTAGTCAATAAAGGCCTACTACTGGAGAGAAACCGAGTGCTTTGACGCTCGCCGTTCGGTCCCACAGATGTCCAGAGATTCGGGGGAGGCCTCCCCTGAAAGCTGGATTCCCAGCGATCGTTTGTTTCAAATCTTAGCGCACTAGGTCAAAAGTAAGTGCTAAAAAGTCCTGCCAAAGTCACATAGGTTGTCATGTTACAATTTACTCAATAAAGGCCTACTACTTGAGAGAAACTGAGTGCTTTGACGCTCGCCGTTCGGGCCCACGACCTCTGAGAGGCTTGTAAGAGGCCTCCCCTGAAAGCTGGATTCCCACCGATCGTTTGTTTCAAATCTTAGCCCAGTAGCTGAAAAGTAGGCGCTAAAAGGTCCTGCCAAAATCACATAGGTCGTCATGTTACAATTTAGTCAATAAAGGCCTACTACTGGAGCGAAACCGAGTGCTTTGACGCTCGCCGTTCGGCCCCACGACCTCCGAGAAGCTTGGAAGAGGCCTCCCCTGAAAGCTGGATTCCCAAGGCTTGTCTGTGTGAATTCCTAGCCCGCTCGGCAGAAATTAAGCGACCTAAAGTCGTGCCAAAGTCAAATCGGTCGTCATGGTACTCGAGCGAAACTGATTGCTTTAACGCTCGCTGCTCGGCCCCACAGCCGTCCAGAGACTCGGGGGAGGCCTCCCCTGAAAGCGGGATTCCCACCGATCGTTTGCTTCAAATCTTAGCCCACTATCTCAAAAGTAGGCGCTAAAAAGTCCTGCCAAATTCACATAGGTCGTCACGTTGCAATTTAGTCAATAAAAGTCTACTACTGGAGAGAAACCGAGTGCTTTGACGCTCGCCGTTCGGCCCCACAGCAGTCCAGAGACTCGGGGGAGGCCTCCCCTGAAAGCGGGATTCCCACCGATCGTTTGCTTCAAATCTTAGCCCACTAGCTCAAAAGTAGGCGCTAAAAAGTCCTGCCAAAGTCACATAGGTTGTCATGTTACAATTTAGTCAATAAAGGCCTACTAATGGAGCGAAACCGAGTGCTTTGACACTCGCCGTTCGGCCCCACGACCTCCAAGAGGCTTGGAAGAGGCCTCCCTTGAAAGCTGGATTCCCACCGATCGTTTGTTTTAAATCTTATCCCACTAGCTCAAACGTAAGCGCTAAAACGTCCTGCCAAAATCACATAGGTCGTCATGTTACAATTTAGTCATTAAAGGCCTCCTTCTGGACCGAAACTGAGTGCTTTAACGCTCGCCGCTCGGCCCCACGACCTCTGAGCGGCTTGGAAGAGACCTCCCCTGAAAGCTGGATTCCCAAGGATTGTCTGTGTTAATTCTTAGCCCGCTAGGCTGAAATGAAGCAACCTAAAGTCATGCCGAAGTCAAATCGGTCGTCATGGTACTCGAGCGAAACTGAGTGCTTTAACGCTCGCCGCTCGGCCCCACAGCCGTCCAGAGATTCGGGGGAGGACTCCCCTGAAAGCTGGATTCCCACCTATCGTTTGTTTGTTTCAAATCTTAGCCCACTAGCTCAAAAGTAGGCGCTAAAAAGTCCTGCCAAAGTCACATAGGTTTTCATGTTACAATTTAGTCAATAAAGGCCTACTACTGGAGAGAAACCGAGTGCTTTGACGCTCGCCGTTCGGCCCCACAGCTGTCCAGAGACTCGGGGGAGGCCTCCCCTGAAACCTGGATTCCCACCGATCGTTTGTTTCAAATCTTAGCCCACTAGCTCAAAAGTAAGCGCTAAAAAGTCCTGCCAAAGTCACATAGGTCGTCATGTTACAATTTAGTCATTAAAGGCCTCCTTCTGGACCGAAACTGAGTGCTTTAACGCTCGCCGCTCGGCCCCAGAGCCGTCCAGAGACTCGGGGGAGGCCTCCCCAGAAAGCTGGATTCTACACCGATCGTTTGTTTCAAATCTTAGCCCAGTAGCTGAAAAGTAGGCGCAAAAAAGTCCTGCCAAAGTCACATAGGTCGTCATGTTACAATTTAGTCAATAAAGGCCTACTACTGCAGCGAAACCGAGTGCTTGGACGCTTGCCGTTCGGCCCCACGACCTCTGAGAGGCTTGGAAGTGGCCTCCCCTGACAGCTGGATTTCCAAGGATTGTCTGTGTGAATTCCTAGCCCGCTAAGCTGAAATTAAGCGACCTAAAGTCGTGCCGAAGTCAAATCGGTTGTCATGGTACTCGAGCGAAACTGAGTGCTTTAACGCTCGCCGCTCGGCCCCACGACCTCCGAGAGGCTTGGAAGAGGCCTCCCCTGAAAGCTGGATTCCCACCGATCGTTTTTTTCAAATCTTAGCCCAGTAGCTGAAAAGTAGGCGAGAAAAAGTCCTGCCAAAATCACATAGGTCGTCATGTTACAATTTAGTCAATAAAGGCCTATCACTGGACCGAAACTGAGTGCTTTAACGCTCGCCGCTCAGCCCCACAGCCGTCCAGAGACTCGGGGGAGGCCTCCCCTGAAAGCTGGATTCCCACCGATCGTTTGTTTCAAATCTTACCTCACGAACTCAAAAGTAAGCGCTAAAACGTCCTGCCAAAATCACATATGTCGTCACGTTACAATTTAGTCAATAAAGGCCTACTACTGGAGCGAAACCGAGTGCTTAGACGCTCGCCATTAGGCCCCACGACCTCTGAGAGGCTTGGAAGTGAACTCCCCTGAAAGCTGGATTCCCAACGATCGTTTGTTTCAAATCTTAGCCCACTAGCTCAAAAGTAAGAGCTAAAAAGTCCTGCCAAAATCACATAGGTCTTCATGTTACAATTTTGTCAATAAAGACCTACTACTGGACCGAAACTGAGTGCTTTAACGCTCGCCGGTCGGCCCCACAGCGGTCCAGAGACTCGGGGGAGGCCTCCCCTGAAAGCTGGATTCCTACCGATCGTTTGTTTCAAATCTTAGCCCAGTAGCTGAAAAGTAGGCGCTAAAAAGTCCTGCCAAAATCACATAGGTCGTCATGTTACAATTTACTCAATAAAGGCCGAGTACTGGAGAGAAACCGAGTGCTTTGAAGCTCGCCGTTCGGCCCCACGACCTCTGAGAGGCTTGGAAGAGGCCTCCCCTGAAAGCTGGATTCCCACCGATCGTTTGATTTAAATCTTAGCCCAGTAGCTGAAAAGTAGGCGCTAAAAAGTCCTGCCAAAATCACATAGGTCGTCATGTTACAATTTAGTCAATAAAGGCCTACTACTGGAGAGAAACAGAGTGCCTTGACGCTTGCCGCTCGGCCCCACAGCAGTCCAGAGACTCGGCGGAGGCCTCCCCTGAAAGCTGGATTCCCACCGATCGTTTGTTTCAAATCTTAGCCCAGTAGCTGAAAAGTAGGCGCAAAAAAGTCCTGCCAAAGTCACATAGGTTGTGATGTAACAATTTAGTCAATAAAGGGTTACTACTGGAGCGAAACCGAGTGCTTCGACGTTCGCCGTGCGGCCCCACGAGCTCCGAGAGGCTTGGAAGAGGCCTCCCTTGAAAGCTGGATTCCCAAGGCTTGTCTGTGTGAATTCCTAGCCCGCTAGGCTGAAATTAAGCGACCTAAAGTCGTGCCGAAGTCAAATCGGTCGTCATGGTACTCGAGCGAAACTGAGTGCTTTAACGGTCGCCACTCGGCCCCACAGCCGCCCAGAGACTCGAGGGAGGCCTCCCCTGAAAGCTGGATTCCCACCGATCGTTTGTTTAAAATCTTAGCCCAGTAGCTGAAAAGTAGGCGCAAAAAAGTCCTGCCAAAATCACATAGGTCGTCATGTTACAATTTAGTCAATAAAGGCCTATCACTGGACCGAAACTGAGTGCTTTAACGCTCGCCGCTCAGCCCCACAGCCGTCCAAAGACTCAGGGGAGGCCTCCCCTAAAAGCTGGATTCCCACCGATCGTTTGTTTCAAATCTTAGCCCAGCAGCTGAAAAGTAGGCGCTAAAAAGTCCTGCCAAAATCACATAGGTCGTCATGTTACAATTTACTCAATAAAGGCCTACTACTGGAGAGAAACCGAGTGCTTTGACGCTCGCCGTTCGGCCGCACAGCCGTCCAGAGACTCGGGAGAGGCCTCCCATGAAAGCTGGATTCCCACCGATCGTTTGTTTCAAATCTTAGCCCACTAGTTCAAAAGTAGGCGCTAAAAAGTCCTGCCAAAGTCACATAGGTCGTCATGTTACAATTTAGTCAATAAAGGCCGACTACTGGAGCGAAACAGAGTGCTTTGACGCTCGCCGTTCGGCCCCACGACCTCCGAGAGGCTTGGAAGATGCCTCCCCTGAAAGCTGGATTCCCACCGATTGTTTGTTTCAGATCTTAGCCCAGTAGCTGAAAAGTAGGCGCAAAAAAGTCCTGCCAAAATCACATCGGTCGTCATGTTACAATTTACTCAATAAAGGCCTACTACTGGAGTGAAACCGAGTGCTTCGACACTCGCCGTTCGGCCCCACGGGATCCGAGAGGCTTGGAAGAGGCCTCCCTTGAAAGCTGGATTCCCAAGGCTTGTCTGTGTGAATTCCTAGCCCGCTCGGCTGAAATTAAGCGACCTAAAGTTGTGCCGAAGTCAAATCGGTCGTCATGGTACTCGAGCGAAACTGAGTGCTTTAACGGTCGCCGCTCGGCCCCACAGCCGCCCAGAGACTCGAGGGAGGCCTCCCCTGAAAGCTGGATTCCCACCGATCGTTTGTTTCAAATCTTAGCCCAGTGGCTGAAAAGTAGGCGCAAAAAAGTCCTGCCAAAATCACATAGGTCGTCATGTTACAATTTAGTCAATAAAGGTCTACTACTGGAGAGAAACCGAGTGCTTTGACGCTCGCCGTTCGGCCCCACAGCTGTCCAGAGACTCGGGGGAGGCCTCCCCTGAAACCTGGATTCCCACCGATCGTTTGTTTCAAATCTTAGCCCACTAGCTCAAAAGTAAGCGCTAAAAAGTCCTGCCAAAGTCACATAGGTCGTCATGTTACAATTTAGTCAATAAAGGCCTCCTTCTGGACCGAAACTGAGTGCTTTAACGCTCGCCGCTCGGCCCCAGAGCCGTCCAGAGACTCGGGGGAGGCCTCCCCAGAAAGCTGGATTCTACACCGATCGTTTGTTTCAAATCTTAGCCCAGTAGCTGAAAAGTAGGCGCTAAAAAGTCCTGCCAAAGTCACATAGGTCGTCATGTTACAATTTAGTCAATAAAGGCCTACGACTGGAGCGAAACAGAGTGCTTTGACGCTCGCCGTTCGGCCCCACGACCTCTGAGACGCTTGGAAGAGGCCTCCCTTGAAAGCTGGATTCCCACTGATCGTTTGTTTTAAATCTTAGCCCACTTACTCAAAAGTAGGCGCTAAAAAGTCCTGCCAAAGTCACATAGGTCGTCATGTTACAATTTAGTCAATAAAGGCCTAATACTGGAGAGAAACAGAGTGCTTTGACGCTCGCCGTTCGGCCCCACAGCTGTCCAGAGACTCGGGGGAGGCCTCCCCTGAAAGCTGGATTCCCACCGAACGTTTGTTTCAAATCTTGGCCCAGAAGCTGAAAAGAAAGCGCAAAAAAGTCCTGCCATAAACACATCGGTCGTCATGTCACAATTTAGTCAATAAAGGCCTACTATTGGAGAGAAACCGAGTGCTTTGACGCTTGCCGTTCGGCCCCACGACCTCTGAGAGGCTTGCAAGAGGCCTCCCCTGAAAGCTGGATTCCCACTGATCGTTTGTTTTAAATCTTAGCCCATGAGCTCAAACGTAAGCGCTTAAAGGTCCTGCCAAAGTCACATAGGTTGTCATGTTGCAATTTAGTCAATAAAGGCCTACTACTGGAGCGAAACCGAGCGCTTTGACACTCGCCGTTCAGGCCCACGACCTCTGCAAAGCTTGGAAGAGGCCTCCCCTGAAAGCTGGATTCCCACCGATCGTTTGCTTCAAATCTTAGCCCAGTAGCTGAAAAATAGGCGCTAAAAGGTCCTGCCAAAATCACATAGGTCGTCATGTTACAATTTACTCAATAAAGGCCTACTACTGGAGAGAAACCGAGTGCTTTGACGCTCGCCGTTCGGCCCCACAGCTGTCCAGAGACTCGGGGGAGGCCTCCCGTGAAAGATGGATTCCCAGCGATCGTTTGTTTCAAATCTTAGCGCACTAGCTCAAAAGTAGGCGCTAAAAGGTCCTGCCAAAGTCACATAGGTTGTCATGTTACAATTTAGTCAATAAAGGCCTACTACTGGAGCGAAACCGAGTGCTTTGACGCTCGCCGTTCGGGCCCACGACCTCTGCAAAGCTTGGAAGAGGCCTTCCCTGAAAGCTGGATTCCCACCGATCGTTTGTTTCAAATCCTAGCCCAGTAGCTGAAAAGTAGGCGCTAAAACGTCCTGCCAAAATCACATACGTCGTCATGTTACAATTTAGTCAATAAAGGCCAAAAGTTGAAAAACAAACTTTTATGTCACTTCTGAATTCAAAAGTAGCTATCAATTTTTTGTGTATATGTAATAACATGAGGCAATCATACCTTTATGTAGGTTCAGAGTCACAATGTATCATGTAAATACATGCAAATGAATACACTGCTTGTGGGATTTATGTCTTTTAATTGCACATTGTGCAAAAAAACAATTGCAAAATATTAGTTCATACTTGATTGGAGTCAAAGAAATCATTTCTTAGTTCAGATGCAAGACAACTAATTGTGTTCTTGAACGCATCATATTTATACCCAAAAAAAAAAATGTGAGTGCAGCATTTCTGCAGACAACTCTGCCTTGAAACACTGACTCTCAAAGTGTGGTATGCTGGCTCCCTCTAGTGGTACCCAAACAGATCACTGAATTCATTGTTCACATTGTGCATAAATGTTACATGGGCTTCAACTTTTCTTTTTCTTCATCCAGTACAGTACATAAGTACAGTTCGGTTGTATTTCCCTTTTAGGTACAATATTTTTGCCTTTAACCATTCAGAAATATTTGCTTTTAAACATTAATTTAGGTGAAACTTTTATTTAACTTGTACGTGCAATACATTTTAATGAAATTACTTAAGTCATTTTTTCCCTCTATTTTAAAGCACAGTGTTAATGTTCAAACTCTGCATGTTACTGTGGCTAATGGAAAAAAAAATCAAATGTTTGGATGCCTCCGTGTTTTAATGTTGGTGATTATGGTGGAACTTGGAGAGTTAAGTGTTGGTTTGTTTTTTGAGGTACAACTTTGTGAAAAAATTTGAGAATCACTGCCTTAAAAAGTTAAACCGCAACAAGATTTAAGTTGTAAACAACTGGAATATGTCTTTTCTCCTGCTCCAGGCTCAGCTTGAACACAAATGAGGTACTTGAACGCATCATACAATTGCAATGTTACTTTCAACTGTAGCTTCATTATTAAAACTCGGGATTGCTGCACACAACTATGCTCTAGTAATGTATAAAGCGCAGCAGGATTCCTGCAGTAAACGACACAAAAGATGCCATTTTTTTCAGTATAAAGTAATATACATGGAATTTCTGCCTTAAAATATGAAAATAGAGCATGTTTTCTGTAGAAAATTGTTATATATACAGTTTTAAGAAGCTGAATTCTTATGGGGAAACTTGATCAATGGGAAAAACTAGTCTTTTAATGCATCTAAATAATGCAGTGAGATTCCACAAATCTTCCCGAAGAAAAGTAATTTTTCACCTAATTCAGGTGCATCTTGAATCTAATTGGTTACATAAACATATCATTCCAAGATACAACTATAAAGTCAGGATTTATGCCTTAGAATCTGCAAATACAGCATGATTTCTGTCGGAAATAGTTCCATACGCAGCTTTTAAGAAGCTGAGAAACTTGATAAATGGGGAAAAACTAGTATTACGGTCCATGTAAATCAATTCCATATATTACAAATCTTACTTGAACGTATCATTCCACCAAACAACTATAAACTCATGATTTCTGGCTTAAAATGTTGAATCCATACAAATGACAAAACAAACGAACAAACAAACGAACAAACACAAAACAACAACTAATTGGGTACCTGAACGCCACACGAAACCCTCGGCGCCGTCAAACACTTCAAAATCGCACTTTCGACTCCTCCGTCTCCGGAGCTCCACCACCAAGCCGCACAATGCAGCTCGCCGCGATCTCAGCACGCAGCGGACACGCACATGGAGGCGGGCGGGCGCTTCTCTGCAGGGACCCCCGGCGTCAAGCGGCAGCCGCGCGGTCGAGGCTGAGCGGCACTCTGCAAGTTGCTCGCGCGAGGAAGAGGAGGAAGACGAGAGTGAGGAAGGAGGGGGCAGATGTGGAGGAGTGTGCAAGGAGGAGGAGGGAAGTTGTTTCCTGCAAGGACCCCCCCCCCAAAACCAGAGAAGATTTCCTCTTGACTTTTGCACTCCAACAAAGTTCACGTGCACCTTTTTTTTTTTTTGTAAGGGGGAGGGGCTAAAACGTCATCATTTACTCAACTGCAGATGGGAGAGGGAGGAAGAGTATTGCCTTGTGTGGCAAGTAAAAGTGGAGTTTGAAGCAAAATAAGACTGATGATGATAGACTCTGCACTATTAATTAATCTGAGAAACTCTTCCATAGGTGCTGCTGCTTTGGTTTGCGACATCTGCGATCTGAAAAATAGTGTTAAGGTGGTCGTGGGGTGTCTATTGGAGGGAAGCGTGAGCCAAGTCAACAATTTCATGAATCCAAGAGACTGTTTACACGGCAAGGTAGATGCTGCTGTTTCGGTTCGCAACCGAGTTCTCCTGGAGGCTGAATCACCGTCATGTGAGTCAATTTTAGGGAGGCATTAATTTGCCCAACTGGTCGACTTAATTCATCTGAGAGGCTCTTGACGTGGTAGACGGGAAGTGCTCCTGTTTTGGTTAACAACAGAGTTCAACTGAACTCAGAAGTAAACTCTTAAATGTCCATTTTTTTTAACAATAGCGTCTTTCAAAAAACGATCAGGTCAGCTTTAAGGAAACGTGACCTAACATCTGCTCCTCCGTCGAGGACATGAGATAATATTAACCTATTAAAACGACAAACTAAATCCAGTAAATTGTATTTTTGCTGTGAGATTAAAACACCAAGAAATTTGAGTATTTTAGTATGTTCTATTATCAATTATTTTTGATAGAAGGCCAACCAGACTGAAATATGAAAAGATAAGATACATCCCGTGTGTTCTTGTCTTTTTTTTTTTTGTTCTTGTCTGTCTCTTTTCAGGGGAGAGGCCTCCCCTGAAAAGTTTCAGCCTAGCGGGCTAGGCTGAAACTTTGACGCTCGCCGCTCGGCCCCACAGCCGTCCAGAGACTCGGGGGAGGCCTCCCCTGAAAGCTGGATTCCCACCGATCTTTTGTTTCAAATCTTCGCCCAGTAGCTGAAAAGTAGGCGCTAAAAAGTCCTGCCAAAATCACATAGGTCGTCATGTTACAATTTAGTCAATAAAGGCCTCCTACTGGACCGAATCTGAGTGCTTTAACGCTCGCCGCTCGGCCCCACAGCCGTCCAGAGACTCGGGGGAGGCCTCCCCTGAAAGCTGGATTCCCACCGATCGTTTGTTTCAAATCTTAGCCCACTAGCTCAACAGTAGGCGCTAAAATGTCTTTACAAAGTCACATAGGTCGTCATGTTACAATTTAGTCAATAAAGGCCTACTACTGGAGCGAAACAGAGTGCTTTGACGCTCGCCGTTCGGCCCCACAACCTCTGAGAGGCTTGGAAGAGGCCTCCCCTGAAAGCTGGATTCCCAAGGATTGTCTGTGTGAATTCCTAGCCCGCTAGGCTGAAATTAAGCGACCTAAAGTCGTGCCGAAGTCAAATCGGTCGTCATGGTACTCGAGCGAAACTGAGTGCTTTAACGCTCGCCGCTCGGCCCCACAGTCGTCCAGAGACTCGGGAGAGGACTCCCCTGAAAGCTGGATTCCCACCGATAATGTGTTTCAAATCTTAGCCCACTAGCTCAAAAGTAAGCGCTAAAAAGTCCTGCCAAAGTCACATAGGTCGTCATGTTACAATTTAGTCAATAAAGGCCTAATACTGGAGAGAAACAGAGTGCTTTGACGCTCGCCGTTCGGCCCCACAGCTGTCCAGAGACTCGGGGGAGGCCTCCCCTGAAAGCTGGATTCCCACCGAACGTTTGTTTCAAATCTTGGCCCAGAAGCTGAAAAGAAAGCGCAAAAAAGTCCTGCCATAAACACATCGGTCGTCATGTCACAATTTAGTCAATAAAGGCCTACTATTGGAGAGAAACCGAGTGCTTTGACGCTTGCCGTTCGGCCCCACGACCTCTGAGAGGCTTGCAAGAGGCCTCCCCTGAAAGCTGGATTCCCACTGATCGTTTGTTTTAAATCTTAGCCCATGAGCTCAAACGTAAGCGCTTAAAGGTCCTGCCAAAGTCACATAGGTTGTCATGTTGCAATTTAGTCAATAAAGGCCTACTACTGGAGCGAAACCGAGTGCTTTGACGCTCGCCGTTCGGGCCCACGACCTCTGCAAAGCTTGGAAGAGGCCTCCCCTGAAAGCTGGATTCCCACCGATCGTTTGTTTCAAATCTTAGCCCAGTAGCTGAAAAATAGGCGCTAAAAGGTCCTGCCAAAATCACATAGGTCGTCATGTTACAATTTACTCAATAAAGGCCTACTACTGGAGAGAAACCGAGTGCTTTGACGCTCGCCGTTCGGCCCCACAGCTGTCCAGAGACTCGGGGGAGGCCTCCCGTGAAAGATGGATTCCCAGCGATCGTTTGTTTCAAATCTTAGCGCACTAGCTCAAAAGTAGGCGCTAAAAGGTCCTGCCAAAGTCACATAGGTTGTCATGTTACAATTTAGTCAATAAAGGCCTACTACTGGAGCGAAACCGAGTGCTTTGACGCTCGCCGTTCGGGCCCACGACCTCTGCAAAGCTTGGAAGAGGCCTCCCCTGAAAGCTGGATTCCCACCGATCGTTTGTTTCAAATCCTAGCCCAGTAGCTGAAAAGTAGGCGCTAAAACGTCCTGCCAAAATCACATACGTCGTCATGTTACAATTTAGTCAATAAAGGCCAAAAGTTGAAAAACAAACTTTTATGTCACTTCTGAATTCAAAAGTAGCTATCAATTTTTTGTGTATATGTAATAACATGAGGCAATCATACCTTTATGTAGGTTCAGAGTCACAATGTATCATGTAAATACATGCAAATGAATACACTGCTTGTGGGATTTATGTCTTTTAATTGCACATTGTGCAAAAAAACAATTGCAAAATATTAGTTCATACTTGATTGGAGTCAAAGAAATCATTTCTTAGTTCAGATGCAAGACAACTAATTGTGTTCTTGAACGCATCATATTTATACCCAAAAAAAAAAATGTGAGTGCAGCATTTCTGCAGACAACTCTGCCTTGAAACACTGACTCTCAAAGTGTGGTATGCTGGCTCCCTCTAGTGGTACCCAAACAGATCACTGAATTCATTGTTCACATTGTGCATAAATGTTACATGGGCTTCAACTTTTCTTTTTCTTCATCCAGTACAGTACATAAGTACAGTTCGGTTGTATTTCCCTTTTAGGTACAATATTTTTGCCTTTAACCATTCAGAAATATTTGCTTTTAAACATTAATTTAGGTGAAACTTTTATTTAACTTGTACGTGCAATACATTTTAATGAAATTACTTAAGTCATTTTTTCCCTCTATTTTAAAGCACAGTGTTAATGTTCAAACTCTGCATGTTACTGTGGCTAATGAAAAAAAAAAAATCAAATGTTTGGATGCCTCCGTGTTTTAATGTTGGTGATTATGGTGGAACTTGGAGAGTTAAGTGTTGGTTTGTTTTTTGAGGTACAACTTTGTGAAAAAATTTGAGAATCACTGCCTTAAAAAGTTAAACCGCAACAAGATTTAAGTTGTAAACAACTGGAATATGTCTTTTCTCCTGCTCCAGGCTCAGCTTGAACACAAATGAGGTACTTGAACGCATCATACAATTGCAATGTTACTTTCAACTGTAGCTTCATTATTAAAACTCGGGATTGCTGCACACAACTATGCTCTAGTAATGTATAAAGCGCAGCAGGATTCCTGCAGTAAACGACACAAAAGATGCCATTTTTTTCAGTATAAAGTAATATACATGGAATTTCTGCCTTAAAATATGAAAATAGAGCATGTTTTCTGTAGAAAATTGTTATATATACAGTTTTAAGAAGCTGAATTCTTATGGGGAAACTTGATCAATGGGAAAAAACTAGTCTTTTAATGCATCTAAATAATGCAGTGAGATTCCACAAATCTTCCCGAAGAAAAGTAATTTTTCACCTAATTCAGGTGCATCTTGAATCTAATTGGTTACATAAACATATCATTCCAAGATACAACTATAAAGTCAGGATTTATGCCTTAGAATCTGCAAATACAGCATGATTTCTGTCGGAAATAGTTCCATACGCAGCTTTTAAGAAGCTGAGAAACTTGATAAATGGGGAAAAAACTAGTATTACGGTCCATGTAAATCAATTCCATATATTACAAATCTTACTTGAACGTATCATTCCACCAAACAACTATAAACTCATGATTTCTGGCTTAAAATGTTGAATCCATACAAATGACAAAACAAACGAACAAACAAACGAACAAACACAAAACAACAACTAATTGGGTACCTGAACGCCACACGAAACCCTCGGCGCCGTCAAACACTTCAAAATCGCACTTTCGACTCCTCCGTCTCCGGAGCTCCACCACCAAGCCGCACAATGCAGCTCGCCGCGATCTCAGCACGCAGCGGACACGCACATGGAGGCGGGCGGGCGCTTCTCTGCAGGGACCCCCGGCGTCAAGCGGCAGCCGCGCGGTCGAGGCTGAGCGGCACTCTGCAAGTTGCTCGCGCGAGGAAGAGGAGGAAGACGAGAGTGAGGAAGGAGGGGGCAGATGTGGAGGAGTGTGCAAGGAGGAGGAGGGAAGTTGTTTCCTGCAAGGACCCCCCCCCCAAAACCAGAGATTTCCTCTTGACTTTTGCACTCCAACAAAGTTCACGTGCACCTTTTTTTTTTTTGTAAGGGGGAGGGGCTAAAACGTCATCATTTACTCAACTGCAGATGGGAGAGGGAGGAAGAGTATTGCCTTGTGTGGCAAGTAAAAGTGGAGTTTGAAGCAAAATAAGACTGATGATGATAGACTCTGCACTATTAATTAATCTGAGAAACTCTTCCATAGGTGCTGCTGCTTTGGTTTGCGACATCTGCGATCTGAAAAATAGTGTTAAGGTGGTCGTGGGGTGTCTATTGGAGGGAAGCGTGAGCCAAGTCAACAATTTCATGAATCCAAGAGACTGTTTACACGGCAAGGTAGATGCTGCTGTTTCGGTTCGCAACCGAGTTCTCCTGGAGGCTGAATCACCGTCATGTGAGTCAATTTTAGGGAGGCATTAATTTGCCCAACTGGTGGACTTAATTCATCTGAGAGGCTCTTGACGTGGTAGACGGGAAGTGCTCCTGTTTTGGTTAACAACAGAGTTCAACTGAACTCAGAAGTAAACTCTTAAATGTCCATTTTTTTTAACAATAGCGTCTTTCAAAAAACGATCAGGTCAGCTTTAAGGAAACGTGACCTAACATCTGCTCCTCCGTCGAGGACATGAGATAATATTAACCTATTAAAACGACAAACTAAATCCAGTAAATTGTATTTTTGCTGTGAGATTAAAACACCAAGAAATTTGAGTATTTTAGTATGTTCTATTATCAATTATTTTTGATAGAAGGCCAACCAGACTGAAATATGAAAAGATAAGATACATCCCGTGTGTTCTTGTCTTTTTTTTTTTGTTCTTGTCTGTCTCTTTTCAGGGGAGAGGCCTCCCCTGAAAAGTTTCAGCCTAGCGGGCTAGGCTGAAACTTTGACGCTCGCCGCTCGGCCCCACAGCCGTCCAGAGACTCGGGGGAGGCCTCCCCTGAAAGCTGGATTCCCACCGATCTTTTGTTTCAAATCTTCGCCCAGTAGCTGAAAAGTAGGCGCTAAAAAGTCCTGCCAAAATCACATAGGTCGTCATGTTACAATTTAGTCAATAAAGGCCTCCTACTGGACCGAATCTGAGTGCTTAACGCTCGCCGCTCGGCCCCACAGCCGTCCAGAGACTCGGGGGAGGCCTCCCCTGAAAGCTGGATTCCCACCGATCGTTTGTTTCAAATCTTAGCCCACTAGCTCAACAGTAGGCGCTAAAATGTCTTTACAAAGTCACATAGGTCGTCATGTTACAATTTAGTCAATAAAGGCCTACTACTGGAGCGAAACAGAGTGCTTTGACGCTCGCCGTTCGGCCCCACAACCTCTGAGAGGCTTGGAAGAGGCCTCCCCTGAAAGCTGGATTCCCAAGGATTGTCTGTGTGAATTCCTAGCCCGCTAGGCTGAAATTAAGCGACCTAAAGTCGTGCCGAAGTCAAATCGGTCGTCATGGTACTCGAGCGAAACTGAGTGCTTTAACGCTCGCCGCTCGGCCCCACAGTCGTCCAGAGACTCGGGAGAGGACTCCCCTGAAAGCTGGATTCCCACCGATAATGTGTTTCAAATCTTAGCCCACTAGCTCAAAAGTAAGCGCTAAAAAGTCCTGCCAAAATCACATAGGTCGTCATGTTACAATTTAGTCAATAAAGGCCTACTACTGGAACAAAACCGAGTGCTTTGACGCTCGCCGTTCGGCCCCACGACCTCTGAGAGGCTTGGAAGAGGCCTCCCCTGAAAGCTGGATTCCCACCGATCGTTTGTTTCAAATCTTAGCCCAGTAGCTGAAAAGTAGGCGCTAAAAAGTCCTGCCAAAATCACATAAGTCGTCATGTTACAATTTACTCAATAAAGGCCAACTACTGGAGAGAAACCGAGTGCTTTGACGCTCGCCGTTCGGCCCCACAGCCGTCCAGAGACTCAGGGGAGGCCTCTCCTGAAAGCTGGATTCCCACCGATCGTTTGTTTCAAATCTTAGCTCACTAACTCAAAAGTAAGCGCTAAAACGTCCTGCCAAAATAACATATGTCGTCACGTTACAATTTAGTCAATAAAGGCCTACTACTGGAGCGAAACCGAGTGCCATTAGGCCCCACGACCTCTGAGAGGCTTGGAAGTGAACTCCCCTGAAAAGAGGCACTCCCCTGAAAAGAGCACGACCAAGAGGCTTGGAAGAGGCCTCCCCTGAAAGCTGGATTCCCACCGATCGTTTGATTTAAATCTTAGCCCAGTAGCTGAAAAGTAGGCGCTAAAAAGTCCTGCCAAAATCACATAAGTCGTCATGTTACAATTTACTCAATAAAGGCCAACTACTGGAGAGAAACCGAGTGCTTTGACGCTCGCCGTTCGGCCCCACAGCCGTCCAGAGACTCAGGGGAGGCCTCTCCTGAAAGCTGGATTCCCACCGATCGTTTGTTTCAAATCTTAGCTCACTAACTCAAAAGTAAGCGCTAAAACGTCCTGCCAAAATCACATATGTCGTCACGTTACAATTTAGTCAATAAAGGCCTACTACTGGAGCGAAACCGAGTGCCATTAGGCCCCACGACCTCTGAGAGGCTTGGAAGTGAACTCCCCTGAAAAGAGGCACTCCCCTGAAAAGAGCACGACCAAGAGGCTTGGAAGAGGCCTCCCCTGAAAGCTGGATTCCCACCGATCGTTTGATTTAAATCTTAGCCCAGTAGCTGAAAAGTAGGCGCTAAAAAGTCCTGCCAAAATCACATAGGTCGTCATGTTACAATTTAGTCAATAAAGGCCTACTACTGGAGAGAAACAGAGTGCCTTGACGCTCGCCGCTCGGCCCCACAGCAGTCCAGAGACTCGGCGGAGGCCTCCCCTGAAAGCTGGATTCCCACCGATCGTTTGTTTCAAATCTTCGCCCAGTAACTGAAAAGTAGGCACTAAAAAGTCCTGCCAAAATCACATAGGTCGTCATGTTACAATTTAGTCAATAAAGGCCTACTACTGGAGCGAAACCGAGTGCTTTGACGCTCGCCGTTCGGCCCCACGACCTCTGAGAGGCTTGGAAGAGGCCTCCCCTGAAAGCTGGATTCCCAAGGATTGTCTGTCTGAATTCCTAGCCTGCTAGGCTGAAATTAAGCGACCTAAAGTCGTGCCGAAGTCAAATCGGTCGTCATGGTCCTCGAGCGAAACTGAGTGCTTTAACGCTCGCCGCTCGGCCCCACAGCCGTCCAGAGACTCGGGGGAACACTCCCTTGAAAGCTGGATTCCCACCGATAATGTGTTTCAAATCTTAGCCCACTAGCTCAAAGGTAAGCGCTAAAAAGTCCTGCCAAAATCACATAGGTCGTCATGTTACAATTTAGTCAATAAAGGCCTACTACTGGACCGAAACTGAGTGCTTTAACGCTCGCCACTCTGCCCGACAGCCGTCCAGAGACTCGGGGGAGGCGTCCCCTGAAAGCTGGATTCCCACCGATCGTTTGTTTCAAATCGTAGCCCACTAGCTCTAAAGTAAGCGCTAAAACGTCCTGCCAAAGTCCCATAGGTCGTCATGTTACAATTTAGTCAATAAAGGCCTACTACTGGAGCGAAAACGAGTGCTTTGACGCTCGCCGTTCGGCCCCACAGCCGTCCAGAGACTCGGGGGAGGACTCCCCTGAAAGCTGGATTCCCACCGATCGTTTGTTTCAAATCTTAGCCCACGAGTTCAAAAGTAGGCGCTAAAAAGCCATGCCAAAGTCACATAGGTCGTCATGTTACAATTTAGTCAATAAAGGCCTACTACTGGAGCGAAAACGAGTGCTTTGATGCTCGCCGTTCGCCCCCACAGCCGTCCAGAGACTCGGGGGAGGCCTCCCCTGAAAGCTGGATTCCCACCGATCGTTTGTTTCAAATCGTAGCCCACTAGCTCTAAAGTAAGCGCTAAAACGTCCTGCCAAAGTCACATAGGTCGTCATGTTACAATTTAGTCAATAAAGGCCTACTACTGGAGCGAAAACGAGTGCTTTGACGCTCGCCGTTCGGCCCCACAGCCGTCCAGAGACTCGGGGGAGGACTCCCCTGAAAGCTGGATTCCCATTGATTGTTTATTTCAAATCTTAGCCCACTAGCTCAAAAGTAGGTGCTAAAAAGTCTTGCCAAAGTCACATAGGTCGTCATGTTACAATTTAGTCAATAAAGGCCGACTACTGGACCGAAACTGAGTGCTTTAACGCTCGCCACTCTACCCCACAGCCGTCCAGAGACTCGAGGGAGGCGTCCCCTGAAAGCTGGATTCCCACCGATCGTTTGTTTCAAATCTTAGCCCACAAGCTCAAAAGTAGGCGCTAAAAAGTCATGTCAAAGTCACATAGGTCGTCATGTTACAATTTAGTCAATAAAGGCCTACTACTGGAGCGAAAACGAGTGCTTTGACGCTCGCCGTTCGGCCCCACGACCTCCGAGAGGCTTGGAAGAGGCCTCCCCTGAAAGCTGGATTCCCACCGATCGTTTGTTTCAAATCTTCGCCCAGTAGCTGAAAAGTAGGCACTAAAAAGTCCTGCCAAAATCACATAGGTCGTCATGTTACAATTTAGTCAATAAAGGCCAACTACTGGAGAGAAACCGAGTGCTTTGACGCTCGCTGTTCGCCCCCACAGCCGTCCAGAGACTCGGGGGAGGACTCCCCTGAAAGCTGGAGTCCCACCGATAATGTGTTTCAAATCTTAGCCCACTAGCTCAAAAGTAAGCGCTCAAAAGTCCTGCCAAAATCACATAGGTCGTCATGTTACAATTTAGTCAATAAAGGCCAACTACTGGAGAGAAACCGAGTGCTTTGACGCTCGACGTTCGCCCCCACAGCGTCCAGAGACTTGGGGGAGGCCTCCCCTGAAAGCTGGCTTCCCACTGATCGTTTGTTTCAAATCTTAGCCCACTAGCTCAAACGTAAGCGCTAAAACGTCCTGCCAAAATCACATAGGTCATCATGTTACAATTTAGTCAATAAAGGCCTACTACTGGACCGGAACTGAGTGCTTTAACGCTCGCCACTCTGCCCCACAGCCGTCCAGAGACTCGGGGGAGGCGTCCCCTGAAAGCTGGATTTCCACCGATCGTTTGTTTCAAATCTTAGCCCACGAGCTCTAAAGTAAGCGCGAAAAAGTCTTGCCAAAGTTACATCGGTCGTCATGTTACAAATTAGTCAATAAAGGCCAACTACTGGAGAGAAACCGAGTGCTTTGACGCTCGCCGTTCGGCCTCACGAGCTCCGAGAGGCTTGGAAGAGGCCTCCCTTGAAAGCTGGATTCCCAAGGCTTGTCTGTGTAAATTCCTAGCCCGCTAGGCAGAAAGTAGGCGACCTAAAGTCGTGCCGAAGTCAAATCGGTCGTCATGGTACTCGAGCGAAACTGAGTGCTTTGACGCTCGCCGTTCGGGCCCACGACCTCCAAGAGGCTTGGAAGAGGCCTCCCCTGAAAGCTGGATTCCCAACGATCGTTTGTTTCAAATCTTAGCCCACTAGCTCAAAAGTAAGAGCTAAAAAGTCCTGCCAAAATCACATAGGTCTTCATGTTACAATTTTGTCAATAAAGACCTACTACTGGACCGAAACTGAGTGCTTTAACGCTCGCCGGTCGGCCCCACAGCGGTCCAGAGACTCGGGGGAGGCCTCCCCTGAAAGCTGGATTCCTACCGATCGTTTGTTTCAAATCTTAGCCCAGTAGCTGAAAAGTAGGCGCTAAAAAGTCCTGCCAAAATCACATAGGTCGTCATGTTACAATTTACTCAATAAAGGCCGAGTACTGGAGAGAAACCGAGTGCTTTGAAGCTCGCCGTTCGGCCCCACGACCTCTGAGAGGCTTGGAAGAGGCCTCCCCTGAAAGCTGGATTCCCACCGATCGTTTGATTTAAATCTTAGCCCAGTAGCTGAAAAGTAGGCGCTAAAAAGTCCTGCCAAAATCACATAGGTCGTCATGTTACAATTTAGTCAATAAAGGCCTACTACTGGAGAGAAACAGAGTGCCTTGACGCTCGCCGCTCGGCCCCACAGCAGTCCAGAGACTCGGCGGAGGCCTCCCCTGAAAGCTGGATTCCCACCGATCGTTTGTTTCAAATCTTAGCCCAGTAGCTGAAAAGTAGGCGCAAAAAAGTCCTGCCAAAGTCACATAGGTTGTGATGTAACAATTTAGTCAATAAAGGGTTACTACTGGAGCGAAACCGAGTGCTTCGACGTTCGCCGTGCGGCCCCACGAGCTCCGAGAGGCTTGGAAGAGGCCTCCCTTGAAAGCTGGATTCCCAAGGCTTGTCTGTGTGAATTCCTAGCCCGCTAGGCTGAAATTAAGCGACCTAAAGTCGTGCCGAAGTCAAATCGGTCGTCATGGTACTCGAGCGAAACTGAGTGCTTTAACGGTCGCCACTCGGCCCCACAGCCGCCCAGAGACTCGAGGGAGGCCTCCCCTGAAAGCTGGATTCCCACCGATCGTTTGTTTAAAATCTTAGCCCAGTAGCTGAAAAGTAGGCGCAAAAAAGTCCTGCCAAAATCACATAGGTCGTCATGTTACAATTTAGTCAATAAAGGCCTATCACTGGAGAGAAACAGAGTGCTTTAACGCTCGCCGCTCAGCCCCACAGCTGTCCAGAGACTCGGGGGAGGCCTCCCCTGAAAGCTGGATTCCCACCGAACGTTTGTTTCAAATCTTGGCCCAGAAGCTGAAAAGAAAGCGCAAAAAAGTCCTGCCATAAACACATCGGTCGTCATGTCACAATTTAGTCAATAAAAGCCTACTATTGGAGAGAAACCGAGTGCTTTGACGCTTGCCGTTCGGCCCCACGACCTCTGAGAGGCTTGCAAGAGGCCTCCCCTGAAAGCTGGATTCCCACTGATCGTTTGTTTTAAATCTTAGCCCATGAGCTCAAACGTCAGCGCTTAAAGGTCCTGCCAAAGTCACATAGGTTGTCATGTTGCAATTTAGTCAATAAAGGCCTACTACTGGAGCGAAACCGAGTGCTTTGACGCTCGCCGTTCGGGCCCACGACCTCTGCAAAGCTTGGAAGAGGCCTCCCCTGAAAGCTGGATTCCCACCGATCGTTTGTTTCAAATCTTAGCCCAGTAGCTGAAAAATAGGCGCTAAAAGGTCCTGCCAAAATCACATAGGTCGTCATGTTACAATTTACTCAATAAAGGCCTACTACTGGAGAGAAACCGAGTGCTTTGATGCTCGCCGTTCGGCCCCACAGCTGTCCAGAGACTCGGGGGAGGCCTCCCGTGAAAGATGGATTCCCAGCGATCGTTTGTTTCAAATCTTAGCGCACTAGCTCAAAAGTAGGCGCTAAAAGGTCCTGCCAAAGTCACATAGGTTGTCATGTTACAATTTAGTCAATAAAGGCCTACTACTGGAGCGAAACCGAGTGCTTTGACGCTCGCCGTTCGGGCCCACGACCTCTGCAAAGCTTGGAAGAGGCCTCCCCTGAAAGCTGGATTCCCACCGATCGTTTGTTTCAAATCCTAGCCCAGTAGCTGAAAAGTAGGCGCTAAAACGTCCTGCCAAAATCACATACGTCGTCATGTTACAATTTAGTCAATAAAGGCCAAAAGTTGAAAAACAAACTTTTATGTCACTTCTGAATTCAAAAGTAGCTATCAATTTTTTGTGTATATGTAATAACATGAGGCAATCATACCTTTATGTAGGTTCAGAGTCACAATGTATCATGTAAATACATGCAAATGAATACACTGCTTGTGGGATTTATGTCTTTTAATTGCACATTGTGCAAAAAAACAATTGCAAAATATTAGTTCATACTTGATTGGAGTCAAAGAAATCATTTCTTAGTTCAGATGCAAGACAACTAATTGTGTTCTTGAACGCATCATATTTATACCCAAAAAAAAAAATGTGAGTGCAGCATTTCTGCAGACAACTCTGCCTTGAAACACTGACTCTCAAAGTGTGGTATGCTGGCTCCCTCTAGTGGTACCCAAACAGATCACTGAATTCATTGTTCACATTGTGCATAAATGTTACATGGGCTTCAACTTTTCTTTTTCTTCATCCAGTACAGTACATAAGTACAGTTCGGTTGTATTTCCCTTTTAGGTACAATATTTGTGCCTTTAACCATTCAGAAATATTTGCTTTTAAACATTAATTTAGGTGAAACTTTTATTTAACTTGTACGTGCAATACATTTTAATGAAATTACTTAAGTCATTTTTTCCCTCTATTTTAAAGCACAGTGTTAATGTTCAAACTCTGCATGTTACTGTGGCTAATGGAAAAAAAAAATCAAATGTTTGGATGCCTCCGTGTTTTAATGTTGGTGATTATGGTGGAACTTGGAGAGTTAAGTGTTGGTTTGTTTTTTGAGGTACAACTTTGTGAAAAAATTTGAGAATCACTGCCTTAAAAAGTTAAACCGCAACAAGATTTAAGTTGTAAACAACTGGAATATGTCTTTTCTCCTGCTCCAGGCTCAGCTTGAACACAAATGAGGTACTTGAACGCATCATACAATTGCAATGTTACTTTCAACTGTAGCTTCATTATTAAAACTCGGGATTGCTGCACACAACTATGCTCTAGTAATGTATAAAGCGCAGCAGGATTCCTGCAGTAAACGACACAAAAGATGCCATTTTTTTCAGTATAAAGTAATATACATGGAATTTCTGCCTTAAAATATGAAAATAGAGCATGTTTTCTGTAGAAAATTGTTATATATACAGTTTTAAGAAGCTGAATTCTTATGGGGAAACTTGATCAATGGGAAAAACTAGTCTTTTAATGCATCTAAATAATGCAGTGAGATTCCACAAATCTTCCCGAAGAAAAGTAATTTTTCACCTAATTCAGGTGCATCTTGAATCTAATTGGTTACATAAACATATCATTCCAAGATACAACTATAAAGTCAGGATTTATGCCTTAGAATCTGCAAATACAGCATGATTTCTGTCGGAAATAGTTCCATACGCAGCTTTTAAGAAGCTGAGAAACTTGATAAATGGGGAAAAACTAGTATTACGGTCCATGTAAATCAATTCCATATATTACAAATCTTACTTGAACGTATCATTCCACCAAACAACTATAAACTCATGATTTCTGGCTTAAAATGTTGAATCCATACAAATGACAAAACAAACGAACAAACAAACGAACAAACACAAAACAACAACTAATTGGGTACCTGAACGCCACACGAAACCCTCGGCGCCGTCAAACACTTCAAAATCGCACTTTCGACTCCTCCGTCTCCGGAGCTCCACCACCAAGCCGCACAATGCAGCTCGCCGCGATCTCAGCACGCAGCGGACACGCACATGGAGGCGGGCGGGCGCTTCTCTGCAGGGACCCCCGGCGTCAAGCGGCAGCCGCGCGGTCGAGGCTGAGCGGCACTCTGCAAGTTGCTCGCGCGAGGAAGAGGAGGAAGACGAGAGTGAGGAAGGAGGGGGCAGATGTGGAGGAGTGTGCAAGGAGGAGGAGGGAAGTTGTTTCCTGCAAGGACCCCCCCCCCAAAACCAGAGATTTCCTCTTGACTTTTGCACTCCAACAAAGTTCACGTGCACCTTTTTTTTTTTTGTAAGGGGGAGGGGCTAAAACGTCATCATTTACTCAACTGCAGATGGGAGAGGGAGGAAGAGTATTGCCTTGTGTGGCAAGTAAAAGTGGAGTTTGAAGCAAAATAAGACTGATGATGATAGACTCTGCACTATTAATTAATCTGAGAAACTCTTCCATAGGTGCTGCTGCTTTGGTTTGCGACATCTGCGATCTGAAAAATAGTGTTAAGGTGGTCGTGGGGTGTCTATTGGAGGGAAGCGTGAGCCAAGTCAACAATTTCATGAATCCAAGAGACTGTTTACACGGCAAGGTAGATGCTGCTGTTTCGGTTCGCAACCGAGTTCTCCTGGAGGCTGAATCACCGTCATGTGAGTCAATTTTAGGGAGGCATTAATTTGCCCAACTGGTGGACTTAATTCATCTGAGAGGCTCTTGACGTGGTAGACGGGAAGTGCTCCTGTTTTGGTTAACAACAGAGTTCAACTGAACTCAGAAGTAAACTCTTAAATGTCCATTTTTTTTAACAATAGCGTCTTTCAAAAAACGATCAGGTCAGCTTTAAGGAAACGTGACCTAACATCTGCTCCTCCGTCGAGGACATGAGATAATATTAACCTATTAAAACGACAAACTAAATCCAGTAAATTGTATTTTTGCTGTGAGATTAAAACACCAAGAAATTTGAGTATTTTAGTATGTTCTATTATCAATTATTTTTGATAGAAGGCCAACCAGACTGAAATATGAAAAGATAAGATACATCCCGTGTGTTCTTGTCTTTTTTTTTTTTGTTCTTGTCTGTCTCTTTTCAGGGGAGAGCCTCCCCTGAAAAGTTTCAGCCTAGCGGGCTAGGCTGAAACTTTGACGCTCGCCGCTCGGCCCCACAGCCGTCCAGAGACTCGGGAGAGGCCTCCCCTGAAAGCTGGATTCCCACCGATCGTTTGTTTCAAATCTTCGCCCAGTAGCTGAAAAGTAGGCGCTAAAAAGTCCTGCCAAAATCACATAGGTCGTCATGTTACAATTTAGTCAATAAAGGCCTCCTACTGGACCGAATCTGAGTGCTTTAACGCTCGCCGCTCGGCCCCACAGCCGTCCAGAGACTCGGGGGAGGCCTCCCCTGAAAGCTGGATTCCCACCGATCGTTTGTTTCAAATCTTAGCCCACTAGCTCAACAGTAGGCGCTAAAATGTCTTTACAAAGTCACATAGGTCGTCATGTTACAATTTAGTCAATAAAGGCCTACTACTGGAGCGAAACAGAGTGCTTTGACGCTCGCCGTTCGGCCCCACAACCTCTGAGAGGCTTGGAAGAGGCCTCCCCTGAAAGCTGGATTCCCAAGGATTGTCTGTGTGAATTCCTAGCCCGCTAGGCTGAAATTAAGCGACCTAAAGTCGTGCCGAAGTCAAATCGGTCGTCATGGTACTCGAGCGAAACTGAGTGCTTTAACGCTCGCCGCTCGGCCCCACAGTCGTCCAGAGACTCGGGAGAGGACTCCCCTGAAAGCTGGATTCCCACCGATAATGTGTTTCAAATCTTAGCCCACTAGCTCAAAAGTAAGCGCTAAAAAGTCCTGCCAAAGTCACATAGGTCGTCATGTTACAATTTAGTCAATAAAGGCCTAATACTGGAGAGAAACAGAGTGCTTTGACGCTCGCCGTTCGGCCCCACAGCTGTCCAGAGACTCGGGGGAGGCCTCCCCTGAAAGCTGGATTCCCACCGAACGTTTGTTTCAAATCTTGGCCCAGAAGCTGAAAAAAGAAAGCGCAAAAAAGTCCTGCCATAAACACATCGGTCGTCATGTCACAATTTAGTCAATAAAGGCCTACTATTGGAGAGAAACCGAGTGCTTTGACGCTTGCCGTTCGGCCCCACGACCTCTGAGAGGCTTGCAAGAGGCCTCCCCTGAAAGCTGGATTCCCACTGATCGTTTGTTTTAAATCTTAGCCCATGAGCTCAAACGTAAGCGCTTAAAGGTCCTGCCAAAGTCACATAGGTTGTCATGTTGCAATTTAGTCAATAAAGGCCTACTACTGGAGCGAAACCGAGTGCTTTGACGCTCGCCGTTCGGGCCCACGACCTCTGCAAAGCTTGGAAGAGGCCTCCCCTGAAAGCTGGATTCCCACCGATCGTTTGTTTCAAATCTTAGCCCAGTAGCTGAAAAATAGGCGCTAAAAGGTCCTGCCAAAATCACATAGGTCGTCATGTTACAATTTACTCAATAAAGGCCTACTACTGGAGAGAAACCGAGTGCTTTGACGCTCGCCGTTCGGCCCCACAGCTGTCCAGAGACTCGGGGGAGGCCTCCCGTGAAAGATGGATTCCCAGCGATCGTTTGATTTAAATCTTAGCCCAGTAGCTGAAAAGTAGGCGCTAAAAAGTCCTGCCAAAATCACATAAGTCGTCATGTTACAATTTACTCAATAAAGGCCAACTACTGGAGAGAAACCGAGTGCTTTGACGCTCGCCGTTCGGCCCCACAGCCGTCCAGAGACTCAGGGGAGGCCTCTCCTGAAAGCTGGATTCCCACCGATCGTTTGTTTCAAATCTTAGCTCACTAACTCAAAAGTAAGCGCTAAAACGTCCTGCCAAAATCACATATGTCGTCACGTTACAATTTAGTCAATAAAGGCCTACTACTGGAGCGAAACCGAGTGCCATTAGGCCCCACGACCTCTGAGAGGCTTGGAAGTGAACTCCCCTGAAAAGAGGCACTCCCCTGAAAAGAGCACGACCAAGAGGCTTGGAAGAGGCCTCCCCTGAAAGCTGGATTCCCACCGATCGTTTGATTTAAATCTTAGCCCAGTAGCTGAAAAGTAGGCGCTAAAAAGTCCTGCCAAAATCACATAGGTCGTCATGTTACAATTTAGTCAATAAAGGCCTACTACTGGAGAGAAACAGAGTGCCTTGACGCTCGCCGCTCGGCCCCACAGCAGTCCAGAGACTCGGCGGAGGCCTCCCCTGAAAGCTGGATTCCCACCGATCGTTTGTTTCAAATCTTCGCCCAGTAACTGAAAAGTAGGCACTAAAAAGTCCTGCCAAAATCACATAGGTCGTCATGTTACAATTTAGTCAATAAAGGCCTACTACTGGAGCGAAACCGAGTGCTTTGACGCTCGCCGTTCGGCCCCACGACCTCTGAGAGGCTTGGAAGAGGCCTCCCCTGAAAGCTGGATTCCCAAGGATTGTCTGTCTGAATTCCTAGCCTGCTAGGCTGAAATTAAGCGACCTAAAGTCGTGCCGAAGTCAAATCGGTCGTCATGGTACTCGAGCGAAACTGAGTGCTTTAACGCTCGCCGCTCGGCCCCACAGCCGTCCAGAGACTCGGGGGAACACTCCCTTGAAAGCTGGATTCCCACCGATAATGTGTTTCAAATCTTAGCCCACTAGCTCAAAGGTAAGCGCTAAAAAGTCCTGCCAAAATCACATAGGTCGTCATGTTACAATTTAGTCAATAAAGGCCTACTACTGGACCGAAACTGAGTGCTTTAACGCTCGCCACTCTGCCCGACAGCCGTCCAGAGACTCGGGGGAGGCGTCCCCTGAAAGCTGGATTCCCACCGATCGTTTGTTTCAAATCGTAGCCCACTAGCTCTAAAGTAAGCGCTAAAACGTCCTGCCAAAGTCACATAGGTCGTCATGTTACAATTTAGTCAATAAAGGCCTACTACTGGAGCGAAAACGAGTGCTTTGACGCTCGCCGTTCGGCCCCACAGCCGTCCAGAGACTCGGGGGAGGACTCCCCTGAAAGCTGGATTCCCACCGATCGTTTGTTTCAAATCTTAGCCCACGAGTTCAAAAGTAGGCGCTAAAAAGCCATGCCAAAGTCACATAGGTCGTCATGTTACAATTTAGTCAATAAAGGCCTACTACTGGAGCGAAAACGAGTGCTTTGATGCTCGCCGTTCGCCCCCACAGCCGTCCAGAGACTCGGGGGAGGCCTCCCCTGAAAGCTGGATTCCCACCGATCGTTTGTTTCAAATCGTAGCCCACTAGCTCTAAAGTAAGCGCTAAAACGTCCTGCCAAAGTCACATAGGTCGTCATGTTACAATTTAGTCAATAAAGGCCTACTACTGGAGCGAAACCGACTGCTTTGACGCTCGCCGTTCGGCCCCACGACCTCCGAGAGGCTTGGAAGAGGCCTCCCCTGAAAGCTGCATTCCCACTGATCGTTTGTGTTAAATCTTAGCCCACTAGCTCAAAGGTAGGCGCTAAAAAGTCCGGCCAAAGTCACATAGGTCGTCATGTTACAATTTAGTCAATAAAGGCCTAATACTGGAGAGAAACCGAGTGCTTTGACGCTCGCCGTTCGGCCCCACAGCTGTCCAGAGACTCGGGGGAGGCCTCCCCTGAAAGCTGGATTCCCACCGATCGTTTGTTCCAAATCTTAGCCCAGAAGCTGAAATGAAAGCGCAAAAAAGTCCTGCCATAAACACATAGGTCGTCATGTCACAATTTAGTCAATAAAGGCCTACTACTGGAGAGAAACCGAGTGCTTTGACGCTCGCCGTTCGGACCCACGACCTCTGAGAGGCTTCCAAGAGGCCTCCCCTGAAAGCTGGATTCCCACCGATAGTTTGTTTCAAATCTTAGCCCACTAGCTCAAAAGTAAGCGCTAAAAAGTCCTGCCAAAGTCACATAGGTCGTCATGTCACAATTTAGTCAATAAATTCCTACTACTGGAGCGAAACCGATTGCTTTGACGCTCGCCGTTCGGCCCCACGACCTCCGATAGGCTTGGAAGCAGCCTCCCCTAAAAGCTGGATTCCCACCGATCGTTTGTTTCAAATCTTAGCCCAGTAGCTGAAAAGTAGGCGCTAAAAAGTCCTGCCAAAATCACATAGGTCGTCATGTTACAATTTAGTCAATAAAGGCCTAATACTGGAGAGAAACCGAGTGCTTTGACGCTCGCCGTTCGGCCCCACAGCTGTCCAGAGACTCGGGGGAGGCCTCCCCTGAAAGCTGGATTCCCACCGATCGTTTGTTCCAAATCTTAGCCCAGAAGCTGAAATGAAAGCGCAAAAAAGTCCTGCCATAAACACATCGGTCGTCATGTCACAATTTAGTCAATAAAGGCCTACTACTGGAGAGAAACCGAGTGCTTTGACGCTCGCCGTTCGGACCCACGACCTCTGAGAGGCTTCCGAGAGGCCTCCCCTGAAAGCTGGATTCCCACCGATAGTTTGTTTCAAATCTTAGCCCACTAGCTCAAAAGTAAGCGCTAAAAAGTCCTGCCAAAGTCACATAGGTCGTCATGTCACAATTTAGTCAATAAAGGCCTACTACTGGAGCGAAACCGATTGCTTTGACGCTCGCCGTTCGGCCCCACGACCTCCGATAGGCTTGGAAGCAGCCTCCCCTAAAAGCTGGATTCCCACCGATCGTTTGTTTCAAATCTTAGCCCAGTAGCTGAAAAGTAGGCGCTAAAAAGTCCTGCCAAAATCACATAGGTCGTCATGTTACAATTTACTCAATAAAGGCCTACTACTGGAGCGAAACCGAGTGCTTTGACGCTCGCCGTTCGGCCCCACAGCCGTCCAGAGACTCGGGGGAGGCCTCCCCTGAAAGCTGGATTCCTACCGATCGTTTGTTTCAAATCTTAGCCCACTAGGTCAAAAGTAAGCGCTATAAAGTCCTGCCAAAGTCACATAGGTCGTCATGTTACAATTTAGTCAATAAAGGCCTTCTACTGGAGCAAAACCGAGTGCTTTGACGCTCGCCATTCGGCCCCACAAGCTCCAAGAGGCTTGGAAGAGGCCTCCCTTGAAAGCTGGATTCCCAAGGCTTGTCTGTGTGAATTCCTAGCCCGCTCGGCTGAAATTAAGCGACCTAAAGCCGTGCCGAAGTCAAATCGGTCGTCATGGTACTCGAGCGAAACTGAGTGCTTTAACGCTCGCCGCTCGGCCCCACAGCCGTCCAGAGACTCGGGGGAGGCCTCCCCTGAAAGCTGGATTCCCACCGATCGTTCGTGTCAAATCTTAGCCCACTAGCTCAAACGTAAGCGCTAAAAAGTCCTGCCAAAGTCACATAGGTCGTCATGTTACAATTTAGTCAATAAAGGCCTACTACTGGAGCGAAACCGAGTGCTTTGACGCTCGCCGATTGGCCCCACGAGCTCCGAGAGGCTTGGAGGAGGCCTCCCTTGAAAGCTGGATTCCCACCGATCGTTTTTTTCAAATCTTAGCCCACTAGCTCAAAAGTAAGCGCTATAAAGTCCTGCCAAAGTCACATAGGTCGTCATGTTACAATTTAGTCAATAAAGGCCTACTACTGGAGCGAAACAGAGTGCTTTGACGCTCGCCGTTCGGCCCCACAGCCGTCCAGAGACTCGGGGGAGGCCTCCCCTGAAAGCTGGATTCCCACCGATCGTTTTTTTTCAAATCTTAGCCCACTAGCTCAAAAGTAAGCGCTATAAAGTCCTGCCAAAGTCACATAGGTCGTCATGTTACAATTTAGTCAATAAAGGCCTACTACTGGAGCGAAACCGAGTGCTTTGACGGTCGCCGTTCGGCCCCACGACCTCCGAGAGGCTTGGAAGAGGCCTCCCCTGAAAGCTGGATTCCCACCGATCGTTTGTTTCAAATCTTAGCCCAGTAGCTGAAAAGTAGGCGCTAAAAAGTCCTGCCAAAGTCACATAGGTCGTCATGTTACAATTTAGTCAATTAAGGCCTAATACTGGCGAGAAACCGAGTGCTTTGACGCTCGCCGTTCGGCCCCACAGCTGTCCAGAGACTCGGGGGTGGCCTCCCCTGAAAGCTGGATTCCCACCGATCGTTTTTTTTTCAAATCTTAGCCCAGAAGCTTAAAAGAAGGCGCAAAAAAGTCCTGCCCTAAACACATAGGTCGTCATCTCACAATTTAGTCAATAAAGGCCTACTACTGGAGAGAAACCGAGTGCTTTGACGCTTGCCGTTCGGCCCCACGACCTCTGAGAGGCTTGGAAGAGGCCTCCCCTGAAAGCTGGATTCCCACCGATCATTTGTTTTAAATCTTAGCCCACGACCTCAAACGTCAGCGTTAAAAATGCCTGCCAAACTCACATAGGTCGTCATGTCACAATTTAGTCAATAAAGGCCTACTACTGGAGAGAAACAGAGTGCTTTGACGCACGCCGTTCGGCCCCAGTACCTCTGAGAGGCTTGCAAGAGGCCTCCCCTGAAAGCTGGATTCCCACCGATCGTTTTTTTTCAAATCTTAGCCCAGAAGCTTAAAAGAAGGCGCAAAAAAGTCCTGCCCTAAACACATAGGTCGTCATCTCACAATTTAGTCAATAAAGGCCTACTACTGGAGCGAAACCGATTGCTTTGACGCTCGCCGTTCGGCCCCACGACCTCCGATAAGCTTGGAAGCAGCCTCCCCTGAAAGCTGGATTCCCACCGATCGTTTTTTTCAAATCTTAGCCCAGTAGCTCAAAAGTAAGCGCTATAAAGTCCTGCCAAAGTCACATAGGTCGTCATGTTACAATTTAGTCAATAAAGGCCTACTACGGGAGCGAAACCGAGTGCTTTAACGCTCGCCGCTCGGCCCCACGACCTCTGAGCAGCTTGGAAGAGACCTCCCCTGAAAGCTGGATTCCCAAGGATTTTCTGTGTGAATTCCTAGCCCGCTAGGCTGAAATGAAGCAACCTAAAGTCATAACGAAGTCAAATCGGTCGTCATGGTACTCGAGCGAAACTGAGTGCTTGAACGCTTGCTGCTCGGCCCCACAGCCGTCCAGAGACTCGGGGGAGGCCTCCCCTGAAAGCTGGATTCCCACCGATCGTTTGTTTCAAATCTTAGCCCACTAGCTCAAACGTAAGCGCTAAAAAGTCCTGCCAAAGTCACATAGGTCGTCATGTTACAATTTAGTCAATAAAGGCCTACTACTGGAGCGAAACCGAGTGCTTTGACGCTCGCCCTTCAGCCCCACAGCCGTCCAGAGACTCGGGGGAGGCCTCCCCTGAAACCTGGATTCCCACCGATCGTGTGTTTCAAATCTGAGCGCACGAGGTAAAAAGTAAGCGCTAAAAAGTCCTGCCAAAGTCACATAGGTTGTCATGTTACAATTTAGTCAATAAAGGCCTACTACGGGAGCGAAACCGAGTGCTTTGACGCTCGCCGTTAGGCCCCACGACCTCTGAGAGGCTTGGAAGTGGCCTCCCCTGAAAGCTGGATTCACACCGATCGTTTGTTTCAAATCTTAGCGCACTCGCTCAAACGTAAGCGCTAAAAAGTCCTGCCAAAGTCACATAGGTTGTCATGTTACAATTTAGTCAATAAAGGCCTACTACTGGAGCGAAACCGAGTGCTTTGACGCTCGCCGTTCGGCCCCACGACCTCCGAGAGGCTTGGAAGCGGCCTCCCTTGAAAGCTGGATTCCCACCGATCGATTGTTTTAAATCTTATCCCACTAGCTCAAACGTAAGCGCTAAAACGTCCTGCCAAAATCACATAGGTCGTCATGTTACAATTTAGTCAATAAAGGCCTACTACTGGAGCGAAACTGAGTGCTTTAACGCTCGCCGCTCTGCCCCACAGCCGTCCAGAGACTCGGGGGAGGACTCCCCTGAAAGCTGGATTCCCAACCATAATTTGTTTCAAATCTTAGCCCACTAGCTCATAAGTAAGCGCTAAAAAGTCCTGCCAAAATCACGTAGGTCGTCATGTTACAATTTAGTCAATAAAGGCCTACTACGGGAGCGAAACCGAGTGCTTTAACGCTCGCCGCTCGGCCCCACGACCTCTGAGCAGCTTGGAAGAGACCTCCCCTGAAAGCTGGATTCCCAAGGATTTTCTGTGTGAATTACTAGCCCGCTAGGCTGAAATGAAGCAACCTAAAGTCATAACGAAGTCAAATCGGTCGTCATGGTACTCGAGCGAAACTGAGTGCTTGAACGCTTGCTGCTCGGCCCCACAGCCGTCCAGAGACTCGGGGGAGGTCTCCCCTGAAAGCTGGATTCCCACCGATCGTTTGTTTCAAATCTTAGCCCAGAAGCTGAAAAGTAAGCGCTAAAAAGTCCTGCCAAAGTCACATAGGTTGTCATGTTACAATTTAGTCAATAAAGGCCTACTACTTGAGAGAAACCGAGTGCTTTAATGCTCGCCGTTCGGGCCCACAACCTCTGAGAGGCTTGGAAGAGGCCTCCCCTGAAACTGGATTCCCACCGATCGTTTGTTTCAAATCTTAGCCCAGTAGCTGAAAAGTAGGCGCTAAAAGGTCCTGCCAAAATCACATAGGTCGTCATGTTACAATTTCGTCGAAAAAGGCCTCCTACAGGACCGAAACTGAGTGCTTTAACGCTCGCCGCTCGGCCCCACAGCCGTCCAGAGACTCGGGGGAGGCCTCCCCTGAAAGCTGGATTCCCACCGATCGTTTGTTTCAAATCTTAGCCCACTAGCTCAAACGTAGGCGCTAAAAAGTCTTGCCAAAGTCACATAGGTCGTCATGTTACAATTTAGTCAATAAAGGCCTACTACTGGAGAGAAACCGAGTGCTATGACGCTCGCCGTTCGGCCCCACGACCTCCGAGAAGCTTGGAAGAGGCCTCCCCTGAAAGCTGGATTCCCAAGGCTTATCTGTGTGAATTCCTAGCCCGCTCGGCAGAAATTAGGCGACCTAAAGTCGTGCCGAAGTCAAATCGGTCGTCATCGTACTCGAGCGAAACTGAGTGCTTTAACGCTCGCTGCTCGGCCCCACAGCCGTCCAGAGACTCGGGGGAGGCCTCCCCTGAAAGCTGGATTCCCACCGATCGTCTGTTTCAAATCTTAGTCCACTAGCTCAAAAGTAAGCGCTATAAAGTCCTGCCAAAGTCACATAGGTCGTCATGTTACAATTTAGTCAAAAAAGGCCTACTACTGGAGCGAAACCGAGTGCTTTGACGCTCGCCGTTCGGCCCCACAGACGTCCAGAGACTCGGGGGAGGCCTCCCCTGAAAGCTGGATTCCCACCGATCGTCTGTTACAAATCTTAGCCCACTAGCTCAAAAGTAAGCGCTATAAAGTCCTGCCAAAGTCACATAGGTCGTCATGTTACAATTTAGTCAATAAAGGCCTACTACTGGAGCGAAACCGAGTGCTTTGACGCTCGCCGTTCGGCCCCACGAGCTCCGAGAGGCTTGGAAGAGGCCTCCCTTGAAAGCTGGATTCCCAAGGCTTGTCTGTGTGAATTCCTAGCCCGCTAGGCCGAAATTAAGCGACCTAAAGTCGTGCCGAAGTCAAATCGGTCGTCATGGTACTCGAGCGAAACCGAGTGCTTTGACGGTCGCCGTTCGGCCCCACGACCTCCGAGAGGCTTGGAAGAGGCCTCCCCTGAAAGCTGGATTCCCACCGATCGTTTGTTTCAAATCTTAGCCCAGTAGCTGAAAAGTAGGCGCTAAAAAGTCCTGCTAAAATCACATAGGTCGTCATGTTACAATTTACTCAAGAAAGGCCTACTACTGGAGAGAAACCGAGTGCTTTGACGCTCGCCGTTCGGCCCCACAGCCGTCCAGAGACTCGGGGGAGGCCTCCCCTGAAAGCTGGAATCCCACCGATCGTTTGTTTCAAATCTTATCCCACTAGCTCATAAGTAGGCGCTAAAAAGTCTTGCCAAAATCACATAGGTCGTCATGTTACAATTTAGTCAATAAAGGCCTACTACTGGAGAGAAACCGAGTGCTATGACGCTCGCCGTTCGGCCCCACGACCTCCGAGAAGCTTGGAAGAGGCCTCCCCTGAAAGCTGGATTCCCAAGGCTTGTCTGTGTGAATTCCTAGCCCGCTCTTCAGAAATTAGGCGACCTAAAGTCGTGCCGAAGTCAAATCGGTCGTCATGGTAATCGTGCGAAACTGATTGCTTTAACGCTCGCCGCTCGGCCCCACAGCCGTCCAGAGACTCGGGGGAGGCCTCGCCTGAAAGCTATATTCCCACCGATCGTTTGTTTCAAATCTTAGCCCAGTAGCTGAAAAGTAGGCGCTAAAAAGACCTGCCAACGTCACATAGGTCGTCATGTTACAATTTAGTCAATAAAGGCCTACTACTGGAGCGAAACCGATTGCTTTGACGCTCGCCGTTCGGCCCCACGACCTCCGATAGGCTTGGAAGCAGCCTCCCCTAAAAGCTGGATTCCCACCGATCGTTTGTTTCAAATCTTAGCCCAGTAGCTGAAAAGTAGGCGCTAAAAAGTCCTGCCAAAATCACATAGGTCGTCATGTTACAATTTAGTCAATAAAGGCCTAATACTGGAGAGAAACCGAGTGCTTTGACGCTCGCCGTTCGGCCCCACAGCTGTCCAGAGACTCGGGGGAGGCCTCCCCTGAAAGCTGGATTCCCACCGATCGTTTGTTCCAAATCTTAGCCCAGAAGCTGAAATGAAAGCGCAAAAAAGTCCTGCCATAAACACATAGGTCGTCATGTCACAATTTAGTCAATAAAGGCCTACTACTGGAGAGAAACCGAGTGCTTTGACGCTCGCCGTTCGGACCCACGACCTCTGAGAGGCTTCCAAGAGGCCTCCCCTGAAAGCTGGATTCCCACTGATCGTTTGTTTTAAATCTTAGCCCAGTAGCTGAAAAGTAGGCGCTAAAAAGTCCTGCCAAAATCACATAGGTCGTCATGTTACAATTTACTCAATAAAGGCCTACTACTGGAGCGAAACCGAGTGCTTTGACGCTCGCCGTTCGGCCCCACAGCCGTCCAGAGACTCGGGGGAGGCCTCCCCTGAAAGCTGGATTCCTACCGATCGTTTGTTTCAAATCTTAGCCCACTAGGTCAAAAGTAAGCGCTATAAAGTCCTGCCAAAGTCACATAGGTCGTCATGTTACAATTTAGTCAATAAAGGCCTACTACTGGAGCAAAACCGAGTGCTTTGACGCTCGCCATTCGGCCCCACAAGCTCCAAGAGGCTTGGAAGAGGCCTCCCTTGAAAGCTGGATTCCCAAGGCTTGTCTGTGTGAATTCCTAGCCCGCTCGGCTGAAATTAAGCGACCTAAAGCCGTGCCGAAGTCAAATCGGTCGTCATGGTACTCGAGCGAAACTGAGTGCTTTAACGCTCGCCGCTCGGCCCCACAGCCGTCCAGAGACTCGGGGGAGGCCTCCCCTGAAAGCTGGATTCCCACCGATCGTTCGTGTCAAATCTTAGCCCACTAGCTCAAACGTAAGCGCTAAAAAGTCCTGCCAAAGTCACATAGGTCGTCATGTTACAATTTAGTCAATAAAGGCCTACTACTGGAGCGAAACCGAGTGCTTTGACGCTCGCCGATTGGCCCCACGAGCTCCGAGAGGCTTGGAGGAGGCCTCCCTTGAAAGCTGGATTCCCACCGATCGTTTTTTTCAAATCTTAGCCCACTAGCTCAAAAGTAAGCGCTATAAAGTCCTGCCAAAGTCACATAGGTCGTCATGTTACAATTTAGTCAATAAAGGCCTACTACTGGAGCGAAACAGAGTGCTTTGACGCTCGCCGTTCGGCCCCACAGCCGTCCAGAGACTCGGGGGAGGCCTCCCCTGAAAGCTGGATTCCCACCGATCGTTTTTTTCAAATCTTAGCCCACTAGCTCAAAAGTAAGCGCTAAAACGTCCTGCCAAAATCACATAGGTCGTCATGTTACAATTTAGTCAATAAAGGCCTACTACTGGAGCGAAACCGAGTGCTTTGACGCTCGCCGTTCGGCCCCACAGACGTCCAGAGACTCGGGGGAGGTCTCCCCTGAAAGCTGGATTCCCACCGATCGTTTGTTACAAATCTTAGCCCACTAGCTCAAAAGTAAGCGCTATAAAGTCCTGCCAAAGTCACATAGGTCGTCATGTTACAATTTAGTCAATAAAGGCCTACTACTGGAGCGAAACCGAGTGCTTTGACGGTCGCCGTTCGGCCCCACGACCTCCGAGAGGCTTGGAAGAGGCCTCCCCTGAAAGCTGGATTCCCACCGATCGTTTGTTTCAAATCTTAGCCCAGTAGCTGAAAAGTAGGCGCTAAAAAGTCCTGCCAAAGTCACATAGGTCGTCATGTTACAATTTAGTCAATTAAGGCCTACTACTGGCGCGAAACCGAGTGCTTTGACGCTCGCCGTTCGGCCCCACAGCTGTCCAGAGACTCGGGGGTGGCCTCCCCTGAAAGCTGGATTCCCACCGATCGTTTTTTTTCAAATCTTAGCCCAGAAGCTTAAAAGAAGGCGCAAAAAAGTCCTGCCCTAAACACATAGGTCGTCATCTCACAATTTAGTCAATAAAGGCCTACTACTGGAGAGAAACCGAGTGCTTTGACGCTTGCCGTTCGGCCCCACGACCTCTGAGAGGCTTGGAAGAGGCCTCCCCTGAAAGCTGGATTCCCACCGATCATTTGTTTTAAATCTTAGCCCACGACCTCAAACGTCAGCGCTAAAAATGCCTGCCAAACTCACATAGGTCGTCATGTTACAATTTAGTCAAAAAAGGCCTACTACTGGACCGAAACTGAGTGCTTTAACGCTCGCCGCTCGGCCCCACAGCCGTCCAGAGACTCAGGGGAGGCCTCCCCTTAAAGCTGCATTCCCACTGATCGTTTGTGTTAAATCTTAGCCCACTAGCTCAAAGGTAGGCGCTAAAAAGTCCGGCCAAAGTCACATAGGTCGTCATGTTACAATTTAGTCAATAAAGGCCTAATACTGGAGAGAAACCGAGTGCTTTGACGCTCGCCGTTCGGCCCCACAGCAGTCCAGAGACTCGGGGGAGGCCTCCCTTGAAAGCTGGATTCCCAACGATCGTTTGTTTCAAATCTTAGCCCAGAAGCTGAAAAGAAAGCGCAAAAAAGTCCTGCCATAAACACATAGGTCGTCATGTCACAATTTAGTCAATAAAGGCCTACTACTGGAGAGAAACAGAGTGCTTTGACGCACGCCGTTCGGCCCCAGTACCTCTGAGAGGCTTGCAAGAGGCCTCCCCTGAAATCTGGATTCCCACCGATAGTTTGTTTCAAATCTTAGCCCACTAGCTCAAAAGTAAGCGCTAAAAAGTCCTGCCAAAGTCACATAGGTCGTCATGTCACAATTTAGTCAATAAAGGCCTACTACTGGAGCGAAACCGATTGCTTTGACGCTCGCCGTTCGGCCCCACGACCTCCGATAAGCTTGGAAGCAGCCTCCCCTGAAAGCTGGATGCCCACCGATCGTTTTTTTCAAATCTTAGCCCAGTAGCTCAAAAGTAAGCGCTATAAAGTCCTGCCAAAGTCACATAGGTCGTCATGTTACAATTTAGTCAATAAAGGCCTACTACGGGAGCGAAACCGAGTGCTTTAACGCTCGCCGCTCGGCCCCACGACCTCTGAGCAGCTTGGAAGAGACCTCCCCTGAAAGCTGGATTCCCAAGGATTTTCTGTGTGAATTCCTAGCCCGCTAGGCTGAAATGAAGCAACCTAAAGTCATAACGAAGTCAAATCGGTCGTCATGGTACTCGAGCGAAACTGAGTGCTTGAACGCTTGCTGCTCGGCCCCACAGCCGTCCAGAGACTCGGGGGAGGCCTCCCCTGAAAGCTGGATTCCCACCGATCGTTTGTTTCAAATCTTAGCCCACTAGCTCAAACGTAAGCGCTAAAAAGTCCTGCCAAAGTCACATAGGTCGTCATGTTACAATTTAGTCAATAAAGGCCTACTACTGGAGCGAAACCGAGTGCTTTGACGCTCGCCCTTCAGCCCCACAGCCGTCCAGAGACTCGGGGGAGGCCTCCCCTGAAACCTGGATTCCCACCGATCGTGTGTTTCAAATCTAAGCGCACGAGGTAAAAAGTAAGCGCTAAAAAGTCCTGCCAAAGTCACATAGGTTGTCATGTTACAATTTAGTCAATAAAGGCCTACTACGGGAGCGAAACCGAGTGCTTTGACGCTCGCCGTTAGGCCCCACGACCTCTGAGAGGCTTGGAAGTGGCCTCCCCTGAAAGCTGGATTCACACCGATCGTTTGTTTCAAATCTTAGCGCACTCGCTCAAACGTAAGCGCTAAAAAGTCCTGCCAAAGTCACATAGGTTGTCATGTTACAATTTAGTCAATAAAGGCCTACTACTGGAGCGAAACCGAGTGCTTTGACGCTCGCCGTTCGGCCCCACGACCTCCGAGAGGCTTGGAAGCGGCCTCCCTTGAAAGCTGGATTCCCACCGATAGTTTGTTTTAAATCTTATCCCACTAGCTCAAACGTAAGCGCTAAAACGTCCTGCCAAAATCACATAGGTCGTCATGTTACAATTTAGTCAATAAAGGCCTACTACTGGAGCGAAACTGAGTGCTTTAACGCTCGCCGCTCTGCCCCACAGCCGTCCAGAGACTCGGGGGAGGACTCCCCTGAAAGCTGGATTCCCACCCATAATTTGTTTCAAATCTTAGCCCACTAGCTCATAAGTAAGCGCTAAAAAGTCCTGCCAAAATCACGTAGGTCGTCATGTTACAATTTAGTCAATAAAGGCCTACTACGGGAGCGAAACCGAGTGCTTTAACGCTCGCCGCTCGGCCCCACGACCTCTGAGCAGCTTGGAAGAGACCTCCCCTGAAAGCTGGATTCCCAAGGATTTTCTGTGTGAATTACTAGCCCGCTAGGCTGAAATGAAGCAACCTAAAGTCATAACGAAGTCAAATCGGTCGTCATGGTACTCGAGCGAAACTGAGTGCTTGAACGCTTGCTGCTCGGCCCCACAGCCGTCCAGAGACTCGGGGGAGGTCTCCCCTGAAAGCTGGATTCCCACCGATCGTTTGTTTCAAATCTTAGCCCAGAAGCTGAAAAGTAAGCGCTAAAAAGTCCTGCCAAAGTCACATAGGTTGTCATGTTACAATTTAGTCAATAAAGGCCTACTACTTGAGAGAAACCGAGTGCTTTAATGCTCGCCGTTCGGGCCCACAACCTCTGAGAGGCTTGGAAGAGGCCTCCCCTGAAACTGGATTCCCACCGATCGTTTGTTTCAAATCTTAGCCCAGTAGCTGAAAAGTAGGCGCTAAAAGGTCCTGCCAAAATCACATAGGTCGTCATGTTACAATTTCGTCGAAAAAGGCCTCCTACAGGACCGAAACTGAGTGCTTTAACGCTCGCCGCTCGGCCCCACAGCCGTCCAGAGACTCGGGGGAGGCCTCCCCTGAAAGCTGGATTCCCACCGATCGTTTGTTTCAAATCTTAGCCCACTAGCTCAAACGTAGGCGCTAAAAAGTCTTGCCAAAGTCACATACGTCGTCATGTTACAATTTAGTCAATAAAGGCCTACTACTGGAGAGAAACCGAGTGCTATGACGCTCGCCGTTCGGCCCCACGACCTCCGAGAAGCTTGGAAGAGGCCTCCCCTGAAAGCTGGATTCCCAAGGCTTATCTGTGTGAATTCCTAGCCCGCTCGGCAGAAATTAGGCGACCTAAAGTCGTGCCGAAGTCAAATCGGTCGTCATCGTACTCGAGCGAAACTGAGTGCTTTAACGCTCGCTGCTAGGCCCCACAGCCGTCCAGAGACTCGGGGGAGGCCTCCCCTGAAAGCTGGATTCCCACCGATCGTCTGTTTCAAACCTTAGCCCACTAGCTCAAAAGTAAGCGCTATAAAGTCCTGCCAAAGTCACATAGGTCGTCATGTTACAATTTAGTCAATAAAGGCCTACTACTGGAGCGAAACCGAGTGCTTTGACGCTCGCCGTTCGGCCCCACAGACGTCCAGAGACTCGGGGGAGGCCTCCCCTGAAAGCTGGATTCCCACCGATCGTCTGTTTCAAATCTTAGCCCACTAGCTCAAAAGTAAGCGCTATAAAGTCCTGCCAAAGTCACATAGGTCGTCATGTTACAATTTAGTCAATAAAGGCCTACTACTGGAGCGAAACCGAGTGCTTTGACGCTCGCCGTTCGGCCCCACGAGCTCCGAGAGGCTTGGAAGAGGCCTCCCTTGAAAGCTGGATTCCCAAGGCTTGTCTGTGTGAATTCCTAGCCCGCTAGGCTGAAATTAAGCGACCTAAAGTCGTGCCGAAGTCAAATCGGTCGTCATGGTACTCGAGCGAAACCGAGTGCTTTGACGGTCGCCGTTCGGCCCCACGACCTCCGAGAGGCTTGGAAGAGGCCTCCCCTGAAAGCTGGATTCCCACCGATCGTTTGTTTCAAATCTTAGCCCAGTAGCTGAAAAGTAGGCGCTAAAAAGTCCTGCTAAAATCACATAGGTCGTCATGTTACAATTTACTCAAGAAAGGCCTACTACTGGAGAGAAACCGAGTGCTTTGACGCTCGCCGTTCGGCCCCACAGCCGTCCAGAGACTCGGGGGAGGCCTCCCCTGAAAGCTGGAATCCCACCGATCGTTTGTTTCAAATCTTATCCCACTAGCTCATAAGTAGGCGCTAAAAAGTCTTGCCAAAATCACATAGGTCGTCATGTTACAATTTAGTCAATAAAGGCCTACTACTGGAGAGAAACCGAGTGCTATGACGCTCGCCGTTCGGCCCCACGACCTCCGAGAAGCTTGGAAGAGGCCTCCCCTGAAAGCTGGATTCCCAAGGCTTGTCTGTGTGAATTCCTAGCCCGCTCTTCAGAAATTAGGCGACCTAAAGTCGTGCCGAAGTCAAATCGGTCGTCATGGTAATCGTGCGAACCTGATTGCTTTAACGCTCGCCGCTCGGCCCCACAGCCGTCCAGAGACTCGGGGGAGGCCTCGCCTGAAAGCTATATTCCCACCGATCGTTTGTTTCAAATCTTAGCCCAGTAGCTGAAAAGTAGGCGCTAAAAAGACCTGCCAACGTCACATAGGTCGTCATGTTACAATTTAGTCAATAAAGGCCTACTACTGGAGCGAAACCGACTGCTTTGACGCTCGCCGTTCGGCCCCAGGACCTCCGAGAGGCTTGGAAGAGGCCTCCCCTGAAAGCTGCATTCCCACTGATCGTTTGTTTTAAATCTTAGCCCACTAGCTCAAAGGTAGGCGCTAAAAAGTCCGGCCAAAGTCACATAGGTCGTCATGTTACAATTTAGTCAATAAAGGCCTAATACTGGAGAGAAACGGAGTGCTTTGACGCTCGCCGTTCGGCCCCACAGCTGTCCAGAGACTCGGGGGAGGCCTCCCCTGAAAGCTGGATTCCCACCGATCGTTTATTCCAAATCTTAGCCCAGAAGCTGAAATGAAAGCGCAAAAAAGTCCTGCCATAAACACATAGGTCGTCATGTCACAATTTAGTCAATAAAGGCCTACTACTGGAGAGAAACCGAGTGCTTTGACGCTCGCCGTTCGGACCCACGACCTCTGAGAGGCTTCCAAGAGGCCTCCCCTGAAAGCTGGATTCCCACCGATAGTTTGTTTCAAATCTTAGCCCACTAGCTCAAAAGTAAGCGCTAAAAAGTCCTGCCAAAGTCACATAGGTCGTCATGTCACAATTTAGTCAATAAAGGCCTACTACTGGAGCGAAACCGATTGCTTTGACGCTCGCCGTTCGGCCCCACGACCTCCGATAGGCTTGGAAGCAGCCTCCCCTAAAAGCTGGATTCCCACCGATCGTTTGTTTCAAATGTTAGCCCAGTAGCTGAAAAGTAGGCGCTAAAAAGTCCTGCCAAAATCACATAGGTCGTCATGTTACAATTTACTCAATAAAGGCCTACTACTGGAGCGAAACCGAGTGCTTTGACGCGCGCCGTTCGGCCCCACAGCCGTCCAGAGACTCGGGGGAGGCCTCCCCTGAAAGCTGGATTCCTACCGATCGTTTGTTTCAAATCTTAGCCCACTAGGTCAAAAGTAAGCGCTATAAAGTCCTGCCAAAGTCACATAGGTCGTCATGTTACAATTTAGTCAATAAAGGCCTACTACTGGAGCAAAACCGAGTGCTTTGACGCTCGCCATTCGGCCCCACAAGCTCCAAGAGGCTTGGAAGAGGCCTCCCTTGAAAGCTGGATTCCCAAGGCTTGTCTGTGTGAATTCCTAGCCCGCTCGGCTGAAATTAAGCGACCTAAAGCCGTGCCGAAGTCAAATCGGTCGTCATTGTACTCGAGCGAAACTGAGTGCTTTAACGCTCGCCGCTCGGCCCCACAGCCGTCCAGAGACTCGGGGGAGGCCTCCCCTGAAAGCTGGATTCCCACCGATCGTTCGTGTCAAATCTTAGCCCACTAGCTCAAACGTGAGCGCTAAAAAGTCCTGCCAAAGTCACATAGGTCGTCATGTTACAATTTAGTCAATAAAGGCCTACTACTGGAGCGAAACCGAGTGCTTTGACGCTCGCCGATTGGCCCCACGAGCTCCGAGAGGCTTGGAGGAGGCCTCCCTTGAAAGCTGGATTCCCACCGATCGTTTTTTTCAAATCTTAGCCCACTAGCTCAAAAGTAAGCGCTATAAAGTCCTGCCAAAGTCACATAGGTCGTCATGTTACAATTTAGTCAATAAAGGCCTACTACTGGAGCGAAACAGAGTGCTTTGACGCTCGCCGTTCGGCCCCACAGCCGTCCAGAGACTCGGGGGAGGCCTCCCCTGAAAGCTGGATTCCCACCGATCGTTTTTTTTCAAATCTTAGCCCACTAGCTCAAAAGTAAGCGCTAAAACGTCCTGCCAAAATCACATAGGTCGTCATGTTACAATTTAGTCAATAAAGGCCTACTACTGGAGCGAAACAGAGTGCTTTGACGCTCGCCGTTCGGCCCCACAGACGTCCAGAGACTCGGGGGAGGCCTCCCCTGAAAGCTGGATTCCCACCGATCGTTTGTTACAAATCTTAGCCCACTAGCTCAAAAGTAAGCGCTATAAAGTCCTGCCAAAGTCACATAGGTCGTCATGTTACAATTTAGTCAATAAAGGCCTACTACTGGAGCGAAACCGAGTGCTTTGACGGTCGCCGTTCGGCCCCACGACCTCCGAGAGGCTTGGAAGAGGCCTCCCCTGAAAGCTGGATTCCCACCGATCGTTTGTTTCAAATCTTAGCCCAGTAGCTGAAAAGTAGGCGCTAAAAAGTCCTGCCAAAGTCACATAGGTCGTCATGTTACAATTTAGTCAATTAAGGCCTAATACTGGCGAGAAACCGAGTGCTTTGACGCTCGCCGTTCGGCCCCACAGCTGTCCAGAGACTCGGGGGTGGCCTCCCCTGAAAGCTGGATTCCCACCGATCGTTTTTTTTCAAATCTTAGCCCAGAAGCTTAAAAGAAGGCGCAAAAAAGTCCTGCCCTAAACACATAGGTCGTCATCTCACAATTTAGTCAATAAAGGCCTACTACTGGAGAGAAACCGAGTGCTTTGACGCTTGCCGTTCGGCCCCACGACCTCTGAGAGGCTTGGAAGAGGCCTCCCCTGAAAGCTGGATTCCCACCGATCATTTGTTTTAAATCTTAGCCCACGACCTCAAACGTCAGCGCTAAAAATGCCTGCCAAACTCACATAGGTCGTCATGTTACAATTTAGTCAAAAAAGGCCTACTACTGGACCGAAACTGAGTGCTTTAACGCTCGCCGCTCGGCCCCACAGCCGTCCAGAGACTCAGGGGAGGCCTCCCCTTAAAGCTGCATTCCCACTGATCGTTTGTGTTAAATCTTAGCCCACTAGCTCAAAGGTAGGCGCTAAAAAGTCCGGCCAAAGTCACATAGGTCGTCATGTTACAATTTAGTCAATAAAGGCCTAATACTGGAGAGAAACCGAGTGCTTTGACGCTCGCCGTTCGGCCCCACAGCAGTCCAGAGACTCGGGGGAGGCCTCCCTTGAAAGCTGGATTCCCAACGATCGTTTGTTTCAAATCTTAGCCCAGAAGCTGAAAAGAAAGCGCAAAAAAGTCCTGCCATAAACACATAGGTCGTCATGTCACAATTTAGTCAATAAAGGCCTACTACTGGAGAGAAACAGAGTGCTTTGACGCACGCCGTTCGGCCCCAGTACCTCTGAGAGGCTTGCAAGAGGCCTCCCCTGAAATCTGGATTCCCACCGATAGTTTGTTTCAAATCTTAGCCCACTAGCTCAAAAGTAAGCGCTAAAAAGTCCTGCCAAAGTCACATAGGTCGTCATGTCACAATTTAGTCAATAAAGGCCTACTACTGGAGCGAAACCGATTGCTTTGACGCTCGCCGTTTGGCCCCACGACCTCCGATAAGCTTGGAAGCAGCCTCCCCTGAAAGCTGGATTCCCACCGATCGTTTTTTTCAAATCTTAGCCCAGTAGCTCAAAAGTAAGCGCTATAAAGTCCTGCCAAAGTCACATAGGTCGTCATGTTACAATTTAGTCAATAAAGGCCTACTACGGGAGCGAAACCGAGTGCTTTAACGCTCGCCGCTCGGCCCCACGACCTCTGAGCAGCTTGGAAGAGACCTCCCCTGAAAGCTGGATTCCCAAGGATTTTCTGTGTGAATTCCTAGCCCGCTAGGCTGAAATGAAGCAACCTAAAGTCATAACGAAGTCAAATCGGTCGTCATGGTACTCGAGCGAAACTGAGTGCTTGAACGCTTGCTGCTCGGCCCCACAGCCGTCCAGAGACTCGGGGGAGGCCTCCCCTGAAAGCTGGATTCCCACCGATCGTTTGTTTCAAATCTTAGCCCACTAGCTCAAACGTAAGCGCTAAAAAGTCCTGCCAAAGTCACATAGGTCGTCATGTTACAATTTAGTCAATAAAGGCCTACTACTGGAGCGAAACCGAGTGCTTTGACGCTCGCCCTTCAGCCCCACAGCCGTCCAGAGACTCGGGGGAGGCCTCCCCTGAAACCTGGATTCCCACCGATCGTGTGTTTCAAATCTAAGCGCACGAGGTAAAAAGTAAGCGCTAAAAAGTCCTGCCAAAGTCACATAGGTTGTCATGTTACAATTTAGTCAATAAAGGCCTACTACGGGAGCGAAACCGAGTGCTTTGACGCTCGCCGTTAGGCCCCACGACCTCTGAGAGGCTTGGAAGTGGCCTCCCCTGAAAGCTGGATTCACACCGATCGTTTGTTTCAAATCTTAGCGCACTCGCTCAAACGTAAGCGCTAAAAAGTCCTGCCAAAGTCACATAGGTTGTCATGTTACAATTTAGTCAATAAAGGCCTACTACTGGAGCGAAACCGAGTGCTTTGACGCTCGCCGTTCGGCCCCACGACCTCCGAGAGGCTTGGAAGCGGCCTCCCTTGAAAGCTGGATTCCCACCGATAGTTTGTTTTAAATCTTATCCCACTAGCTCAAACGTAAGCGCTAAAACGTCCTGCCAAAATCACATAGGTCGTCATGTTACAATTTAGTCAATAAAGGCCTACTACTGGAGCGAAACTGAGTGCTTTAACGCTCGCCGCTCTGCCCCACAGCCGTCCAGAGACTCGGGGGAGGACTCCCCTGAAAGCTGGATTCCCACCCATAATTTGTTTCAAATCTTAGCCCACTAGCTCATAAGTAAGCGCTAAAAAGTCCTGCCAAAATCACGTAGGTCGTCATGTTACAATTTAGTCAATAAAGGCCTACTACGGGAGCGAAACCGAGTGCTTTAACGCTCGCCGCTCGGCCCCACGACCTCTGAGCAGCTTGGAAGAGACCTCCCCTGAAAGCTGGATTCCCAAGGATTTTCTGTGTGAATTACTAGCCCGCTAGGCTGAAATGAAGCAACCTAAAGTCATAACGAAGTCAAATCGGTCGTCATGGTACTCGAGCGAAACTGAGTGCTTGAACGCTTGCTGCTCGGCCCCACAGCCGTCCAGAGACTCGGGGGAGGTCTCCCCTGAAAGCTGGATTCCCACCGATCGTTTGTTTCAAATCTTAGCCCAGAAGCTGAAAAGTAAGCGCTAAAAAGTCCTGCCAAAGTCACATAGGTTGTCATGTTACAATTTAGTCAATAAAGGCCTACTACTTGAGAGAAACCGAGTGCTTTAATGCTCGCCGTTCGGGCCCACAACCTCTGAGAGGCTTGGAAGAGGCCTCCCCTGAAACTGGATTCCCACCGATCGTTTGTTTCAAATCTTAGCCCAGTAGCTGAAAAGTAGGCGCTAAAAGGTCCTGCCAAAATCACATAGGTCGTCATGTTACAATTTCGTCGAAAAAGGCCTCCTACAGGACCGAAACTGAGTGCTTTAACGCTCGCCGCTCGGCCCCACAGCCGTCCAGAGACTCGGGGGAGGCCTCCCCTGAAAGCTGGATTCCCACCGATCGTTTGTTTCAAATCTTAGCCCACTAGCTCAAACGTAGGCGCTAAAAAGTCTTGCCAAAGTCACATAGGTCGTCATGTTACAATTTAGTCAATAAAGGCCTACTACTGGAGAGAAACCGAGTGCTATGACGCTCGCCGTTCGGCCCCACGACCTCCGAGAAGCTTGGAAGAGGCCTCCCCTGAAAGCTGGATTCCCAAGGCTTATCTGTGTGAATTCCTAGCCCGCTCGGCAGAAATTAGGCGACCTAAAGTCGTGCCGAAGTCAAATCGGTCGTCATCGTACTCGAGCGAAACTGAGTGCTTTAACGCTCGCTGCTCGGCCCCACAGCCGTCCAGAGACTCGGGGGAGGCCTCCCCTGAAAGCTGGATTCCCACCGATCGTCTGTTTCAAACCTTAGCCCACTAGCTCAAAAGTAAGCGCTATAAAGTCCTGCCAAAGTCACATAGGTCGTCATGTTACAATTTAGTCAATAAAGGCCTACTACTGGAGCGAAACCGAGTGCTTTGACGCTCGCCGTTCGGCCCCACGAGCTCCGAGAGGCTTGGAAGAGGCCTCCCTTGAAAGCTGGATTCCCAAGGCTTGTCTGTGTGAATTCCTAGCCCGCTAGGCTGAAATTAAGCGACCTAAAGTCGTGCCGAAGTCAAATCGGTCGTCATGGTACTCGAGCGAAACCGAGTGCTTTGACGGTCGCCGTTCGGCCCCACGACCTCCGAGAGGCTTGGAAGAGGCCTCCCCTGAAAGCTGGATTCCCACCGATCGTGTGTTTCAAATCTTAGCCCAGTAGCTGAAAAGTAGGCGCTAAAAAGTCCTGCTAAAATCACATAGGTCGTCATGTTACAATTTACTCAAGAAAGGCCTACTACTGGAGAGAAACCGAGTGCTTTGACGCTCGCCGTTCGGCCCCACAGCCGTCCAGAGACTCGGGGGAGGCCTCCCCTGAAAGCTGGAATCCCACCGATCGTTTGTTTCAAATCTTATCCCACTAGCTCATAAGTAGGCGCTAAAAAGTCTTGCCAAAATCACATAGGTCGTCATGTTACAATTTAGTCAATAAAGGCCTACTACTGGAGAGAAACCGAGTGCTATGACGCTCGCCGTTCGGCCCCACGACCTCCGAGAAGCTTGGAAGAGGCCTCCCCTGAAAGCTGGATTCCCAAGGCTTGTCTGTGTGAATTCCTAGCCCGCTCTTCAGAAATTAGGCGACCTAAAGTCGTGCCGAAGTCAAATCGGTCGTCATGGTAATCGTGCGAAACTGATTGCTTTAACGCTCGCCGCTCGGCCCCACAGCCGTCCAGAGACTCGGGGGAGGCCTCGCCTGAAAGCTATATTCCCACCGATCGTTTGTTTCAAATCTTAGCCCAGTAGCTGAAAAGTAGGCGCTAAAAAGACCTGCCAACGTCACATAGGTCGTCATGTTACAATTTAGTCAATAAAGGCCTACTACTGGAGCGAAACCGACTGCTTTGACGCTCGCCGTTCGGCCCCAGGACCTCCGAGAGGCTTGGAAGAGGCCTCCCCTGAAAGCTGCATTCCCACTGATCGTTTGTTTTAAATCTTAGCCCACTAGCTCAAAGGTAGGCGCTAAAAAGTCCGGCCAAAGTCACATAGGTCGTCATGTTACAATTTAGTCAATAAAGGCCTAATACTGGAGAGAAACGGAGTGCTTTGACGCTCGCCGTTCGGCCCCACAGCTGTCCAGAGACTCGGGGGAGGCCTCCCCTGAAAGCTGGATTCCCACCGATCGTTTATTCCAAATCTTAGCCCAGAAGCTGAAATGAAAGCGCAAAAAAGTCCTGCCATAAACACATAGGTCGTCATGTCACAATTTAGTCAATAAAGGCCTACTACTGGAGAGAAACCGAGTGCTTTGACGCTCGCCGTTCGGACCCACGACCTCTGAGAGGCTTCCAAGAGGCCTCCCCTGAAAGCTGGATTCCCACCGATAGTTTGTTTCAAATCTTAGCCCACTAGCTCAAAAGTAAGCGCTAAAAAGTCCTGCCAAAGTCACATAGGTCGTCATGTCACAATTTAGTCAATAAAGGCCTACTACTGGAGCGAAACCGATTGCTTTGACGCTCGCCGTTCGGCCCCACGACCTCCGATAGGCTTGGAAGCAGCCTCCCCTAAAAGCTGGATTCCCACCGATCGTTTGTTTCAAATCTTAGCCCAGTAGCTGAAAAGTAGGCGCTAAAAAGTCCTGCCAAAATCACATAGGTCGTCATGTTACAATTTACTCAATAAAGGCCTACTACTGGAGCGAAACCGAGTGCTTTGACGCTCGCCGTTCGGCCCCACAGCCGTCCAGAGACTCGGGGGAGGCCTCCCCTGAAAGCTGGATTCCTACCGATCGTGTGTTTCAAATCTTAGCCCACTAGGTCAAAAGTAAGCGCTATAAAGTCCTGCCAAAGTCACATAGGTCGTCATGTTACAATTTAGTCAATAAAGGCCTACTACTGGAGCAAAACCGAGTGCTTTGACGCTCGCCATTCGGCCCCACAAGCTCCAAGAGGCTTGGAAGAGGCCTCCCTTGAAAGCTGGATTCCCAAGGCTTGTCTGTGTGAATTCCTAGCCCGCTCGGCTGAAATTAAGCGACCTAAAGCCGTGCCGAAGTCAAATCGGTCGTCATTGTACTCGAGCGAAACTGAGTGCTTTAACGCTCGCCGCTCGGCCCCACAGCCGTCCAGAGACTCGGGGGAGGCCTCCCCTGAAAGCTGGAATCCCACCGATCGTTCGTGTCAAATGTTAGCCCACTAGCTCAAACGTGAGCGCTAAAAAGTCCTGCCAAAGTCACATAGGTCGTCATGTTACAATTTAGTCAATAAAGGCCTACTACTGGAGCGAAACCGAGTGCTTTGACGCTCGCCGATTGGCCCCACGAGCTCCGAGAGGCTTGGAGGAGGCCTCCCTTGAAAGCTGGATTCCCACCGATCGTTTTTTTCAAATCTTAGCCCACTAGCTCAAAAGTAAGCGCTATAAAGTCCTGCCAAAGTCACATAGGTCGTCATGTTACAATTTAGTCAATAAAGGCCTACTACTGGAGCGAAACAGAGTGCTTTGACGCTCGCCGTTCGGCCCCACAGCCGTCCAGAGACTCGGGGGAGGCCTCCCCTGAAAGCTGGATTCCCACCGATCGTTTTTCTCAAATCTTAGCCCACTAGCTCAAAAGTAAGCGCTAAAACGTCCTGCCAAAATCACATAGGTCGTCATGTTACAATTTAGTCAATAAAGGCCTACTACTGGAGCGAAACCGAGTGCTTTGACGCTCGCCGTTCGGCCCCACAGACGTCCAGAGACTCGGGGGAGGCCTCCCCTGAAAGCTGGATTCCCACCGATCGTTTGTTACAAATCTTAGCCCACTAGCTCAAAAGTAAGCGCTATAAAGTCCTGCCAAAGTCACATAGGTCGTCATGTTACAATTTAGTCAATAAAGGCCTACTACTGGAGCGAAACCGAGTGCTTTGACGGTCGCCGTTCGGCCCCACGACCTCCGAGAGGCTTGGAAGAGGCCTCCCCTGAAAGCTGGATTCCCACCGATCGTTTGTTTCAAATCTTAGCCCAGTAGCTGAAAAGTAGGCGCTAAAAAGTCCTGCCAAAGTCACATAGGTCGTCATGTTACAATTTAGTCAATTAAGGCCTAATACTGGCGAGAAACCGAGTGCTTTGACGCTCGCCGTTCGGCCCCACAGCTGTCCAGAGACTCGGGGGAGGCCTCCCCTGAAAGCTGGATTCCCACCGATCGTTTTTTTTTCAAATCTTAGCCCAGAAGCTTAAAAGAAGGCGCAAAAAAGTCCTGCCCTAAACACATAGGTCGTCATCTCACAATTTAGTCAATAAAGGCCTACTACTGGAGAGAAACCGAGTGCTTTGACGCTTGCCGTTCGGCCCCACGACCTCTGAGAGGCTTGGAAGAGGCCTCCCCTGAAAGCTGGATTCCCACCGATCATTTGTTTTAAATCTTAGCCCACGACCTCAAACGTCAGCGCTAAAAATGCCTGCCAAACTCACATAGGTCGTCATGTTACAATTTAGTCAAAAAAGGCCTACTACTGGACCGAAACTGAGTGCTTTAACGCTCGCCGATCGGCCCCACAGCCGTCCAGAGACTCAGGGGAGGCCTCCCCTTAAAGCTGCATTCCCACTGATCGTTTGTGTTAAATCTTAGCCCACTAGCTCAAAGGTAGGCGCTAAAAAGTCCGGCCAAAGTCACATAGGTCGTCATGTTACAATTTAGTCAATAAAGGCCTAATACTGGAGAGAAACCGAGTGCTTTGACGCTCGCCGTTCGGCCCCACAGCAGTCCAGAGACTCGGGGGAGGCCTCCCCTGAAAGCTGGATTCCCACCGATCGTTTGTTTCAAATCTTAGCCCAGAAGCTGAAAAGAAAGCGCAAAAAAGTCCTGCCATAAACACATAGGTCGTCATGTCACAATTTAGTCAATAAAGGCCTACTACTGGAGAGAAACAGAGTGCTTTGACGCACGCCGTTCGGCCCCATTACCTCTGAGAGGCTTGCAAGAGGCCTCCCCTGAAATCTGGATTCCCACCGATAGTTTGTTTCAAATCTTAGCCCACTAGCTCAAAAGTAAGCGCTAAAAAGTCCTGCCAAAGTCACATAGGTCGTCATGTCACAATTTAGTCAATAAAGGCCTACTACTGGAGCGAAACCGATTGCTTTGACGCTCGCCGTTCGGCCCCACGACCTCCGATAAGCTTGGAAGCAGCCTCACCTGAAAGCTGGATTCCCACCGATCGTTTTTTTCAAATCTTAGCCCAGTAGCTCAAAAGTAAGCGCTATAAAGTCCTGCCAAAGTCACATAGGTCGTCATGTTACAATTTAGTCAATAAAGGCCTACTACGGGAGCGAAACCGAGTGCTTTAACGCTCGCCGCTCGGCTCCACGACCTCTGAGCAGCTTGGAAGAGACCTCCCCTGAAAGCTGGATTCCCAAGGATTTTCTGTGTGAATTCCTAGCCCGCTAGGCTGAAATGAAGCAACCTAAAGTCATAACGAAGTCAAATCGGTCGTCATGGTACTCGAGCGAAACTGAGTGCTTGAACGCTTGCTGCTCGGCCCCACAGCCGTCCAGAGACTCGGGGGAGGCCTCACCTGAAAGCTGGATTCCCACCGATCGTTTGTTTCAAATCTTAGCCCACTAGCTCAAACGTAAGCGCTAAAAGTCCTGCCAAAGTCACATAGGTCGTCATGTTACAATTTAGTCAATAAAGGCCTACTACTGGAGCGAAACCGAGTGCTTTGACGCTCGCCCTTCAGCCCCACAGCCGTCCAGAGACTCGGGGGAGGCCTCCCCTGAAACCTGGATTCCCACCAATCGTGTGTTTCAAATCTGAGCGCACGAGGTAAAAAGTAAGCGCTAAAAAGTCCTGCCAAAGTCACATAGGTTGTCATGTTACAATTTAGTCAATAAAGGCCTACTACGGGAGCGAAACCGAGTGCTTTGACGCTCGCCGTTAGGCCCCACGACCTCTGAGAGGCTTGGAAGTGGCCTCCCCTGAAAGCTGGATTCACACCGATCGTTTGTTTCAAATCTTAGCGCACTCGCTCAAACGTAAGCGCTAAAAAGTCCTGCCAAAGTCACATAGGTTGTCATGTTACAATTTAGTCAATAAAGGCCTACTACTGGAGCGAAACCGAGTGCTTTGACGCTCGCCGTTCGGCCCCACGACCTCCGAGAGGCTTGGAAGCGGCCTCCCTTGAAAGCTGGATTCCCACCGATCGATTGTTTTAAATCTTATCCCACTAGCTCAAACGTAAGCGCTAAAACGTCCTGCCAAAATCACATAGGTCGTCATGTTACAATTTAGTCAATAAAGGCCTACTACTGGAGCGAAACTGAGTGCTTTAACGCTCGCCGCTCTGCCCCACAGCCGTCCAGAGACTCGGGGGAGGACTCCCCTGAAAGCTGGATTCCCACCCATAATTTGTTTCAAATCTTAGCCCACTAGCTCATAAGTAAGCGCTAAAAAGTCCTGCCAAAATCACGTAGGTCGTCATGTTACAATTTAGTCAATAAAGGCCTACTACGGGAGCGAAACCGAGTGCTTTAACGCTCGCCGCTCGGCCCCACGACCTCTGAGCAGCTTGGAAGAGACCTCCCCTGAAAGCTGGATTCCCAAGGATTTTCTGTGTGAATTACTAGCCCGCTAGGCTGAAATGAAGCAACCTAAAGTCATAACGAAGTCAAATCGGTCGTCATGGTACTCGAGCGAAACTGAGTGCTTGAACGCTTGCTGCTCGGCCCCACAGCCGTCCAGAGACTCGGGGGAGGTCTCCCCTGAAAGCTGGATTCCCACCGATCGTTTGTTTCAAATCTTAGCCCAGAAGCTGAAAAGTAAGCGCTAAAAAGTCCTGCCAAAGTCACATAGGTTGTCATGTTACAATTTAGTCAATAAAGGCCTACTACTTGAGAGAAACCGAGTGCTTTAATGCTCGCCGTTCGGGCCCACAACCTCTGAGAGGCTTGGAAGAGGCCTCCCCTGAAACTGGATTCCCACCGATCGTTTGTTTCAAATCTTAGCCCAGTAGCTGAAAAGTAGGCGCTAAAAGGTCCTGCCAAAATCACATAGGTCGTCATGTTACAATTTCGTCGAAAAAGGCCTCCTACAGGACCGAAACTGAGTGCTTTAACGCTCGCCGCTCGGCCCCACAGCCGTCCAGAGACTCGGGGGAGGCCTCCCCTGAAAGCTGGATTCCCACCGATCGTTTGTTTCAAATCTTAGCCCACTAGCTCAAACGTAGGCGCTAAAAAGTCTTGCCAAAGTCACATAGGTCGTCATGTTACAATTTAGTCAATAAAGGCCTACTACTGGAGAGAAACCGAGTGCTATGACGCTCGCCGTTCGGCCCCACGACCTCCGAGAAGCTTGGAAGAGGCCTCCCCTGAAAGCTGGATTCCCAAGGCTTATCTGTGTGAATTCCTAGCCCGCTCGGCAGAAATTAGGCGACCTAAAGTCGTGCCGAAGTCAAATCGGTCGTCATCGTACTCGAGCGAAACTGAGTGCTTTAACGCTCGCTGCTCGGCCCCACAGCCGTCCAGAGACTCGGGGGAGGCCTCCCCTGAAAGCTGGATTCCCACCGATCGTCTGTTTCAAATCTTAGCCCACTAGCTCAAAAGTAAGCGCTATAAAGTCCTGCCAAAGTCACATAGGTCGTCATGTTACAATTTAGTCAATAAAGGCCTACTACTGGAGCGAAACCGAGTGCTTTGACGCTCGCCGTTCGGCCCCACAGACGTCCAGAGACTCGGGGGAGGCCTCCCCTGAAAGCTGGATTCCCACCGATCGTTTGTTTCAAATCTTAGCCCACTAGCTCAAAAGTAAGCGCTATAAAGTCCTGCCAAAGTCACATAGGTCGTCATGTTACAATTTAGTCAATAAAGGCCTACTACTGGAGCGAAACCGAGTGCTTTGACGCTCGCCGTTCGGCCCCACGAGCTCCGAAAGGCTTGGAAGAGGCCTCCCTTGAAAGCTGGATTCCCAAGGCTTGTCTGTGTGAATTACTAGCCCGCTAGGCTGAAATTAAGCGACCTAAAGTCGTGCCGAAGTCAAATCGGTCGTCATGGTACTCGAGCGAAACCGAGTGCTTTGACGGTCGCCGTTCGGCCCCACGACCTCCGAGAGGCTTGGAAGAGGCCTCCCCTGAAAGCTGGATTCCCACCGATCGTTTGTTTCAAATCTTAGCCCAGTAGCTGAAAAGTAGGCGCTAAAAAGTCCTGCTAAAATCACATAGGTCGTCATGTTACAATTTACTCAAGAAAGGCCTACTACTGGAGAGAAACCGAGTGCTTTGACGCTCGCCGTTCGGCCCCACAGACGTCCAGAGACTCGGGGGAGGCCTCCCCTGAAAGCTGGATTCCCACCGATCGTTTGTTACAAATCTTAGCCCACTAGCTCAAAAGTAAGCGCTATAAAGTCCTGCCAAAGTCACATAGGTCGTCATGTTACAATTTAGTCAATAAAGGCCTACTACTGGAGCGAAACCGAGTGCTTTGACGGTCGCCGTTCGGCCCCACGACCTCCGAGAGGCTTGGAAGAGGCCTCCCCTGAAAGCTGGATTCCCACCGATCGTTTGTTTCAAATCTTAGCCCAGTAGCTGAAAAGTAGGCGCTAAAAAGTCCTGCCAAAGTCACATAGGTCGTCATGTTACAATTTAGTCAATTAAGGCCTAATACTGGCGAGAAACCGAGTGCTTTGACGCTCGCCGTTCGGCCCCACAGCTGTCCAGAGACTCGGGGGAGGCCTCCCCTGAAAGCTGGATTCCCACCGATCGTTTTTTTTCAAATCTTAGCCCAGAAGCTTAAAAGAAGGCGCAAAAAAGTCCTGCCCTAAACACATAGGTCGTCATCTCACAATTTAGTCAATAAAGGCCTACTACTGGAGAGAAACCGAGTGCTTTGACGCTTGCCGTTCGGCCCCACGACCTCTGAGAGGCTTGGAAGAGGCCTCCCCTGAAAGCTGGATTCCCACCGATCATTTGTTTTAAATCTTAGCCCACGACCTCAAACGTCAGCGCTAAAAATGCCTGCCAAACTCACATAGGTCGTCATGTTACAATTTAGTCAAAAAAGGCCTACTACTGGACCGAAACTGAGTGCTTTAACGCTCGCCGCTCGGCCCCACAGCCGTCCAGAGACTCAGGGGAGGCCTCCCCTTAAAGCTGCATTCCCACTGATCGTTTGTGTTAAATCTTAGCCCACTAGCTCAAAGGTAGGCGCTAAAAAGTCCGGCCAAAGTCACATAGGTCGTCATGTTACAATTTAGTCAATAAAGGCCTAATACTGGAGAGAAACCGAGTGCTTTGACGCTCGCCGTTCGGCCCCACAGCAGTCCAGAGACTCGGGGGAGGCCTCCCCTGAAAGCTGGATTCCCACCGATCGTTTGTTTCAAATCTTAGCCCAGAAGCTGAAAAGAAAGCGCAAAAAAGTCCTGCCATAAACACATAGGTCGTCATGTCACAATTTAGTCAATAAAGGCCTACTACTGGAGAGAAACAGAGTGCTTTGACGCACGCCGTTCGGCCCCAGTACCTCTGAGAGGCTTGCAAGAGGCCTCCCCTGAAATCTGGATTCCCACCGATAGTTTGTTTCAAATCTTAGCCCACTAGCTCAAAAGTAAGCGCTAAAAAGTCCTGCCAAAGTCACATAGGTCGTCATGTCACAATTTAGTCAATAAAGGCCTACTACTGGAGCGAAACCGATTGCTTTGACGCTCGCCGTTCGGCCCCACGACCTCCGATAAGCTTGGAAGCAGCCTCACCTGAAAGCTGGATTCCCACCGATCGTTTTTTTCAAATCTTAGCCCAGTAGCTCAAAAGTAAGCGCTATAAAGTCCTGCCAAAGTCACATAGGTCGTCATGTTACAATTTAGTCAATAAAGGCCTACTACGGGAGCGAAACCGAGTGCTTTAACGCTCGCCGCTCGGCCCCACGACCTCTGAGCAGCTTGGAAGAGACCTCCCCTGAAAGCTGGATTCCCAAGGATTTTCTGTGTGAATTCCTAGCCCGCTAGGCTGAAATGAAGCAACCTAAAGTCATAACGAAGTCAAATCGGTCGTCATGGTACTCGAGCGAAACTGAGTGCTTGAACGCTTGCTGCTCGGCCCCACAGCCGTCCAGAGACTCGGGGGAGGCCTCCCCTGAAAGCTGGATTCCCACCGATCGTTTGTTTCAAATCTTAGCCCACTAGCTCAAACGTAAGCGCTAAAAAGTCCTGCCAAAGTCACATAGGTCGTCATGTTACAATTTAGTCAATAAAGGCCTACTACTGGAGCGAAACCGAGTGCTTTGACGCTCGCCCTTCAGCCCCACAGCCGTCCAGAGACTCGGGGGAGGCCTCCCCTGAAACCTGGATTCCCACCGATCGTGTGTTTCAAATCTGAGCGCACGAGGTAAAAAGTAAGCGCTAAAAAGTCCTGCCAAAGTCACATAGGTTGTCATGTTACAATTTAGTCAATAAAGGCCTACTACGGGAGCGAAACCGAGTGCTTTGACGCTCGCCGTTAGGCCCCACGACCTCTGAGAGGCTTGGAAGTGGCCTCCCCTGAAAGCTGGATTCACACCGATCGTTTGTTTCAAATCTTAGCGCACTCGCTCAAACGTAAGCGCTAAAAAGTCCTGCCAAAGTCACATAGGTTGTCATGTTACAATTTAGTCAATAAAGGCCTACTACTGGAGCGAAACCGAGTGCTTTGACGCTCGCCGTTCGGCCCCACGACCTCCGAGAGGCTTGGAAGCGGCCTCCCTTGAAAGCTGGATTCCCACCGATCGATTGTTTTAAATCTTATCCCACTAGCTCAAACGTAAGCGCTAAAACGTCCTGCCAAAATCACATAGGTCGTCATGTTACAATTTAGTCAATAAAGGCCTACTACTGGAGCGAAACTGAGTGCTTTAACGCTCGCCGCTCTGCCCCACAGCCGTCCAGAGACTCGGGGGAGGACTCCCCTGAAAGCTGGATTCCCACCCATAATTTGTTTCAAATCTTAGCCCACTAGCTCATAAGTAAGCGCTAAAAAGTCCTGCCAAAATCACGTAGGTCGTCATGTTACAATTTAGTCAATAAAGGCCTACTACGGGAGCGAAACCGAGTGCTTTAACGCTCGCCGCTCGGCCCCACGACCTCTGAGCAGCTTGGAAGAGACCTCCCCTGAAAGCTGGATTCCCAAGGATTTTCTGTGTGAATTACTAGCCCGCTAGGTTGAAATGAAGCAACCTAAAGTCATAACGAAGTCAAATCGGTCGTCATGGTACTCGAGCGAAACTGAGTGCTTGAACGCTTGCTGCTCGGCCCCACAGCCGTCCAGAGACTCGGGGAAGGTCTCCCCTGAAAGCTGGATTCCCACCGATCGTTTGTTTCAAATCTTAGCCCAGAAGCTGAAAAGTAAGCGCTAAAAAGTCCTGCCAAAGTCACATAGGTTGTCATGTTACAATTTAGTCAATAAAGGCCTACTACTTGAGAGAAACCGAGTGCTTTAATGCTCGCCGTTCGGGCCCACAACCTCTGAGAGGCTTGGAAGAGGCCTCCCCTGAAACTGGATTCCCACCGATCGTTTGTTTCAAATCTTAGCCCAGTAGCTGAAAAGTAGGCGCTAAAAGGTCCTGCCAAAATCACATAGGTCGTCATGTTACAATTTCGTCGAAAAAAGGCCTCCTACAGGACCGAAACTGAGTGCTTTAACGCTCGCCGCTCGGCCCCACAGCCGTCCAGAGACTCGGGGGAGGCCTCCCCTGAAAGCTGGATTCCCACCGATCGTTTGTTTCAAATCTTAGCCCACTAGCTCAAACGTAGGCGCTAAAAAGTCTTGCCAAAGTCACATAGGTCGTCATGTTACAATTTAGTCAATAAAGGCCTACTACTGGAGAGAAACCGAGTGCTATGACGCTCGCCGTTCGGCCCCACGACCTCCGAGAAGCTTGGAAGAGGCCTCCCCTGAAAGCTGGATTCCCAAGGCTTATCTGTGTGAATTCCTAGCCCGCTCGGCAGAAATTAGGCGACCTAAAGTCGTGCCGAAGTCAAATCGGTCGTCATCGTACTCGAGCGAAACTGAGTGCTTTAACGCTCGCTGCTCGGCCCCACAGCCGTCCAGAGACTCGGGGGAGGCCTCCCCTGAAAGCTGGATTCCCACCGATCATCTGTTTCAAATCTTAGCCCACTAGCTCAAAAGTAAGCGCTATAAAGTCCTGCCAAAGTCACATAGGTCGTCATGTTACAATTTAGTCAATAAAGGCCTACTACTGGAGCGAAACCGAGTGCTTTGACGCTCGCCGTTCGGCCCCACAGACGTCCAGAGACTCGGGGGAGGCCTCCCCTGAAAGCTGGATTCCCACCGATCGTCTGTTTCAAATCTTAGCCCACTAGCTCAAAAGTAAGCGCTATAAAGTCCTGCCAAAGTCACATAGGTCGTCATGTTACAATTTAGTCAATAAAGGCCTACTACTGGAGCGAAACCGAGTGCTTTGACGCTCGCCGTTCGGCCCCACGAGCTCCGAGAGGCTTGGAAGAGGCCTCCCTTGAAAGCTGGATTCCCAAGGCTTGTCTGTGTGAATTCCTAGCCCGCTAGGCTGAAATTAAGCGACCTAAAGTCGTGCCGAAGTCAAATCGGTCGTCATGGTACTCGAGCGAAACCGAGTGCTTTGACGGTCGCCGTTCGGCCCCACGACCTCCGAGAGGCTTGGAAGAGGCCTCCCCTGAAAGCTGGATTCCCACCGATCGTTTGTTTCAAATCTTAGCCCAGTAGCTGAAAAGTAGGCGCTAAAAAGTCCTGCTAAAATCACATAGGTCGTCATGTTACAATTTACTCAAGAAAGGCCTACTACTGGAGAGAAACCGAGTGCTTTGACGCTCGCCGTTCGGCCCCACAGCCGTCCAGAGACTCGGGGGAGGCCTCCCCTGAAAGCTGGAATCCCACCGATCGTTTGTTTCAAATCTTATCCCACTAGCTCATAAGTAGGCGCTAAAAAGTCTTGCCAAAATCACATAGGTCGTCATGTTACAATTTAGTCAATAAAGGCCTACTACTGGAGAGAAACCGAGTGCTATGACGCTCGCCGTTCGGCCCCACGACCTCCGAGAAGCTTGGAAGAGGCCTCCCCTGAAAGCTGGATTCCCAAGGCTTGTCTGTGTGAATTCCTAGCCCGCTCTTCAGAAATTAGGCGACCTAAAGTCGTGCCGAAGTCAAATCGGTCGTCATGGTAATCGTGCGAAACTGATTGCTTTAACGCTCGCCGCTCGGCCCCACAGCCGTCCAGAGAGTCGGGGGAGGCCTCGCCTGAAAGCTATATTCCCACCGATCGTTTGTTTCAAATCTTAGCCCAGTAGCTGAAAAGTAGGCGCTAAAAAGACCTGCCAACGTCACATAGGTCGTCATGTTACAATTTAGTCAATAAAGGCCTACTACTGGAGCGAAACCGACTGCTTTGACGCTCGCCGTTCGGCCCCACGACCTCCGAGAGGCTTGGAAGAGGCCTCCCCTGAAAGCTGCATTCCCACTGATCGTTTGTGTTAAATCTTAGCCCACTAGCTCAAAGGTAGGCGCTAAAAAGTCCGGCCAAAGTCACATAGGTCGTCATGTTACAATTTAGTCAATAAAGGCCTAATACTGGAGAGAAACCGAGTGCTTTGACGCTCGCCGTTCGGCCCCACAGCTGTCCAGAGACTCGGGGGAGGCCTCCCCTGAAAGCTGGATTCCCACCGATCGTTTGTTCCAAATCTTAGCCCAGAAGCTGAAATGAAAGCGCAAAAAAGTCCTGCCATAAACACATAGGTCGTCATGTCACAATTTAGTCAATAAAGGCCTACTACTGGAGAGAAACCGAGTGCTTTGACGCTCGCCGTTCGGACCCACGACCTCTGAGAGGCTTCCAAGAGGCCTCCCCTGAAAGCTGGATTCCCACCGATAGTTTGTTTCAAATCTTAGCCCACTAGCTCAAAAGTAAGCGCTAAAAAGTCCTGCCAAAGTCACATAGGTCGTCATGTCACAATTTAGTCAATAAAGGCCTACTACTGGAGCGAAACCGATTGCTTTGACGCTCGCCGTTCGGCCCCACGACCTCCGATAGGCTTGGAAGCAGCCTCCCCTAAAAGCTGGATTCCCACCGATCGTTTGTTTCAAATCTTAGCCCAGTAGCTGAAAAGTAGGCGCTAAAAAGTCCTGCCAAAATCACATAGGTCGTCATGTTACAATTTACTCAATAAAGGCCTACTACTGGAGCGAAACCGAGTGCTTTGACGCTCGCCGTTCGGCCCCACAGCCGTCCAGAGACTCGGGGGAGGCCTCCCCTGAAAGCTGGATTCCTACCGATCGTTTGTTTCAAATCTTAGCCCACTAGGTCAAAAGTAAGCGCTATAAAGTCCTGCCAAAGTCACATAGGTCGTCATGTTACAATTTAGTCAATAAAGGCCTACTACTGGAGCAAAACCGAGTGCTTTGACGCTCGCCATTCGGCCCCACAAGCTCCAAGAGGCTTGGAAGAGGCCTCCCTTGAAAGCTGGATTCCCAAGGCTTGTCTGTGTGAATTCCTAGCCCGCTCGGCTGAAATTAAGCGACCTAAAGCCGTGCCGAAGTCAAATCGGTCGTCATTGTACTCGAGCGAAACTGAGTGCTTTAACGCTCGCCGCTCGGCCCCACAGCCGTCCAGAGACTCGGGGGAGGCCTCCCCTGAAAGCTGGATTCCCACCGATCGTTCGTGTCAAATCTTAGCCCACTAGCTCAAACGTAAGCGCTAAAAAGTCCTGCCAAAGTCACATAGGTAGTCATGTTACAATTTAGTCAATAAAGGCCTACTACTGGAGCGAAACCGAGTGCTTTGACGCTCGCCGATTGGCCCCACGAGCTCCGAGAGGCTTGGAGGAGGCCTCCCTTGAAAGCTGGATTCCCACCGATCGTTTTTTTCAAATCTTAGCCCACTAGCTCAAAAGTAAGCGCTATAAAGTCCTGCCAAAGTCACATAGGTCGTCATGTTACAATTTAGTCAATAAAGGCCTACTACTGGAGCGAAACAGAGTGCTTTGACGCTCGCCGTTCGGCCCCACAGCCGTCCAGAGACTCGGGGGAGGCCTCCCCTGAAAGCTGGATTCCCACCGATCGTTTTTTTTCAAATCTTAGCCCACTAGCTCAAAAGTAAGCGCTAAAACGTCCTGCCAAAATCACATAGGTCGTCATGTTACAATTTAGTCAATAAAGGCCTACTACTGGAGCGAAACAGAGTGCTTTGACGCTCGCCGTTCGGCCCCACAGCCGTCCAGAGACTCGGGGGAGGCCTCCCCTGAAAGCTGGATTCCCACCGATCGTTTTTTTTCAAATCTTAGCCCACTAGCTCAAAAGTAAGCGCTAAAACGTCCTGCCAAAATCACATAGGTCGTCATGTTACAATTTAGTCAATAAAGGCCTACTACTGGAGCGAAACCGAGTGCTTTGACTCTCGCCGTTCGGCCCCACAGACGTCCAGAGACTCGGGGGAGGCCTCCCCTGAAAGCTGGATTCCCACCGATCGTTTGTTACAAATCTTAGCCCACTAGATCAAAAGTAAGCGCTATAAAGTCCTGCCAAAGTCACATAGGTCGTCATGTTACAATTTAGTCAATAAAGGCCTACTACTGGAGCGAAACCGAGTGCTTTGACGGTCGCCGTTCGGCCCCACGACCTCCGAGAGGCTTGGAAGAGGCCTCCCCTGAAAGCTGGATTCCCACCGATCGTTTGTTTCAAATCTTAGCCCAGTAGCTGAAAAGTAGGCGCTAAAAAGTCCTGCCAAAGTCACATAGGTCGTCATGTTACAATTTAGTCAATTAAGGCCTAATACTGGCGAGAAACCGAGTGCTTTGACGCTCGCCGTTCGGCCCCACAGCTGTCCAGAGACTCGGGGGAGGCCTCCCCTGAAAGCTGGATTCCCACCGATCGTTTTTTTTCAAATCTTAGCCCAGAAGCTGAAAAGAAGGCGCAAAAAAGTCCTGCCCTAAACACATAGGTCGTCATCTCACAATTTAGTCAATAAAGGCCTACTACTGGAGAGAAACCGAGTGCTTTGACGCTTGCCGTTCGGCCCCACGACCTCTGAGAGGCTTGGAAGAGGCCTCCCCTGAAAGCTGGATTCCCACCGATCATTTGTTTTAAATCTTAGCCCACGACCTCAAACGTCAGCGCTAAAAATGCCTGCCAAACTCACATAGGTCGTCATGTTACAATTTAGTCAAAAAAGGCCTACTACTGGACCGAAACTGAGTGCTTTAACGCTCGCCGCTCGGCCCCACAGCCGTCCAGAGACTCAGGGGAGGCCTCCCCTTAAAGCTGCATTCCCACTGATCGTTTGTGTTAAATCTTAGCCCACTAGCTCAAAGGTAGGCGCTAAAAAGTCCGGCCAAAGTCACATAGGTCGTCATGTTACAATTTAGTCAATAAAGGCCTAATACTGGAGAGAAACCGAGTGCTTTGACGCTCGCCGTTCGGCCCCACAGCAGTCCAGAGACTCGGGGGAGGCCTCCCCTGAAAGCTGGATTCCCACCGATCGTTTGTTTCAAATCTTAGCCCAGAAGCTGAAAAGAAAGCGCAAAAAAGTCCTGCCATAAACACATAGGTCGTCATGTCACAATTTAGTCAATAAAGGCCTACTACTGGAGAGAAACAGAGTGCTTTGACGCACGCCGTTCGGCCCCAGTACCTCTGAGAGGCTTGCAAGAGGCCTCCCCTGAAATCTGGATTCCCAAGGCTTGTCTGTGTGAATTCCTAGCCCGCTAGGCTGAAATTAAGCGACCTAAAGCCGTGCTGAAGTCAAATCGGTCGTCATGGTACTCGAGCGAAACTGAGTGCTTTAACGCTCGCCGCTCGGCCCCACAGCCGTCCAGAGACTCCGGGGAGGCCTCCCCTGAAAGCTGGATTCCGACCGATCGTTCGTTTCAAATCTTAGCCCACTAGCTCAAACGTAAGCGCTAAAACGTCCTGCCAAAATCACATAGGTCGTCATGTTACAATTTAGTCAATAAAGGCCTACTACTGGAGCGAAACCGAGTGCTTTGACGCTCGCCGTTCGGCCCCACGAGCTCCGAGAGGCATGGAAGAGGGCTCCCTTGAAAGCTGGATTCCCAAGGCTTGTCTGTGTGAATTCCTAGCCCGCGAGGCTGAAATTAAGCGACCTAAAGTTGTGCCGAAGTCAAATCGGTCGTCATGGTACTCGAGCGAAACCGAGTGCTTTGACGGTCGCCGTTCGGCCCCACGACCTCCGAGAGGCTTGGAAGAGGCCTCCCCTGAAAGCTGGATTCCCACCGATCGTTTGTTTCAAATCTTAGCCCAGTAGCTGAAAAGTAGGCGCTAAAAAGTCCTGCTAAAATCACATAGGTCGTCATGTTACAATTTACTCAAGAAAGGCCTACTACTGGAGAGAAACCGAGTTTTTTGACGCTCGCTGTTCGGCCCCACAGCCGTCCAGAGACTCGGGGGAGGCCTCCCCTGAAAGCTGGATTCCCACCGATCGTTTGATTCAAATCGTAGCCCACTAGCTCAAACGTAAGCGCTAAAAAGTCCTGCCAAAGTCACATAGGTCGTCATGTTACAATTTAGTCAATAAAGGCCTACTACTGGAGCGAAACCGAGTGCTTTGACGCTCGCCGTTCGGCCCCACAGCCGTCCAGAGACTCGGGGGAGGCCTCCCCTTAAAGCTGCATTCCCACTGATCGTTTGTGTTAAATCTTAGCCCACTAGCTCAAAGGTAGGCGCTAAAAAGTCCGGCCAAAGTCACATAGGTCGTCATGTTACAATTTAGTCAATAAAGGCCTAATACTGGAGAGAAACCGAGTGCTTTGACGCTCGCCGTTCGGCCCCACAGCAGTCCAGAGACTCGGGGGAGGCCTCCCCTGAAAGCTGGATTCCCACCGATCGTTTGTTTCAAATCTTAGCCCAGAAGCTGAAAAGAAAGCGTAAAAAAGTCCTGCCATAAACACATAGGTCGTCATGTCACAATTTAGTCAATAAAGGCCTACTACTGGAGAGAAACAGAGTGCTTTGACGCACGCCGTTCGGCCCCAGTACCTCTGAGAGGCTTGCAAGAGGCCTCCCCTGAAATCTGGATTCCCAGCGATAGTTTGTTTCAAATCTTAGCCCACTAGCTCAAAAGTAAGCGCTAAAAAGTCCTGCCAAAGTCACATAGGTCGTCATGTCACAATTTAGTCAATAAAGGCCTACTACTGGAGCGAAACCGATTGCTTTGACGCTCGCCGTTCGGCCCCACGACCTCCGATAAGCTTGGAAGCAGCCTCCCCTGAAAGCTGGATTCCCACCGATCGTTTTTTTCAAATCTTAGCCCAGTAGCTCAAAAGTAAGCGCTATAAAGTCCTGCCAAAGTCACATAGGTCGTCATGTTACAATTTAGTCAATAAAGGCCTACTACTGGAGCAAAACCGAGTGCTTTGACGATCGTCGTTCGGCCCCACGAGCTCCGAGAGGCTTGGAAGAGGCCTCCCTTGAAAGCTGGATTCCCAAGGCTTGTCTGTGTGAATTCCTAGCCCGCTAGGCTGAAATTAAGCGACCTAAAGCCGTGCTGAAGTCAAATCGGTCGTCATGGTACTCGAGCGAAACTGAGTGCTTTAACGCTCGCCGCTCGGCCCCACAGCCGTCCAGAGACTCCGGGGAGGCCTCCCCTGAAAGCTGGATTCCGACCGATCGTTCGTTTCAAATCTTAGCCCACTAGCTCAAACGTAAGCGCTAAAACGTCCTGCCAAAATCACATAGGTCGTCATGTTACAATTTAGTCAATAAAGGCCTACTACTGGAGCGAAACCGAGTGCTTTGACGCTCGCCGTTCGGCCCCACGAGCTCCGAGAGGCATGGAAGAGGGCTCCCTTGAAAGCTGGATTCCCAAGGCTTGTCTGTGTGAATTCCTAGCCCGCGAGGCTGAAATTAAGCGACCTAAAGTTGTGCCGAAGTCAAATCGGTCGTCATGGTACTCGAGCGAAACCGAGTGCTTTGACGGTCGCCGTTCGGCCCCACGACCTCCGAGAGGCTTGGAAGAGGCCTCCCCTGAAAGCTGGATTCCCACCGATCGTTTGTTTCAAATCTTAGCCCAGTAGCTGAAAAGTAGGCGCTAAAAAGTCCTGCTAAAATCACATAGGTCGTCATGTTACAATTTACTCAAGAAAGGCCTACTACTGGAGAGAAACCGAGTTTTTTGACGCTCGCTGTTCGGCCCCACAGCCGTCCAGAGACTCGGGGGAGGCCTCCCCTGAAAGCTGGATTCCCACCGATCGTTTGATTCAAATCGTAGCCCACTAGCTCAAACGTAAGCGCTAAAAAGTCCTGCCAAAGTCACATAGGTCGTCATGTTACAATTTAGTCAATAAAGGCCTACTACTGGAGCGAAACCGAGTGCTTTGACGCTCGCCGTTCGGCCCCACAGCCGTCCAGAGACTCGGGGGAGGCCTCCCCTGAAAGCTGGATTCCCACCGATCGTTTGTTTCAAATCTTAGCATACTAGGTTAAAAGTAAGCGCTAAAAAGTCCTGCCAAAGTCACATAGGTTGTCATGTTACAATTTAGTCAATAAAGGCCTACTACTTGAGAGAAACCGAGTGCTTTGACGCTCGCCGTTCGGGCCCACGACCTCTGAGAGGCTTGGAAGAGTCCTCCCCTGAAACTGGATTCCCACCGATCGTTTGTTTCAAATCTTAGCCCAGTAGCTGAAAAGTAGGCGCTAAAAGGTCCTGCCAAAATCACATAGGTCGTCATGTTACAATTTCGTCAATAAAGGCCTCCTACTGGACCGAAACTGAGTGCTTTAACGCTCGCCGCTCGGCCCCACAGCCGTCCAGAGACTCGGGGGAGGCCTCCCCTGAAAGCTGGATTCCCACCGATCGTTTGTTACAAATCGTAGCCCACTAGCTCATAAGTAGGCGCTAAAAAGTCTTGCCAAAATCACATAGGTCGTCATGTTACAATTTAGTCAATAAAGGCCTACTACTGGAGAGAAACCGAGTGCTATGACGCTCGCCGTTCGGCCCCACGACCTCCGAGAAGCTTGGAAGAGGCCTCCCCTGAAAGCTGGATTCCCAAGGCTTGTCTGTGTGAATTCCTAGCCCGCTCTTCAGAAATTAGGCGACCTAAAGTCGTGCCGAAGTCAAATCGGTCGTCATAGTACTCGAGCGAAACTGAGTGATTTAACGCTCGCTGCTCGGCCCCACAGCCCTCCAGAGACTCGCGGGAGGCCTCCCCTGAAAGCTGGATTGCCACCGATCGTTTGTTTCAAATCTTAGCCCACTAGCTCAAACGTAGGCGCTAAAAAGTCCTGCCAAAGTCACATAGGTCGTCACGTTGCAATTTAGTCAATAAAAGCCTACTACTGGAGAGAAACCGAGTGCTTTGACGCTCGCCGTTGGGCCCCACAGCAGTCCAGAGACTCGGGGGAGGCCTCCCCTGAAAGCTGGATTCCCAAGGATTGTCTGTGTGAATTCCTAGCCCGCTAGGCTAAAATTAAGCGACCTAAAGCCGTGCCGAAGTCAAATCGGTCGTCATGGTACTCGAGCGAAACTGAGTGCTTTAACGCTTGCCGCTCGGCCCCACAGCCGTCCAGAGACTCGGGGGAGGCCTCCCCTGAAACCTGGATTCCCACCGATCGTTTGTTTCAAATCTTAGCCCACTAGCTCAAAAGTAGGCGCTAAAAAGTCCTGCCAAAATCACATAGGTCGTCACGTTACAATTTAGTCAATAAAGGCCTACTACTGGAGAGAAACAGAGTGCTTTGACGCTCGCCGTTCGGTCCCACAGCTGTCCAGAGATTCGGGGGAGGCCTCCCCTGAAAGCTGGATTCCCACCGATCGTTTGATTCAAATCGTAGCGCACTAGGTCAAAAGTAGGCGCTAAAAAGTCCTGCCAAAATCACATAGGTTGTCATGTTACAATTTAGTCAATAAAGGCCTACTACTTGAGAGAAACCGAGTGCTTTGACGCTCGCCGTTCGGGCCCACGACCTCTGAGAGGCTTGTAAGAGGCCTCCCCTGAAAGCTGGATTCCCACCGATCGTTTGTTTCAAATCTTAGCCCAGTAGCTGAAAAGTAGGCGCTAAAAGGTCCTGCCAAAATCACATAGGTCGTCATGTTACAATTTAGTCAATAAAGGCCTACTACTGGAGCGAAACCGAGTGCTTTGACGCTCGCCGTTCGGCCCCACGACCTCCGAGAAGCTTGGAAGAGGCCTCCCCTGAAAGCTGGATTCCCAAGGCTTGTCTGTGTGAATTCCTAGGCCGCTCGGCAGAAAGTAAGCGACCTAAAGTCGTGCCAAAGTCAAATCGGTCGTCATTGTACTCGAGCGAAACTGAGTGCTTTAACGCTCGCTGCTCGGCCCCACAGCCGTCCAGAGACTCGGGGGAGGCCTCCCCTAAAAGCGGGATTCCCACCGATCCTTTGCTTCAAATCTTAGCCCACTATCTCAAAAGTAGGCGCTAAAAAGTCCTGCCAAATTCACATAGGTCGTCACGTTGCAATTTACTCAAGAAAGGCCTACTACTGGAGAGAAACCGAGTTTTTTGACGCTCGCTGTTCGGCCCCACAGCCGTCCAGAGACTCGGGGGAGGCCTCCCCTGAAAGCTGGATTCCCACCGATCGTTTGATTCAAATCGTAGCCCACTAGCTCAAACGTAAGCGCTAAAAAGTCCTGCCAAAGTCACATAGGTCGTCATGTTACAATTTAGTCAATAAAGGCCTACTACTGGAGCGAAACCGAGTGCTTTGACGCTCGCCGTTCGGCCCCACAGCCGTCCAGAGACTCGGGGGAGGCCTCCCCTGAAAGCTGGATTCCCACCGATCGTTTGTTTCAAATCTTAGCATACTAGGTTAAAAGTAAGCGCTAAAAAGTCCTGCCAAAGTCACATAGGTTGTCATGTTCCAATTTAGTCAATAAAGGCCTACTACTTGAGAGAAACCGAGTGCTTTGACGCTCGCCGTTCGGGCCCACGACCTCTGAGAGGCTTGGAAGAGTCCTCCCCTGAAACTGGATTCCCACCGATCGTTTGTTTCAAATCTTAGCCCAGTAGCTGAAAAGTAGGCGCTAAAAGGTCCTGCCAAAATCACATAGGTCGTCATGTTACAATTTCGTCAATAAAGGCCTCCTACTGGACCGAAACTGAGTGCTTTAACGCTCGCCGCTCGGCCCCACAGCCGTCCAGAGACTCGGGGGAGGCCTCCCCTGAAAGCTGGATTCCCACCGATCGTTTGTTACAAATCGTAGCCCACTAGCTCATAAGTAGGCGCTAAAAAGTCTTGCCAAAATCACATAGGTCGTCATGTTACAATTTAGTCAATAAAGGCCTACTACTGGAGAGAAACCGAGTGCTATGACGCTCGCCGTTCGGCCCCACGACCTCCGAGAAGCTTGGAAGAGGCCTCCCCTGAAAGCTGGATTCCCAAGGCTTGTCTGTGTGAATTCCTAGCCCGCTCTTCAGAAATTAGGCGACCTAAAGTCGTGCCGAAGTCAAATCGGTCGTCATAGTACTCGAGCGAAACTGAGTGATTTAACGCTCGCTGCTCGGCCCCACAGCCCTCCAGAGACTCGCGGGAGGCCTCCCCTGAAAGCTGGATTGCCACCGATCGTTTGTTTCAAATCTTAGCCCACTAGCTCAAACGTAGGCGCTAAAAAGTCCTGCCAAAGTCACATAGGTCGTCACGTTGCAATTTAGTCAATAAAAGCCTACTACTGGAGAGAAACCGAGTGCTTTGACGCTCGCCGTTGGGCCCCACAGCAGTCCAGAGACTCGGGGGAGGCCTCCCCTGAAAGCTGGATTCCCAAGGATTGTCTGTGTGAATTCCTAGCCCGCTAGGCTAAAATTAAGCGACCTAAAGCCGTGCCGAAGTCAAATCGGTCGTCATGGTACTCGAGCGAAACTGAGTGCTTTAACGCTTGCCGCTCGGCCCCACAGCCGTCCAGAGACTCGGGGGAGGCCTCCCCTGAAACCTGGATTCCCACCGATCGTTTGTTTCAAATCTTAGCCCACTAGCTCAAAAGTAGGCGCTAAAAAGTCCTGCCAAAATCACATAGGTCGTCACGTTACAATTTAGTCAATAAAGGCCTACTACTGGAGAGAAACAGAGTGCTTTGACGCTCGCCGTTCGGTCCCACAGCTGTCCAGAGATTTGGGGGAGGCCTCCCCTGAAAGCTGGATTCCCACCGATCGTTTGATTCAAATCGTAGCGCACTAGGTCAAAAGTAGGCGCTAAAAAGTCCTGCCAAAGTCACATAGGTTGTCATGTTACAATTTAGTCAATAAAGGCCTACTACTTGAGAAAAACCGAGTGCTTTGACGCTCGCCGTTCGGGCCCACGACCTCTGAGAGGCTTGTAAGAGGCCTCCCCTGAAAGCTGGATTCCCACCGATCGTTTGTTTCAAATCTTAGCCCAGTAGCTGAAAAGTAGGCGCTAAAAGGTCCTGCCAAAATCACATAGGTCGTCATGTTACAATTTAGTCAATAAAGGCCTACTACTGGAGCGAAACCGAGTGCTTTGACGCTCGCCGTTCGGCCCCACGACCTCCGAGAAGCTTGGAAGAGGCCTCCCCTGAAAGCTGGATTCCCAAGGCTTGTCTGTGTGAATTCCTAGGCCGCTCGGCAGAAAGTAAGCGACCTAAAGTCGTGCCAAAGTCAAATCGGTCGTCATTGTACTCGAGCGAAACTGAGTGCTTTAACGCTCGCTGCTCGGCCCCACAGCCGTCCAGAGACTCGGGGGAGGCCTCCCCTAAAAGCGGGATTCCCACCGATCGTTTGCTTCAAATCTTAGCCCACTATCTCAAAAGTAGGCGCTAAAAAGTCCTGCCAAATTCACATAGGTCGTCACGTTGCAATTTAGTCAATAAAAGTCTACTACTGGAGAGAAACCGAGTGCTTTGACGCTCGCCGTTCGGCCCCACAGCAGTCCAGAGACTCGGGGGAGGCCTCCCCTGAAAGCTGGATTCCCACCGATCGTTTGTTTCAAATCTTAGCGCACTCGCTCAAAAGTAGGCGCTAAAAAGTCCTGCCAAAGTCACATAGGTTGTCATGTTACAATTTAGTCAATAAAGGCCTACTAATGGAGCGAAACCGAGTGCTTTGACAATCGCCGTTCGGCCCCACGACCTCCGAGAGGCTTGGAAGAGGCCTCCCTTGAGAGCTGGATTCCCACCGATCGTTTGTTTTAAATCTTATCCCACTAGCTCAAACGTAAGCGCTAAAACGTCCTGCCAAAATCACATAGGTCGTCATGTTACAATTTAGTCAATAAAGGCCTACTACTGGAGAGAAACTGAGTGCTTTAGCGCTCGCCGCTCGGCCCCACGACCTCTGAGCGGCTTGGAAGAGACCTCCCCTGAAAGCTGGATTCCCAAGGATTGTCTGTGTGAATTCCTAGCCCGCGAGGCTGAAATGAAGCAACCTAAAGTCATGCCGAAGTCAAATCGGTCGTCATGGTACTCGAGCGAAACTGAGTGCTTTAACGCTTGCTGCTCGGCCCCACAGCTGTCCAGAGATTCGGGGGAGATCTCCCCTGAAACCTGGATTCCCACCGATCGTTTGTTTCAAATCTTAGCCCACTAGCTCAAAAGTAGGCGCTAAAAAGTCCTGCCAAAATCACATAGGTCGTCACGTTACAATTTAGTCAATAAAGGCCTACTACTGGAGAGAAACAGAGTGCTTTGACGCTCGCCGTTCGGTCCCACAGCTGTCCAGAGATTCGGGGGAGGCCTCCCCTGAAAGCTGGATTCCCACCGATCGTTTGATTCAAATCGTAGCGCACTAGGTCAAAAGTAGGCGCTAAAAAGTCCTGCCAAAATCACATAGGTTGTCATGTTACAATTTAGTCAATAAAGGCCTACTACTTGAGAGAAACCGAGTGCTTTGACGCTCGCCGTTCGGGCCCACGACCTCTGAGAGGCTTGTAAGAGGCCTCCCCTGAAAGCTGGATTCCCACCGATCGTTTGTTTCAAATCTTAGCCCAGTAGCTGAAAAGTAGGCGCTAAAAGGTCCTGCCAAAATCACATAGGTCGTCATGTTACAATTTAGTCAATAAAGGCCTACTACTGGAGCGAAACCGAGTGCTTTGACGCTCGCCGTTCGGCCCCACGACCTCCGAGAAGCTTGGAAGAGGCCTCCCCTGAAAGCTGGATTCCCAAGGCTTGTCTGTGTGAATTCCTAGGCCGCTCGGCAGAAAGTAAGCGACCTAAAGTCGTGCCAAAGTCAAATCGGTCGTCATTGTACTCGAGCGAAACTGAGTGCTTTAACGCTCGCTGCTCGGCCCCACAGCCGTCCAGAGACTCGGGGGAGGCCTCCCCTAAAAGCGGGATTCCCACCGATCCTTTGCTTCAAATCTTAGCCCACTATCTCAAAAGTAGGCGCTAAAAAGTCCTGCCAAATTCACATAGGTCGTCACGTTGCAATTTACTCAAGAAAGGCCTACTACTGGAGAGAAACCGAGTTTTTTGACGCTCGCTGTTCGGCCCCACAGCCGTCCAGAGACTCGGGGGAGGCCTCCCCTGAAAGCTGGATTCCCACCGATCGTTTGATTCAAATCGTAGCCCACTAGCTCAAACGTAAGCGCTAAAAAGTCCTGCCAAAGTCACATAGGTCGTCATGTTACAATTTAGTCAATAAAGGCCTACTACTGGAGCGAAACCGAGTGCTTTGACGCTCGCCGTTCGGCCCCACAGCCGTCCAGAGACTCGGGGGAGGCCTCCCCTGAAAGCTGGATTCCCACCGATCGTTTGTTTCAAATCTTAGCATACTAGGTTAAAAGTAAGCGCTAAAAAGTCCTGCCAAAGTCACATAGGTTGTCATGTTCCAATTTAGTCAATAAAGGCCTACTACTTGAGAGAAACCGAGTGCTTTGACGCTCGCCGTTCGGGCCCACGACCTCTGAGAGGCTTGGAAGAGTCCTCCCCTGAAACTGGATTCCCACCGATCGTTTGTTTCAAATCTTAGCCCAGTAGCTGAAAAGTAGGCGCTAAAAGGTCCTGCCAAAATCACATAGGTCGTCATGTTACAATTTCGTCAATAAAGGCCTCCTACTGGACCGAAACTGAGTGCTTTAACGCTCGCCGCTCGGCCCCACAGCCGTCCAGAGACTCGGGGGAGGCCTCCCCTGAAAGCTGGATTCCCACCGATCGTTTGTTACAAATCGTAGCCCACTAGCTCATAAGTAGGCGCTAAAAAGTCTTGCCAAAATCACATAGGTCGTCATGTTACAATTTAGTCAATAAAGGCCTACTACTGGAGAGAAACCGAGTGCTATGACGCTCGCCGTTCGGCCCCACGACCTCCGAGAAGCTTGGAAGAGGCCTCCCCTGAAAGCTGGATTCCCAAGGCTTGTCTGTGTGAATTCCTAGCCCGCTCTTCAGAAATTAGGCGACCTAAAGTCGTGCCGAAGTCAAATCGGTCGTCATAGTACTCGAGCGAAACTGAGTGATTTAACGCTCGCTGCTCGGCCCCACAGCCCTCCAGAGACTCGCGGGAGGCCTCCCCTGAAAGCTGGATTGCCACCGATCGTTTGTTTCAAATCTTAGCCCACTAGCTCAAACGTAGGCGCTAAAAAGTCCTGCCAAAGTCACATAGGTCGTCACGTTGCAATTTAGTCAATAAAAGCCTACTACTGGAGAGAAACCGAGTGCTTTGACGCTCGCCGTTGGGCCCCACAGCAGTCCAGAGACTCGGGGGAGGCCTCCCCTGAAAGCTGGATTCCCAAGGATTGTCTGTGTGAATTCCTAGCCCGCTAGGCTAAAATTAAGCGACCTAAAGCCGTGCCGAAGTCAAATCGGTCGTCATGGTACTCGAGCGAAACTGAGTGCTTTAACGCTTGCCGCTCGGCCCCACAGCCGTCCAGAGACTCGGGGGAGGCCTCCCCTGAAACCTGGATTCCCACCGATCGTTTGTTTCAAATCTTAGCCCACTAGCTCAAAAGTAGGCGCTAAAAAGTCCTGCCAAAATCACATAGGTCGTCACGTTACAATTTAGTCAATAAAGGCCTACTACTGGAGAGAAACAGAGTGCTTTGACGCTCGCCGTTCGGTCCCACAGCTGTCCAGAGATTTGGGGGAGGCCTCCCCTGAAAGCTGGATTCCCACCGATCGTTTGATTCAAATCGTAGCGCACTAGGTCAAAAGTAGGCGCTAAAAAGTCCTGCCAAAGTCACATAGGTTGTCATGTTACAATTTAGTCAATAAAGGCCTACTACTTGAGAAAAACCGAGTGCTTTGACGCTCGCCGTTCGGGCCCACGACCTCTGAGAGGCTTGTAAGAGGCCTCCCCTGAAAGCTGGATTCCCACCGATCGTTTGTTTCAAATCTTAGCCCAGTAGCTGAAAAGTAGGCGCTAAAAGGTCCTGCCAAAATCACATAGGTCGTCATGTTACAATTTAGTCAATAAAGGCCTACTACTGGAGCGAAACCGAGTGCTTTGACGCTCGCCGTTCGGCCCCACGACCTCCGAGAAGCTTGGAAGAGGCCTCCCCTGAAAGCTGGATTCCCAAGGCTTGTCTGTGTGAATTCCTAGGCCGCTCGGCAGAAAGTAAGCGACCTAAAGTCGTGCCAAAGTCAAATCGGTCGTCATTGTACTCGAGCGAAACTGAGTGCTTTAACGCTCGCTGCTCGGCCCCACAGCCGTCCAGAGACTCGGGGGAGGCCTCCCCTAAAAGCGGGATTCCCACCGATCGTTTGCTTCAAATCTTAGCCCACTATCTCAAAAGTAGGCGCTAAAAAGTCCTGCCAAATTCACATAGGTCGTCACGTTGCAATTTAGTCAATAAAAGTCTACTACTGGAGAGAAACCGAGTGCTTTGACGCTCGCCGTTCGGCCCCACAGCAGTCCAGAGACTCGGGGGAGGCCTCCCCTGAAAGCTGGATTCCCACCGATCGTTTGTTTCAAATCTTAGCGCACTCGCTCAAAAGTAGGCGCTAAAAAGTCCTGCCAAAGTCACATAGGTTGTCATGTTACAATTTAGTCAATAAAGGCCTACTAATGGAGCGAAACCGAGTGCTTTGACAATCGCCGTTCGGCCCCACGACCTCCGAGAGGCTTGGAAGAGGCCTCCCTTGAGAGCTGGATTCCCACCGATCGTTTGTTTTAAATCTTATCCCACTAGCTCAAACGTAAGCGCTAAAACGTCCTGCCAAAATCACATAGGTCGTCATGTTACAATTTAGTCAATAAAGGCCTACTACTGGAGAGAAACTGAGTGCTTTAGCGCTCGCCGCTCGGCCCCACGACCTCTGAGCGGCTTGGAAGAGACCTCCCCTGAAAGCTGGATTCCCAAGGATTGTCTGTGTGAATTCCTAGCCCGCGAGGCTGAAATGAAGCAACCTAAAGTCATGCCGAAGTCAAATCGGTCGTCATGGTACTCGAGCGAAACTGAGTGCTTTAACGCTTGCTGCTCGGCCCCACAGCTGTCCAGAGATTCGGGGGAGATCTCCCCTGAAAGCTGGATTCCCACCGATCGTTTGTTTCAAATCTTAGACCAGAAGCTGTAAAGTAGGCGCTAAAAAGTCCTGCCAAAATCACATAGGTCGTCATGTTACAATTTACTCAATAAAGGGCTACTACTGGAGAGAAACCAAGTACTTTGACGCTCGCCGTTCGGCCCCACAGCCGTCCTGAGACTCGGGGGCGGCCTCCCCTGAAAGCTGGATTCCCACCGATCGTTTGTTTTAAATCTTATCCCACTAGCTCAAACGTAAGCGCTAAAAAGTCCTGCCAAAATCACATAGGTCGTCATGTTACAATTTACTCAATACAGGCCTACTACTGGAGAGAAACCGAGTGCTTTGACGCTCGCCGTTCGGCCCCACAGCCGTCCTGAGACTCGGGGGAGGCCTCCCCTGAAAGCTGGATTCCCACCGATCGTTTCTTTCAAATCTTAGCCCAGAAGCTGAAAAGTAGGCGCTAAAAAGTTCTGCCAAAATCACATAGGTCGTCATGTTACAATTTAGTCAATAAAGGCCTACTACTGGAGCGAAACCGAGTGCTTTGATGCTCGCCGTTTGACCCCACGACCTCTGAGAGGCTTGGAAGAGGCCTCCCCTGAAAGCTGGATTCCCAAGGATTGTCTGTGTGAATTCCTAGCCCGCTAGGCTGAAATTAAGCGACCTAAAGTCGTGCCGAAGTCAAATTGGTCGTCATGGTACTCGAGCGAAACTGAGTGCTTTAACGCTCGCCGCTCGGCCCCACAGCCGTCCAGAGACTCGGGGGAGGACTCCCCTGAAAGCTGGATTCCCACCGATCGTTTGTTTCAAATCTTAGCGCACTCGGTCAAAAGTAAGCGCGAAAAAGTCCTGCCAAAGTCACATAGGTTGTCATGTTACAATTTAGTCAATAAAGGCCTACTACTGGAGAGAAACCGAGTGCTTTGACGCTCGCCGTTCGGTCCCACAGCTGTCCAGAGACTCGGGGGAGGCCTCCCCCGAAAGCTGGATTCCCACCGATTGTTTTTTTCAAATCTTAGCCCAGGAGCTGAAAAGTAGGCGCAAAAAAGTCCTGCCAAAGTCACATAGGTCGTCATGTTACAATTTAGTCAATAAAGGCCTACTACTGGAGCGAAACCGAGTGCTTTGATGCTCGCCGTTAGGCCCCCCAACCTCTGATAGGCTTGGGAGTGGCCTCCCCTGAAAGCTGGATTCCCAAGGATTGTCTGTGTGAATTCCTAGCCCACTAGGCTGAAATTAAGCGACCTAAAGTCGTGCCGAAGTCAAATCGGTTGTCATGGTACTCGAGCGAAACTGAGTGCTTTAACGCTCGCCGCTCGGCCCCACAGCCGTCCAGAGATTCGGGGGAGGACTCCCCTGAAAGCTGGATTCCCACCGATCGTTCGTTTCAAATCTTAGCGCACTCGGTCAAAAGTAAGCGCTAAAAACGTCCTTCCAAAGTCACATAGGTTGTCATGTTACAATTTAGTCAATAAAGGCCTACTACTGGAGCGAAACCGAGTGCTTTGACGCTCGCCGTTCGGGCCCACGACCTCTGAGCGGCTTGGAAGAGGCCTCCCCTGAAAGCTGGATTCCCACCGATCGTTTGTTTCAAATCTTAGCCCAGTAGCTGAAAAGTAGGCGCTAAAAAGTCCTGCCAAAATCACATAGGTCGTCATGTTACAATTTAGTCAATAAAGGCCTCCTAATGGACCGAAACTGAGTGCTTTAACGCTCGCCGCTCGGCCCCACAGCCGTCCAGAGACTCGGGGGAAACCTCCCCTGAAAGCTGGATTCCCACCGATCGTTTGTTTCAAATCTTAGCGCAATAGCTCAAACGTAAGCGCTAAAAAGTCCTGCCAAAGTCACATAGGTTGTCATGTTACAATTTAGTCAATAAAGGCCTACTACTGGAGCGAAACAGAGTGCTTTGACGCTCGCCGTTAGGCCCCACAACCTCTGAGAGGCTTGGGAGTGGCCTCCCCTGAAAGCTGGATTCCCAAGGATTGTCTGTGTGAATTCCTAGCCCGCTAGGCTGAAATTAAGCGACCTAAAGTCGTGCCGAAGTCAAATCGGTCGTCATGGTACTCGAGAAAACTGAGTGCTTTAACCCTCGCCGCTCGGCCCCACAGCCGTCCAGAGACTCGGGGGAGGACTCCCCTGAAAGCTGGATTCCCACCGATCGTTTGTTTCAAATCTTAGCGCACTCTCTCAAACGTAAGCGCTAAAAAGTCCTGCCAAAGTCACATAGGTTGTCATGTTACAATTTAGTCAATAAAGGCCTACTACTGGAGCGAAACCGAGTGCTTTGACGCTCGCCGTTCGGCCCCACGACCTCCGAGAGGCTTGGAAGAGGCCTCCCTTGAAAGCTGGATTCCCACCGATCGTTTTGTTTCAAATCTTAGCCCAGTAGCTGAACAGTAGGCGCAAAAAAGTCCTGCCAAAGTCACATAGGTCGTCATGTAACAATTTAGTCAATAAAGGCCTACTACTGGAGCGAAACCGAGTGCTTTGACGCTCGCCGTTAGGCCCCACGACCTCTGAGAGGCTTGGAAGTGGCCTCCCCTGAAAGCTGGATTCCCAAGGATTGTCTGTGTGAATTCCTAGCCCGCTAGGCTTAAATTAAGCGACCTAAAGTCGTGCCGAAGTCAAATCGGTCGTCATGGTACTCGAGCGAAACTGAGTGCTTTAATGCTCGCCGCTCGGCCCCACAGCCGCCCAGAGACTCGGGGGAGGCCTCCCCTGAAACCTGGATTCCCACCGATCGTTTGTTTCAAATCTTAGCCCACTAGCTCAAAAGTAGGCGCTAAAAAGTCCTGCCAAAATCACATAGGTCGTCACGTTACAATTTAGTCAATAAAGGCCTACTACTGGAGAGAAACCGAGTACTTTGACGCTCGCCGTTCGGTCCCACAGCTGTCCAGAGACTCGGGGGAGGCCTCCCCTGAAACCTGGATTCCCACCGATCGTTTGTTTCAAATCTTAGCCCACTAGCTCAAACGTAAGCGCTAAAAAGTCCTGCCAAAATCACATAGGTCGTCATGTTACAATTTAGTCAATAAAGGCCAACTACTGGACCGAAACCGAGTTCTTTAACGCTCGCCGTTAGGCCCCACAACCTCTGAGAGGCTTGGGAGTGGCCTCCCCTGAAAGCTGGATTCCCAAGGATTGTCTGTGTGAATTCCTAGCCCGCTAGGCTGAAATTAAGCGACCTAAAGTCGTGCCGAAGTCAAATCGGTCGTCATGGTACTCGAGCGAAACTGAGTGCTTTAACGCTCGCCGCTCGGCCCCACAGCCGTCCAGAGACTCGGGGGAGGACTCCCCTGAAAGCTGGATTCCCACCGATCGTTTGTTCCAAATCTTAGCGCACTAGGTCAAAAGTAAGCGCTAAAAAGTCCTGCCAAAGTCACATAGGTTGTCATGTTACAATTTAGTCAATAAAGGCCTACTACTGGAGAGAAACCGAGTGCTTTGACGCTCGCCGTTCGGCCCCACAGCTGTCCAGAGACTCGGGGGAGGCCTCCCGTAAAAGATGGATTCCCAGCGATCGTTTGTTTCAAATCTTAGCGCACTAGCTCAAAGGTAGGCGCTAAAAGGTCCTGCCAAAGTCACATAGGTTGTCATGTTACAATTTAGTCAATAAAGGCCTACTACTGGAGCGAAACCGAGTGCTTTGACGCTCGCCGTTCGGGCCCACGACCTCTGAGAAGCTTGGAAGTGGCCTCCCCTGAAAGCTGGATTCCCACCGATCGTTTTGTTTCAAATCTTAGCCCAGGAGCTGAAAAGTACGCGCTAAAAAGTCCTGCCAAAGTCACATAGGTCGTCATGTTACAATTTAGTCAATAAAGGCCTACTACTGGAGCGAAAACCGAGTGCTTTGATGCTCGCCGTTAGGCCCCCCAACCTCTGAGAGGCTTGGGAGTGGCCTCCCCTGAAAGCTGGATTCCCAAGGATTGTCTGTGTGAATTCCTAGCCCACTAGGCTTAAATTAAGCGACCTAAAGTCGTGCCGAAGTCAAATCGGTCGTCATGGTACTCGAGCGAAACTGAGTGCTTTAACGCTCGCCGCTCGGCCCCACAGCCGTCCAGAGATTCGGGGGAGGACTCCCCTGAAAGCTGGATTCCCACCGATCGTTCGTTTCAAATCTTAGCGCACTCGGTCAAAAGTAAGCGCTAAAACGTCCTTCCAAAGTCACATAGGTTGTCATGTTACAATTTAGTCAATAAAGGCCTACTACTGGAACGAAACAGAGTGCTTTGACGCTCGCCGTTCGGGCCCATGACCTCTGAGCGGCTTGGAAGAGGCCTCCCCTGAAAGCTGGATTCCCACCGATCGTTTTGTTTCAAATCTTAGCCCAGTAGCTGAACAGTAGGCGCACAAAAGTCCTGCCAAAGTCACGTAGGTCGTCATGTAACAATTTAGTCAATAAAGGCCTACTACTGGAGCGAAACCGAGTGCTTTGACGCTCGCCGTTAGGCCCCACGACCTCTGAGAGGTTTGGAAGTGGCCTCCCCTGAAAGCTGGATTCCCAAGGATTGTCTGTGTGAATTCCTAGCCCGCTAGGCTTAAATTAAGCGACCTAAAGTTGTGCCGAAGTCAAATCGGTCGTCATGATACTCGAGCGAAACTGAGTGCTTTAACGCTCGCCGCTCGGCCCCACAGCCGCCCAGAGACTCGGGGGAGGCCTCCCCTGAAACCTGGATTCCCACCGATCGTTTTTTTCAAATCTTAGCCCACTAGCTCAAAAGTATGCGCTAAAAAGTCCTGCCAAAATCACATAGGTCGTCATGTTACAATTTAGTCAATAAAGGCCAACTACTGGACCGAAACTGAGTTCTTTAACGCTCGCCGTTAGGCCCCACAACCTCTGAGAGGCTTGGGAGTGGCCTCCCCTGAAAGCTGGATTCCCAAGGATTGTCTGTGTGAATTCCTAGCCCGCTAGGCTGAAATTAAGCGACCTAAAGTCGTGCCGAAGTCAAATCGGTCGTCATGGTACTCGAGCGAAACTGAGTGCTTTAACGCTCGCCGCTCGGCCCCACAGCCGTCCAGAGACTCGGGGGAGGACTCCCCTGAAAGCTGGATTCCCACCGATCGTTTGTTCCAAATCTTAGCGCACTAGGTCAAAAGTAAGCGCTAAAAAGTCCTGCCAAAGTCACATAGGTTGTCATGTTACAATTTAGTCAATAAAGGCCTACTACTGGAGAGAAACCGAGTGCTTTGACGCTCGCCGTTCGGCCCCCACAGCTGTCCAGAGACTCGGGGGAGGCCTCCCGTAAAAGATGGATTCCCAGCGATCGTTTGTTTCAAATCTTAGCGCACTAGCTCAAAGGTAGGCGCTAAAAGGTCCTGCCAAAGTCACATAGGTTGTCATGTTACAATTTAGTCAATAAAGGCCTACTACTGGAGCGAAACCGACTGCTTTGACGCTCGCCGTTCGGGCCCACGACCTCTGAGAAGCTTGGAAGTGGCCTCCCCTGAAAGCTGGATTCCCACCGATCGTTTTGTTTCAAATCTTAGCCCAGGAGCTGAAAAGTAGGCGCAAAAAAGTCCTGCCAAAGTCACATAGGTCGTCATGTTACAATTTAGTCAATAAAGGCCTACTACTGGAGCGAAACCGAGTGCTTTGATGCTCGCCGTTAGGCCCCCCAACCTCTGAGAGGCTTGGGAGTGGCCTCCCCTGAAAGCTGGATTCCCAAGGATTGTCTGTGTGAATTCCTAGCCCACTAGGCTTAAATTAAGCGACCTAAAGTCGTGCCGAAGTCAAATCGGTCGTCATGGTACTCGAGCGAAACTGAGTGCTTTAATGCTCGCCGCTCGGCCCCACAGCCGCCCAGAGACTCGGGGGAGGCCTCCCCTGAAACCTGGATTCCCACCGATCGTTTGTTTCAAATCTTAGCCCACTAGCTCAAAAGTAGGCGCTAAAAAGTCCTGCCAAAATCACATAGGTCGTCATGTTACAATTTACTCAATAAAGGCCTACTACTGGAGAGAAACCGAGTACTTTGACGCTCGCCGTTCGGACCCACAGCCGTCCTGAGACTCGGGGGACGCCTCCCCTGAAAGCTGGATTCCCACCGATCGTTTGTTTTAAATCTTATCCCACTAGCTCAAACGTAAGCGCTAAAAAGTCCTGCCAAAATCACATAGGTCGTCATGTTACAATTTAGTCAATAAAGGCCTACTACTGGAGCGAAACCGAGTGCTTTGATGCTCGCCGTTTGGCCCCACAACCTCTGAGAGGCTTGGAAGAGGCCTCCCCTGAAAGCTGGATTCCCACCGATCGTTTGTTTTAAATCTTAGCCCACTAGCTCAAACGTAAGCGCTAAAAAGTCCTGCCAAAATCACATAGGTCGTCATGTTACAATTTAGTCAATAAAGGCCAACTACTGGACCGAAACTGAGTTCTTTAACGCTCGCCGTTAGGCCCCACAACCTCTGAGAGGCTTGGGAGTGGCCTCCCCTGAAAGCTGGATTCCCAAGGATTGTCTGTGTGAATTCCTAGCCCGCTAGGCTGAAATTAAGCGACCTAAAGTCGTGCCGAAGTCAAATCGGTCGTCATGGTACTCGAGCGAAACTGAGTGCTTTAACGCTCGCCGCTCGGCCCCACAGCCGTCCAGAGACTCGGGGGAGGACTCCCCTGAAAGCTGGATTCCCACCGATCGTTTGTTCCAAATCTTAGCGCACTAGGTCAAAAGTAAGCGCTAAAAAGTCCTGCCAAAGTCACATAGGTTGTCATGTTACAATTTAGTCAATAAAGGCCTACTACTGGAGAGAAACCGAGTGCTTTGACGCTCGCCGTTCGGCCCCACAGCTGTCCAGAGACTCGGGGGAGGCCTCCCGTAAAAGATGGATTCCCAGCAATCGTTTGTTTCAAATCTTAGCGCACTAGCTCAAAGGTAGGCGCTAAAAGGTCCTGCCAAAGTCACATAGGTTGTCATGTTACAATTTAGTCAATAAAGGCCTACTACTGGAGCGAAACCGAGTGCTTTGACGCTCGCCGTTCGGGCCCACGACCTCTGAGAAGCTTGGAAGTGGCCTCCCCTGAAAGCTGGATTCCCACCGATCGTTTTGTTTCAAATCTTAGCCCAGGAGCTGAAAAGTAGGCGCAAAAAAGTCCTGCCAAAGTCACATAGGTCGTCATGTTACAATTTAGTCAATAAAGGCCTACTACTGGAGCGAAACCGAGTGCTTTGATGCTCGCCGTTAGGCCCCCCAACCTCTGAGAGGCTTGGGAGTGGCCTCCCCTGAAAGCTGGATTCCCAAGGATTGTCTGTGTGAATTCCTAGCCCACTAGGCTTAAATTAAGCGACCTAAAGTCGTGCCGAAGTCAAATCGGTCGTCATGGTACTCGAGCGAAACTGAGTGCTTTAACGCTCGCCGCTCGGCCCCACAGCCGTCCAGAGATTCGGGGGAGGACTCCCCTGAAAGCTGGATTCCCACCGATCGTTCGTTTCAAATCTTAGCGCACTCGGTCAAAAGTAAGCGCTAAAACGTCCTTCCAAAGTCACATAGGTTGTCATGTTACAATTTAGTCAATAAAGGCCTACTACTGGAACGAAACAGAGTGCTTTGACGCTCGCCGTTCGGGCCCACGACCTCTGAGCGGCTTGGAAGAGGCCTCCCCTGAAAGCTGGATTCCCACCGATCGTTTTGTTTCAAATCTTAGCCCAGTAGCTGAACAGTAGGCGCACAAAAGTCCTGCCAAAGTCACGTAGGTCGTCATGTAACAATTTAGTCAATAAAGGCCTACTACTGGAGCGAAACCGAGTGCTTTGACGCTCGCCGTTAGGCCCCACGACCTCTGAAAGGCTTGGAAGTGGCCTCCCCTGAAAGCTGGATTCCCAAGGATTGTCTGTGTGAATTCCTAGCCCGCTAGGCTTAAATTAAGCGACCTAAAGTCGTGCCGAAGTCAAATCGATCGTCATGATACTCGAGCGAAACTGAGTGCTTTAACGCTCGCCGCTCGGCCCCACAGCCGCCCAGAGACTCGGGGGAGGCCTCCCCTGAAACCTGGATTCCCACCGATCGTTTGTTTCAAATCTTAGCCCACTAGCTCAAAAGTATGCGCTAAAAAGTCCTGCCAAAATCACATAGGTCGTCACGTTACAATTTAGTCAATAAAGGCCTACTACTGGAGAGAAACCGAGTACTTTGACGCTCGCTGTTCGGTCCCACAGCTGTCCAGAGATTCGGGGGAGGCCTCCCCTGAAAGCTGGATTCCCACCGATCGTTTGTTTCAAATCTTAGCGCACTAGGTCAAAAGTAAGCGCTAAAAAGTCCTGCCAAAGTCACATAGGTTGTCATGTTACAATTTAGTCAATAAAGGCCTACTACTGGAGCGAAACCGAGTGCTTTGACGCTCGCCGTTCGGGCCCACGACCTCTGAGAAGCTTGGAAGTGGCCTCCCCTGAAAGCTGGATTCCCACCGATCGTTTGTATCAAATCTTAGCCCAGTAGCTGAAAGGTAGGCGCTAAAAAGTCCACCAAAATCACATAGGTCGTCATGTTACAATTTAGTCAATAAAGGCCTCCTAATGGACCGAAACTGAGTGCTTTAACGCTCGCCGCTCGGCCCCACAGCCGTCCAGAGACTCGGGGGAAACCTCCCCTGAAAGCTGGATTCCCACCGATCGTTTGTTTCAAATCTTAGCGCAATAGCTCAAAAGTAAGCGCTAAAACGTCCTGCCAAAGTCACATAGGTTGTCATGTTACAATTTAGTCAATAAAGGCCTACTACTGGAGCGAAACCGAGTGCTTTGACGCTCGCCGTTAGGCCCCACAACCTCTGAGAGGCTTGGGAGTGGCCTCCCCTGAAAGCTGGATTCCCAAGGATTGTCTGTGTGAATTCCTAGCCCGCTAGGCTGAAATTAAGCGACCTAAAGTCGTGCCGAAGTCAAATCGGTCGTCATGGTACTCGAGCGAAACTGAGTGCTTTAACGCTCGCGGCTCGGCCCCACAGCCGTCCAGAGACTCGGGGGAGGACTCCCCTGAAAGCTGGATTCCCACCGATCGTTTGTTTCAAATCTTAGCGCACTCGGTCAAAAGTAAGCGCGAAAAAGTCCTGCCAAAGTCACATAGGTTGTCATGTTACAATTTAGTCAATAAAGGCCTACTACTGGAGAGAAACCGAGTGCTTTGACGCTCGCCGTTCGTTCCCACAGCTGTCCAGAGACTCGGGGGAGGCCTCCCCCGAAAGCTGGATTCCCACCGATCGTTTTGTTTCAAATCTTAGCCCAGGAGCTGAAAAGTAGGCGCAAAAAAGTCCTGCCAAAGTCACATAGGTCGTCATGTTACAATTTAGTCAATAAAGGCCTACTACTGGAGCGAAACCGAGTGCTTTGATGCTCGCCGTTAGGCCCCCCAACCTCTGAGAGGCTTGGGAGTGGCCTCCCCTGAAAGCTGGATTCCCAAGGATTGTCTGTGTGAATTCCTAGCCCACTAGGCTGAAATTAAGCGACCTAAAGTCGTGCCGAAGTCAAATCGGTCGTCATGGTACTCGAGCGAAACTGAGTGCTTTAACGCTCGCCGCTCGGCCCCACAGCCGTCCAGAGATTCGGGGGAGGACTCCCCTGAAAGCTGGATTCCCACCGATCGTTCGTTTCAAATCTTAGCGCACTCGGTCAAAAGTAAGCGCTAAAACGTCCTTCCAAAGTCACATAGGTTGTCATGTTACAATTTAGTCAATAAAGGCCTACTACTGGAGCGAAACCGAATGCTTTGACGCTCGCCGTTCGGGCCCACGACCTCTGAGCGGCTTGGAAGAGGCCTCCCCTGAAAGCTGGATTCCCACCGATCGTTTTGTTTCAAATCTTAGCCCAGTAGCTGAACAGTAGGCGCACAAAAGTCCTGCCAAAGTCACATAGGTCGTCATGTAACAATTTAGTCAATAAAGGCCTACTACTGGAGCGAAACAGAGTGCTTTGACGCTCGCCGTTAGGCCCCACGACCTCTGAGAGGCTTGGAAGTGGCCTCCCCTGAAAGCTGGATTCCCAAGGATTGTCTGTGTGAATTCCTAGCCCGCTAGGCTTAAATTAAGCGACCTAAAGTCGTGCCGAAGTCAAATCGGTCGTCATGGTACTCGAGCGAAACTGAGTGCTTTAACGCTCGCCGCTCGGCCCCACAGCCGCCCAGAGACTCGGGGGAGGCCTCCCCTGAAACCTGGATTCCCACCGATCGTTTGTTTCAAATCTTAGCCCACTAGCTCAAAAGTAGGCGCTAAAAAGTCCTGCCAAAATCACATAGGTCGTCACGTTACAATTTAGTCAATAAAGGCCTACTACTGGAGAGAAACCGAGTACTTTGACGCTCGCCGTTCGGTCCCACAGCTGTCCAGAGATTCGGGGGAGGCCTCGCCTGAAAGCTGGATTCCCACCGATCGTTTGTTTCAAATCTTAGCCCAGTAGCTGAAAAGTAGGCGCTAAAAAGTCCACCAAATTCACATAGGTCGTCATGTTACAATTTAGTCAATAAAGGCCTCCTAATGGACCGAAACTGAGTGCTTTAACGCTCGCCGCTCGGCCCCACAGCCGTCCAGAGACTCGGGGGAAACCTCCCCTGAAAGCTGGATTCCCACCGATCGTTTGTTTCAAATCTTAGCGCAATAGCTCAAAAGTAAGCGCTAAAAAGTTCTGCCAAAGTCACATAGGTTGTCATGTTACAATTTAGTCAATAAAGGCCTACTACTGGAGCGAAACCGAGTGCTTTGACGCTCACCGTTAGGCCCCACAACCTCTGAGAGGCTTGGGAGTGGCCTCCCCTGAAAGCTGGATTCCCAAGGATTGTCTGTGTGAATTCCTAGCCCGCTAGGCTGAAATTAAGCGACCTAAAGTCGTGCCGAAGTCAAATCGGTCGTCATGGTACTGGAGCGAAACCGATTGCTTTGACGCTCGCCGTTCGGCCCCACGACCTCCGATAAGCTTGGAAGCAGCCTCCCCTGAAAGCTGGATTCCCACCGATCGTTTTTCTCAAATCTTAGCCCAGTAGCTCAAAAGTAAGCGCTATAAAGTCCTGCCAAAGTCACATAGGTCGTCATGTTACAATTTAGTCAATAAAAGCCTACTACTGGAGCAAAACCGAGTGCTTTGACGATCGTCGTTCGGCCCCACGAGCTCCGAGAGGCTTGGAAGAGGCCTCCCTTGAAAGCTGGATTCCCAAGGCTTGTCTGTGTGAATTCCTAGCCCGCTAGGCTGAAATTAAGCGACCTAAAGCCGTGCTGAAGTCAAATCGGTCGTCATGGTACTCGAGCGAAACTGAGTGCTTTAACGCTCGCCGCTCGGCCCCACAGCCGTCCAGAGACTCGGGGGAGGCCTCCCCTGAAAGCTGGATTCCGACCGATCGTTCGTTTCAAATCTTAGCCCACTAGCTCAAACGTAAGCGCTAAAACGTCCTGCCAAAATCACATAGGTCGTCATGTTACAATTTAGTCAATAAAGGCCTACTACTGGAGCGAAACCGAGTGCTTTGACGCTCGCCGTTCGGCCCCACGAGCTCCGAGAGGCATGGAAGAGGCCTCCCTTGAAAGCTGGATTCACAAGGCTTGTCTGTGTGAATTCCTAGCCCGCGAGGCTGAAATTAAGCGACCTAAAGTTGTGCCGAAGTCAAATCGGTCGTCATGGTACTCGAGCGAAACCGAGTGCTTTGACGGTCGCCGTTCGGCCCCACGACCTCCGAGAGGCTTGGAAGAGGCCTCCCCTGAAAGCTGGATTCCCACCGATCGTTTTTTCAAATCTTAGCCCAGTAGCTGAAAAGTAGGCGCTAAAAAGTCCTGCTAAAATCACATAGGTCGTCATGTTACAATTTACTCAAGAAAGGCCTACTACTGGAGAGAAACCGAATTTTTTTACGCTCGCTGTTCGGCCCCACAGCCGTCCAGAGACTCGGGGGAGGCCTCCCCTGAAAGCTGGATTCCCACCGATCGTTTGATTCAAATCGTAGCCCACTAGCTCAAACGTAAGCGCTAAAAAGTCCTGCCAAAGTCACATAGGTCGTCATGTTACAATTTAGTCAATAAAGGGCTACTACTGGAGCGAAACCGAGTGCTTTGACGCTCGCCGTTCGGCCCCACAGCCTTCCAGAGACTCGGGGGAGGCCTCCCCTGAAAGCTGGATTCCCACCGATCGTTTGTTTCAAATCTTAGCATACTAGGTTAAAAGTAAGCGCTAAAAAGTCCTGCCAAAGTCACATAGGTTGTCATGTTACAATTTAGTCAATAAAGGCCTACTACTTGAGAGAAACCGAGTGCTTTGACGCAAGCCGTTCGGGCCCACGACCTCTGAGAGGCTTGGAAGAGGCCTCCCCTGAAACTGGATTCCCACCGATCGTTTGTTTCAAATCTTAGCCCAGTAGCTGAAAAGTAGGCGCTAAAAGGTCCTGCCAAAATCACATAGGTCGTCATGTTACAATTTTGTCAATAAAGGCCTCCTACTGGACCGAAACTGAGTGCTTTAACGCTCGCCGCTCGGCCCCACAGCCGTCCAGAGACTCGGGGGAGGCCTCCCTGAAAGCTGGATTCCCACCGATCGTTTGTTTCAAATCTTAGCATACTAGGTTAAAAGTAAGCGCTAAAAAGTCCTGCCAAAGTCACATAGGTTGTCATGTTACAATTTAGTCAATAAAGGCCTACTACTTGAGAGAAACCGAGTGCTTTGACGCTCGCCGTTCGGGCCCACGACCTCTGAGAGGCTTGGAAGAGGCCTCCCCTGAAACTGGATTCCCACCGATCGTTTGTTTCAAATCGTAGCCCACTAGCTCACAAGTAGGCGCTAAAAAGTCTTGCCAAAATCACATAGGTCGTCATGTTACAATTTAGTCAATAAAGGCCTACTACTGGAGAGAAACCGAGTGCTATGACGCTCGCCGTTCGGCCCCACGACCTCCGAGAAGCTTGGAAGAGGCCTCCCCTGAAAGCTGGATTCCCAAGGCTTGTCTGTGTGAATTCCTAGCCCGCTCTTCAGAAATTAGGCGACCTAAAGTCGTGCCGAAGTCAAATCGGTCGTCATAGTACTCGAGCGAAACTGAGTGCTTTAACGCTCGCCGCTCGGCCCCACAGCCGTCCAGAGATTCGGGGGAGGACTCCCCTGAAAGCTGGATTCCCACCGATCGTTCGTTTCAAATCTTAGCGCACTCGGTCAAAAGTAAGCGCTAAAACGTCCTTCCAAAGTCACATAGGTTGTCATGTTACAATTTAGTCAATAAAGGCCTACTACTGGAGCGAACCAGAGTGCTTTAACGCTCGCCGTTCGGGCCCACGACCTCTGAGCGGCTTGGAAGAGGCCTCCCCTGAAAGCTGGATTCCCACCGATCGTTTTGTTTCAAATCTTAGCCCAGTAGCTGAACAGTAGGCGCAAAAAAGACCTGCCAAAGTCACATAGGTCGTCATGTAACAATTTAGTCAATAAAGGCCTACTACTGGAGCGAAACCGAGTGCTTTGACGCTCGCCGTTAGGCCCCACGACCTCTGAGAGGCTTGGAAGTGGCCTCCCCTGAAAGCTGGATTCCCAAGGATTGTCTGTGTGAATTCCTAGCCCGCTAGGCTGAAATTAAGCGACCTAAAGTCGTGCCGAAGTCAAATCGGTCGTCATGGTACTGGAGCGAAACCGATTGCTTTGACGCTCGCCGTTCGGCCCCACGACCTCCGATAAGCTTGGAAGCAGCCTCCCCTGAAAGCTGGATTCCCACCGATCGTTTTTCTCAAATCTTAGCCCAGTAGCTCAAAAGTAAGCGCTATAAAGTCCTGCCAAAGTCACATAGGTCGTCATGTTACAATTTAGTCAATAAAAGCCTACTACTGGAGCAAAACCGAGTGCTTTGACGATCGTCGTTCGGCCCCACGAGCTCCGAGAGGCTTGGAAGAGGCCTCCCTTGAAAGCTGGATTCCCAAGGCTTGTCTGTGTGAATTCCTAGCCCGCTAGGCTGAAATTAAGCGACCTAAAGCCGTGCTGAAGTCAAATCGGTCGTCATGGTACTCGAGCGAAACTGAGTGCTTTAACGCTCGCCGCTCGGCCCCACAGCCGTCCAGAGACTCGGGGGAGGCCTCCCCTGAAAGCTGGATTCCGACCGATCGTTCGTTTCAAATCTTAGCCCACTAGCTCAAACGTAAGCGCTAAAACGTCCTGCCAAAATCACATAGGTCGTCATGTTACAATTTAGTCAATAAAGGCCTACTACTGGAGCGAAACCGAGTGCTTTGACGCTCGCCGTTCGGCCCCACGAGCTCCGAGAGGCATGGAAGAGGCCTCCCTTGAAAGCTGGATTCACAAGGCTTGTCTGTGTGAATTCCTAGCCCGCGAGGCTGAAATTAAGCGACCTAAAGTTGTGCCGAAGTCAAATCGGTCGTCATGGTACTCGAGCGAAACCGAGTGCTTTGACGGTCGCCGTTCGGGCCCCACGACCTCCGAGAGGCTTGGAAGAGGCCTCCCCTGAAAGCTGGATTCCCACCGATCGTTTTTTCAAATCTTAGCCCAGTAGCTGAAAAGTAGGCGCTAAAAAGTCCTGCTAAAATCACATAGGTCGTCATGTTACAATTTACTCAAGAAAGGCCTACTACTGGAGAGAAACCGAGTTTTTTTACGCTCGCTGTTCGGCCCCACAGCCGTCCAGAGACTCGGGGGAGGCCTCCCCTGAAAGCTGGATTCCCACCGATCGTTTGATTCAAATCGTAGCCCACTAGCTCAAACGTAAGCGCTAAAAAGTCCTGCCAAAGTCACATAGGTCGTCATGTTACAATTTAGTCAATAAAGGCCTACTACTGGAGCGAAACCGAGTGCTTTGACGCTTGCCGTTCGGCCCCACAGCCGTCCAGAGACTCGGGGGAGGCCTCCCCTGAAAGCTGGATTCCCACCGATCGTTTGTTTCAAATCTTAGCATACTAGGTTAAAAGTAAGCGCTAAAAAGTCCTGCCAAAGTCACATAGGTTGTCATGTTACAATTTAGTCAATAAAGGCCTACTACTTGAGAGAAACCGAGTGCTTTGACGCAAGCCGTTCGGGCCCACGACCTCTGAGAGGCTTGGAAGAGGCCTCCCCTGAAACTGGATTCCCACCGATCGTTTGTTTCAAATCTTAGCCCAGTTGCTGAAAAGTAGGCGCTAAAAGGTCCTGCCAAAATCACATAGGTCGTCATGTTACAATTTCGTCAATAAAGGCCTCCTACTGGACCGAAACTGAGTGCTTTAACGCTCGCCGCTCGGCCCCACAGCCGTCCAGAGACTCGGGGGAGGCCTCCCCTGAAAGCTGGATTCCCACCGATCGTTTGTTTCAAATCTTAGCATACTAGGTTAAAAGTAAGCGCTAAAAAGTCCTGCCAAAGTCACATAGGTTGTCATGTTACAATTTAGTCAATAAAGGCCTACTACTTGAGAGAAACCGAGTGCTTTGACGCTCGCCGTTCGGGGCCCACGACCTCTGAGAGGCTTGGAAGAGGCCTCCCCTGAAACTGGATTCCCACCGATCGTTTGTTTCAAATCGTAGCCCACTAGCTCACAAGTAGGCGCTAAAAAGTCTTGCCAAAATCACATAGGTCGTCATGTTACAATTTAGTCAATAAAGGCCTACTACTGGAGAGAAACCGAGTGCTATGACGCTCGCCGTTCGGCCCCACGACCTCCGAGAAGCTTGGAAGAGGCCTCCCCTGAAAGCTGGATTCCCAAGGCTTGTCTGTGTGAATTCCTAGCCCGCTCTTCAGAAATTAGGCGACCTAAAGTCGTGCCGAAGTCAAATCGGTCGTCATAGTACTCGAGCGAAACTGAGTGCTTTAACGCTCGCCGCTCGGCCCCACAGCCGTCCAGAGATTCGGGGGAGGACTCCCCTGAAAGCTGGATTCCCACCGATCGTTCGTTTCAAATCTTAGCGCACTCGGTCAAAAGTAAGCGCTAAAACGTCCTTCCAAAGTCACATAGGTTGTCATGTTACAATTTAGTCAATAAAGGCCTACTACTGGAGCGAACCAGAGTGCTTTGACGCTCGCCGTTCGGGCCCACGACCTCTGAGCGGCTTGGAAGAGGCCTCCCCTGAAAGCTGGATTCCCACCGATCGTTTTGTTTCAAATCTTAGCCCAGTAGCTGAAAAGTAGGCGCTAAAAGGTCCTGCCAAAATCACATAGGTCGTCATGTTACAATTTAGTCAATAAAGGCCTACTACTGGAGCGAAACCGAGTGCTTTGACGCTCGCCGTTCGGCCCCACGACCTCCGAGAAGCTTGGAAGAGGCCTCCCCTGAAAGCTGGATTCCCAAGACTTGTCTGTGTGAATTCCTAGCCCGCTCGGCAGAAAGTAAGCGACCTAAAGTCGTGCCAAAGTCAAATCGGTCGTCATGGTACTCGAGCGAAACTGAGTGCTTTAACGCTCGCTGCTCGGCCCCACAGCCGTCCAGAGACTCGGGGGAGGCCTCCCCTGAAAGCGGGATTCCCACCGATCGTTTGCTTCAAATCTTAGCCCACTATCTCAAAAGTAGGCGCTAAAAAGTCCTGCCAAATTCACATAGGTCGTCACGTTGCAATTTAGTCAATAAATGTCTACTACTGGAGAGAAACCGAGTGCTTTGACGCTCGCCGTTCGGCCCCACAGCAGTCCAGAGACTCGGGGGAGGCCTCCCCTGAAAGCTGGATTCCCACCGATCGTTTGTTTCAAATCTTAGCCCAGTAGCTTAAAAGTAAGCGCTAAAACGTCCTGCCAAAATCACATAGGTCGTCATGTTACAATTTAGTCAATAAAGGCCTCCTACTGGACCGAAACTGAGTGCTTTAACGCTCGCCGCTCGGCCCCACAGCCGTCCAGAGACTCGGGGGAGGCCTCCCCTGAAAGCTGGATTCCCACCGATCGTTTGTTTCAAATCTTAGCCCACAAGCTCAAAAGTAGGCGCTAAAAAGTCCTGCCAAAGTCACATAGGTTGTCATGTTACAATTTAGTCAATAAAGGCCTACTAATGGAGCGAAACCGAGTGCTTTGACAATCGCCGTTCGGCCCCACGACCTCCGAGAGGCTTGGAAGAGGCCTCCCTTGAGAGCTGGATTCCCACCGATCGTTTGTTTTAAATCTTATCCCACTAGCTCAAACGTAAGCGCTAAAACGTCCTGCCAAAATCACATAGGTCGTCATGTTACAATTTAGTCAATAAAGGCCTACTACTGGAGAGAAACTGAGTGCTTTAGCGCTCGCCGCTCGGCCCCACGACCTCTGAGCGGCTTGGAAGAGACCTCCCCTGAAAGCTGGATTCCCAAGGATTGTCTGTGTGAATTCCTAGCCCGCTAGGCTGAAATGAAGCAACCTAAAGTCATGCCGAAGTCAAATCGGTCGTCATGGTACTCGAGCGAAACTGAGTGCTTTAACGCTTGCTGCTCGGCCCCACAGCCGTCCAGAGACTCGGGGGAGGTCTCCCCTGTAAGCTGGATTCCCACCGATCGTTTGTTTCAAATCTTAACCCAGAAGCTGAAAAGTAGGCGCTAAAAAGTCCTGCCAAAGTCACATAGGTCGTCACGTTACAATTTAGTAAATAAAAGCCAACTACTGGAGAGAAACCGAGTGCTTTGACGCTCGCCACTTGGCCCCACAGCCGTCCAGAGACTCGGGGGAGGACTCCCCTGAAGGCTGGATTCCCACCGATCGTTTGTTTCAAATCTTAGCGCACTCGCTCAAACGTAAGCGCTAAAAGGTCCTGCCAAAGTCACATAGGTTGTCATGTTACAATTTAGTCAATAAAGGCCTACTACTGGAGCGAAACCGAGTGCTTTGACGCTCGCCGTTCGGCCCCACGACCTCCGAGAGGCTTGGAAGAGGCCTCCCTTAAAAGCTGGATTCCCACCGATCGTTTGTTTTAAATCTTATCCCACTAGCTCAAACGTAAGCGCTAAAACGTCCTGCCAAAATCACATAGGTCGTCATGTTACAATTTAGTCAATAAAGGCCTACTACTGGAGCGAAACTGAGTGTTTTAACGCTCGCCGCTCGGCCCCACGACCTCTGAGCGGCTTGGAAGAGGCCTCCCCTGAAAGCTGGATTTCCAAGGATTGTCTGTGTGAATTCCTAGCCCGCTAGGCTGAAATGAAGCAACCTAAAGTCATGCCGAAGTCAAATCGGTCGTCATGGTACTCGAGCGAAACTGAGTGCTTTAACGCTTGCTGCTCGGCCCCACAGCCGTCCAGAGACTCGGGGGAGATCTCCCCTGAAAGCTGGATTCCCACCGATCGTTTGTTTCAAATCTTAGATCAGAAGCTGTAAAGTAGGCGCTAAAAAGTCCTGCCAAAATCACATAGGTCGTCATGTTACAATTTACTCAATAAAGGGCTACTACTGGAGAGAAACCAAGTACTTTGACGCTCGCCGTTCGGCCCCACAGCCGTCCTGAGACTCGGGGGAGGCCTCCCCTGAAAGCTGGATTCCCACCGATCGTTTGTTTTAAATCTTATCCCACTAGCTCAAACTTAAGCGCTAAAAAGTCCTGCCAAAATCACATAGGTCGTCATGTTACAATTTACTCAATACAGGCCTACTACTGGAGAGAAACCGAGTGCTTTGACGCTCGCCGTTCGGCCCCACAGCCGTCCTGAGACTCGGGGGAGGCCTCCCCTGAAAGCTGGATTCCCACCGATCGTTTCTTTCAAATCTTAGCCCAGAAGCTGAAAAGTAGGCGCTAAAAAGTTCTGCCAAAATCACATAGGTCGTCATGTTACAATTTAGTCAATAAAGGCCTACTACTGGAGCGAAACCGAGTGCTTTGATGCTCGCCGTTTGACCCCACGACCTCTGAGAGGCTTGGAAGAGGCCTCCCCTGAAAGCTGGATTCCCAAGGATTGTCTGTGTGAATTCCTAGCCCGCTAGGCCGAAATTAAGCGACCTAAAGTCGTGCCGAATTCAAATTGGTCGTCATGGTACTCAAGCGAAACTGAGTGCTTTAACGCTCGCCGCTCGGCCCCACAGCCGTCCAGAGACTCGGGGCAAGACTCCCCTGAAAGCTGGATTCCCACCGACCGTTTGTTTCAAATCTTAGCGCACTCGGTCAAAAGTAAGCGCGAAAAAGTCCTGCCAAAGTCACATAGGTTGTCATGTTACAATTTAGTCAATAAAGGCCTACTACTGGAGAGAAACCGAGTGCTTTGACGCTCGCCGTTCGGTCCCACAGCTGTCCAGAGACTCGGGGGAGGCCTCCCCCGAAAGCTGGATTCCCACCGATCGTTTTGTTTCAAATCTTAGCCCAGGAGCTGAAAAGTAGGCGCAAAAAAGTCCTGCCAAAGTCACATAGGTCGTCATGTTACAATTTAGTCAATAAAGGCCTACTACTGGAGCGAAACCGAGTGCTTTGATGCTCGCCGTTAGGCCCCCCAACCTCTGATAGGCTTGGGAGTGGCCTCCCCTGAAAGCTGGATTCCCAAGGATTGTCTGTGTGAATTCCTAGCCCACTAGGCTGAAATTAAGCGACCTAAAGTCGTGCCGAAGTCAAATCGGTTGTCATGGTACTCGAGCGAAACTGAGTGCTTTAACGCTCGCCGCTCGGCCCCACAGCCGTCCAGAGATTCGGGGGAGGACTCCCCTGAAAGCTGGATTCCCACCGATCGTTCGTTTCAAATCTTAGCGCACTCGGTCAAAAGTAAGCGCTAAAACGTCCTTCCAAAGTCACATAGGTTGTCATGTTACAATTTAGTCAATAAAGGCCTACTACTGGAGCGAAACCGAGTGCTTTGACGCTCGCCGTTCGGGCCCACGACCTCTGAGCGGCTTGGAAGAGGCCTCCCCTGAAAGCTGGATTCCCACCGATCGTTTTGTTTCAAATCTTAGCCCAGTAGCTGAACAGTAGGCGCAAAAAAGACCTGCCAAAGTCACATAGGTCGTCATGTAACAATTTAGTCAATAAAGGCCTACTACTGGAGCGAAACAGAGTGCTTTGACGCTCGCCGTTAGGCCCCACGACCTCTGAGAGGCTTGGAAGGGGCCTCCCCTGAAAGCTGGATTCCCAAGGATTGTCTGTGTGAATTCCTAGCCCGCTAGGCTAAAATTAAGCGACCTAAAGTCGTGCCGAAGTCAAATCGGTCGTCATGGTACTCGAGCGAAAGTGAGTGCTTTAATGCTCGCCGCTCGGCCCCACAGCCGCCCAGAGACTCGGGGGAGGCCTCCCCTGAAACCTGGATTCCCACCGATCGTTTGTTTCAAATCTTAGCCCACTAGCTCTAAAGTAGGCGCTAAAAAGTCCTGCCAAAATCACATAGGTCGTCACGTTACAATTTAGTCAATAAAGGCCTACTACTGGAGAGAAACCGAGTACTTTGACGCTCGCCGTTCGGTCCCACAGCTGTCCAGAGACTCGGGGGAGGCCTCCCCTGAAAGCTGGATTCCCACCGATCGTTTGTTTCAAATCTTAGCGCACTAGGTCAAAAGTAAGCGCTAAAAAGTCCTGCCAAAGTCACATAGGTTATCATGTTACAATTTAGTCAATAAAGGCCTACTACTGGAGCGAAACCGAGTGCTTTGACGCTCGCCGTTCGGGCCCACGACCTCTGAGAAGCTTGGAAGTGGCCTCCCCTGAAAGCTGGATTCCCACCGATCGTTTTGTTTCAAATCTTAGCCCAGTAGCTGAACAGTAGGCGCAAAAAAGTCCTGCCAAAGTCACATAGGTCGTCATGTAACAATTTAGTCAATAAAGGCCTACTACTGGAGCGAAACCGAGTGCTTTGACGATCGCCGTTAGGCCCCACGACCTCTGAGAGGCTTGGAAGTGGCCTCCCCTGAAAGCTGGATTCCCAAGGATTGTCTGTGTGAATTCCTAGTCCGCTAGGCTTAAATTAAGCGACCTAAAGTCGTGCCGAAGTCAAATCGGTCGTCATGGTACTCGAGCGAAACTGAGTGCTTTAATGCTCGCCGCTCGGCCCCACAGCCGCCCAGAGACTCGGGGGAGGCCTCCCCTGAAACCTGGTTTCCCACCGATCGTTTGTTTCAAATCTTAGCCCACTAGCTCAAAAGTAGGCGCTAAAAAGTCCTGCCAAAATCACATAGGTCGTCACGTTACAATTTAGTCAATAAAGGCCTACTACTGGAGAGAAACCGAGTACTTTGACGCTCGCCGTTCGGTCCCACAGCTGTCCAGAGATTCGGGGGAGGCCTCCCCTGAAAGCTGGATTCCCACCGATCGTTTGTTCCAAATCTTAGCGCACTAGGTCAAAAGTAAGCGCTAAAAAGTCCTGCCAAAGTCACATAGGTTGTCATGTTACAATTTAGTCAATAAAGGCCTACTACTGGAGAGAAACCGAGTGCTTTGACGCTCGCCGTTCGGCCCCACAGCTGTCCAGAGACTCGGGGGAGGCCTCCCGTAAAAGATGGATTCCCAGCGATCGTTTGTTTCAAATCTTAGCGCACTAGCTCAAAGGTAGGCGCTAAAAGGTCCTGCCAAAGTCACATAGGTTGTCATGTTACAATTTAGTCAATAAAGGCCTACTACTGGAGCGAAACCGAGTGCTTTGACGCTCGCCGTTCGGGCCCACGACCTCTGAGAAGCTTGGAAGTGGCCTCCCCTGAAAGCTGGATTCCCACCGATCGTTTGTTTCAAATCTTAGCCCAGTAGCTGAAAAGTAGGCGCTAAAAAGTCCTGCCAAAATCACATAGGTCGTCATGTTACAATTTAGTCAATAAAGGCCTCCTAATGGACCGAAACTGAGTGCTTTAACGCTCGCCGCTCGGCCCCACAGCCGTCCAGAGACTCGGGGGAAACCTCCCCTGAAAGCTGGATTCCCACCGATCGTTTGTTTCAAATCTTAGCGCAATAGCTCAAACGTAAGCGCTAAAAAGTCCTGCCAAAGTCACATAGGTTGTCATGTTACAATTTAGTCAATAAAGGCCTACTACTGGAGCGAAACCGAGTGCTTTGACGCTCGCCGTTAGGCCCCACAACCTCTGAGAGGCTTGGGAGTGGCCTCTCCTGAAAGCTGGATTCCCAAAGATTGTCTGTGTGAATTCCTAGCCCGCTAGGCTGAAATTAAGCGACCTAAAGTCGTGCCGAAGTCAAATCGGTCGTCATGGTACTCGAGCAAAACTGAGTGCTTTAACCCTCGCCGCTCGGCCCCACAGCCGTCCAGAGACTCGGGGGAGGACTCCCCTGAAAGCTGGATTCCCACCAATCGTTTTTTTCAAATCTTAGCGCACTCTCTCAAACGTAAGCGCTAAAAAGTCCTGCCAAAGTCACATAGGTTGTCATGTTACAATTTAGTCAATAAAGGCCTACTACTGGAGCGAAACCGAGTGCTTTGACGCTCGCCGTTCGGCCCCACGACCTCCGAGAGGCTTGGAAGAGGCCTCCCTTGAAAGCTGGATTCCCACCGATCGTTTGTTTTAAATCTTATCCCACTAGCTCAAACGTAAGCGCTAAAACGTCCTGCCAAAATCACATAGGTCGTCATGTTACAATTTAGTCAATAAAGGCCTACTACTGGAGCGAAACTGAGTGCTTTAACGCTCGCCGCTCGGCCCCACGACCTCTGAGCGGCTTGGAAGAGGCCTCCCCTGAAAGCTGGATTTCCAAGGATTGTCTGTCTGAATTCCTAGCCCGCTAGGCTGAAATGAAGCAACCTAAAGTCATGCCGAAGTCAAATCGGTCGTCATGGTACTCGAGCGAAACTGAGTGCTTTAACGCTTGCTGCTCGGCCCCACAGCCGTCCAGAGACTCGGGGGAGATCTCCCCTGAAAGCTGGATTCCCACCGATCGTTTGTTTCAAATCTTAGCTCAGAAGCTGAAAAGTAGGCGCTAAAAAGTCCTGCCAAAATCACATAAGTCGTCATGTTACAATTTACTCAATAAAGGCCTACTACTGGAGAGAAACCGAGTACTTTGACGCTCGCCGTTCGGACCCACAGCCGTCCTGAGACTCGGGGGAGGCCTCCCCTGAAAGCTGGATTCCCACCGATCGTTTGTTTTAAATCTTATCCCACTAGCTCAAACGTAAGCGCTAAAAAGTCCTGCCAAAATCACATAGGTCGTCATGTTACAATTTAGTCAATAAAGGCCTACTACTGGAGCGAAACCGAGTGCTTTGATGCTCGCCGTTTGGCCCCACAACCTCTGAGAGGCTTGGAAGAGGCCTCCCCTGAAAGCTGGATTCCCACCGATCGTTTGTTTTAAATCTTAGCCCACTAGCTCAAACGTAAGCGCTAAAAAGTCCTGCCAAAATCATATAGGTCGTCATGTTACAATTTAGTCAATAAAGGCCAACTACTGGACCGAAACTGAGTTCTTTAACGCTCGCCGTTAGGCCCCACAACCTCTGAGAGGCTTGGGAGTGGCCTCCCCTGAAAGCTGGATTCCCAAGGATTGTCTGTGTGAATTCCTAGCCCGCTAGGCTGAAATTAAGCGACCTAAAGTCGTGCCGAAGTCAAATCGGTCGTCATGGTACTCGAGCGAAACTGAGTGCTTTAACGCTCGCCGCTCGGCCCCACAGCCGTCCAGAGATTCGGGGGAGGACTCCCCTGAAAGCTGGATTCCCACCGATCGTTCGTTTCAAATCTTAGCGCACTCGGTCAAAAGTAAGCGCTAAAACGTCCTTCCAAAGTCACATAGGTTGTCATGTTACAATTTAGTCAATAAAGGCCTACTACTGGAGCGAAACAGAGTGCTTTGACGCTCGCCGTTCGGGCCCACGACCTCTGAGCGGCTTGGAAGAGGCCTCCCCTGAAAGCTGGATTCCCACCGATCGTTTTGTTTCAAATCTTAGCCCAGTAGCTGAACAGTAGGCGCACAAAAGTCCTGCCAAAGTCACATAGGTCGTCATGTAACAATTTAGTCAATAAAGGCCTACTACTGGAGCAAAACCGAGTGCTTTGACGCTCGCCGTTAGGCCCCACGACCTCTGAGAGGCTTGGAAGTGGCCTACCCTGAAAGCTGGATTCCCAAGGATTGTCTGTGTGAATTCCTAGCCTGCTAGGCTTAAATTAAGCGACCTAAAGTCGTGCCGAAGTCAAATCGGTCGTCATGATACTCGAGCGAAACTGAGTGCTTTAACGCTCGCCGCTCGGCCCCACAGCCGCCCAGAGACTAGGGGGAGGCCTCCCCTGAAACCTGGATTCCCACCGATCGTTTGTTTCAAATCTTAGCCCACTAGCTCAAAAGTAGGCGCTAAAAAGTCCTGCCAAAATCACATAGGTCGTCACGTTACAATTTAGTCAATAAAGGCCTACTACTGGAGAGAAACCGAGTACTTTGACGCTCGCCGTTCGGTCCCACAGGTGTCCAGAGATTCGGGGGAGGCCTCCCCTGAAAGCTGGATTCCCACCGATCGTTTGTTTCAAATCTTAGGGCACAAGGTCAAAAGTAAGCGATAAAAAGTCCTGCCAAAGTCACATAGGTTGTCATGTTACAATTTAGTCAATAAAGGCCTACTACTGGAGAGAAACCGAGTGCTTTGACGCTCGCCGTTCGGCCCCACAGCTGTCCAGAGACTCGGGGGAGGCCTCCCGTGAAAGATGGATTCCCAGCGATCGTTTGTTTCAAATCTTAGCGCAGTAGCTCAAAGGTAGGCGCTAAAAGGTCCTGCCAAAGTCACATAGGTTGTCATGTTACAATTTAGTCAATAAAGGCCTACTACTGGAGCGAAACCGAGTGCTTTGACGCTCGCCGTTCGGGCCCACGACCTCTGAGAAGCTTGGAAGTGGCCTCCCCTGAAAGCTGGATTCCCACCGATCGTTTGTATCAAATCTTAGCCCAGTAGCTGAAAGGTAGGCGCTAAAAAGTCCACCAAAATCACATAGGTCGTCATGTTACAATTTAGTCAATAAAGGCCTCCTAATGGACCGAAACTGAGTGCTTTAACGCTCGCCGCTCGGCCCCACAGCCGTCCAGAGACTCGGGGGAAACCTCCCCTGAAAGCTGGATTCCCACCGATCGTTTGTTTCAAATCTTAGCGCAATAGCTCAAAAGTAAGCGCTAAAAACGTCCTGCCAAAGTCACATAGGTTGTCATGTTACAATTTAGTCAATAAAGGCCTACTACTGGAGCGAAACCGAGTGCTTTGACGCTCGCCGTTAGGCCCCACAACCTCTGAGAGGCTTGGGAGTGGCCTCCCCTGAAAGCTGGATTCCCAAGGATTGTCTGTGTGAATTCCTAGCCCGCTAGGCTGAAATTAAGCGACCTAAAGTCGTGCCGAAGTCAAATCGGTCGTCATGGTACTCGAGCGAAACTGAGTGCTTTAACGCTCGCCGCTCGGCCCCACAGCCGTCCAGAGACTCGGGGGAGGACTCCCCTGAAAGCTGGATTCCCACCGATCGTTTGTTTCAAATCTTAGCGCACTCGGTCAAAAGTAAGCGCGAAAAAGTCCTGCCAAAGTCACATAGGTTGTCATGTTACAATTTAGTCAATAAAGGCCTACTACTGGAGAGAAACCGAGTGCTTTGACGCTCGCCGTTCGTTCCCACAGCTGTCCAGAGACTCGGGGGAGGCCTCCCCCGAAAGCTGGATTCCCACCGATCGTTTTGTTTCAAATCTTAGCCCAGGAGCTGAAAAGTAGGCGCAAAAAAGTCCTTCCAAAGTCACATAGGTCGTCATGTTACAATTTAGTCAATAAAGGCCTACTACTGGAGCGAAACCGAGTGCTTTGATGCTCGCCGTTAGGCCCCCCAACCTCTGAGAGGCTTGGGAGTGGCCTCCCCTGAAAGCTGGATTCTCAAGGATTGTCTGTGTGAATTCCTAGCCCACTAGGCTGAAATTAAGCGACCTAAAGTCGTGCCGAAGTCAAATCGGTCGTCATGGTACTCGAGCGAAACTGAGTGCTTTAACGCTCGCCGCTCGGCCCCACAGCCGTCCAGAGATTCGGGGGAGGACTCCCCTGAAAGCTGGATTCCCACCGATCGTTCGTTTCAAATCTTAGCGCACTCGGTCAAAAGTAAGCGCTAAAACGTCCTTCCAAAGTCACATAGGTTGTCATGTTACAATTTAGTCAATAAAGGCCTACTACTGGAGCGAAACAGAGTGCTTTGACGCTCGCCGTTCGGGCCCACGACCTCTGAGCGGCTTGGAAGAGGCCTCCCCTGAAAGCTGGATTCCCACCGATCGTTTTGTTTCAAATCTTAGCCCAGTAGCTGAACAGTAGGCGCACAAAAGTCCTGCCAAAGTCACATAGGTCGTCATGTAACAATTTAGTCAATAAAGGCCTACTACTGGAGCGAAACCGAGTGCTTTGACGCTCGCCGTTAGGCCCCACGACCTCTGAGAGGCTTGGAAGTGGCCTCCCCTGAAAGCTGGATTCCCAAGGATTGTCTGTGTGAATTCCTAGCCTGCTAGGCTTAAATTAAGCGACCTAAAGTCGTGCCGAAGTCAAATCGGTCGTCATGATACTCGAGCGAAACTGAGTCCTTTAACGCTCGCCGCTCGGCCCCACAGCCGCCCAGAGACTAGGGGGAGGCCTCCCCTGAAACCTGGATTCCCACCGATCGTTTGTTTCAAATCTTAGCCCACTAGCTCAAAAGTAGGCGCTAAAAAGTCCTGCCAAAATCACATAGGTCGTCACGTTACAATTTAGTCAATAAAGGCCTACTACTGGAGAGAAACAGAGTACTTTGACGCTCGCCGTTCGGTCCCACAGGTGTCCAGAGATTCGGGGGAGGCCTCCCCTGAAAGCTGGATTCCCACCGACCGTTTGTTTCAAATCTTAGCGCACAAGGTCAAAAGTAAGCGCTAAAAAGTCCTGCCAAAGTCACATAGGTTGTCATGTTACAATTTAGTCAATAAAGGCCTACTACTGGAGAGAAACCGAGTGCTTTGACGCTCGCCGTTCGGCCCCACAGCTGTCCAGAGACTCGGGGGAGGCCTCCCGTGAAAGATGGATTCCCAGCGATCGTTTGTTTCAAATCTTAGCGCAGTAGCTCAAAGGTAGGCGCTAAAAGGTCCTGCCAAAGTCACATAGGTTGTCATGTTACAATTTACTCAATAAAGGCCTACTACTGGAGAGAAACCGAGTACTTTGACGCTCGCCGTTCGGACCCACAGCCGTCCTGAGACTCGGGGGAGGCCTCCCCTGAAAGCTGGATTCCCACCGATCGTTTGTTTTAAATCTTATCCCACTAGCTCAAACGTAAGCGCTAAAAAGTCCTGCCAAAATCACATAGGTCGTCATGTTACAATTTAGTCAATAAAGGCCTACTACTGGAGCGAAACAGAGTGCTTTGATGCTCGCCGTTTGGCCCCACAACCTCTGAGAGGCTTGGAAGAGGCCTCCCCTGAAAGCTGGATTCCCACCGATCGTTTGTTTTAAATCTTAGCCCACTAGCTCAAACGTAAGCGCTAAAAAGTCCTGCCAAAATCATATAGGTCGTCATGTTACAATTTAGTCAATAAAGGCCAACTACTGGACCGAAACTGAGTTCTTTAACGCTCGCCGTTAGGCCCCACAACCTCTGAGAGGCTTGGGAGTGGCCTCCCCTGAAAGCTGGATTCCCACGGATTGTCTGTGTGAATTCCTAGCCCGCTAGGCTTAAATTAAGCGACCTAAAGTCGTGCCGAAGTCAAATCGGTCGTCATGGTACTCGAGCGAAACTGAGTGCTTTAACGCTCGCCGCTCGGCCCCACAGCCGTCCAGAGACTCGGGGGAGGACTCCCCTGAAAGCTGGATTCCCACCGATCGTTTGTTTCAAATCTTAGCGCACTCGGTCAAAAGTAAGCGCGTAAAAGTCCTGCCAAAGTCACATAGGTTGTCATGTTACAATTTAGTCAATAAAGGCCTACTACTGGAGAGAAACCGAGTGCTTTGACGCTCGCCGTTCGTTCCCACAGCTGTCCAGAGACTCGGGGGAGGCCTCCCCCGAAAGCTGGATTCCCACCGATCGTTTTGTTTCAAATCTTAGCCCAGGAGCTGAAAAGTAGGCGCTAAAAAGTCCTGCCAAAATCACATAGGTCGTCACGTTACAATTTAGTCAATAAAGGCCTACTACTGGAGAGAAACCGAGTACTTTGACGCTCGCCGTTCGGTCCCACAGGTGTCCAGAGATTCGGGGGAGGCCTCCCCTGAAAGCTGGATTCCCACCGATCGTTTGTTTCAAATCTTAGCGCACAAGGTCAAAAGTAGGCGCTAAAAAGTCCACCAAAATCACATAGGTCGTCATGTTACAATTTAGTCAATAAAGTCCTCCTAATGGACCGAAACTGAGTGCTTTAACGCTCGCCGCTCGGCCCCACAGCCGTCCAGAGACTCGGGGGAAACCTCCCCGGAAAGCTGGATTCCCACCGATCGTTTGTTTCAAATCTTAGCGCAATAGCTCAAAAGTAAGCGCTAAAAAGTCCTGCCAAAGTCACATAGGTTGTCATGTTACAATTTAGTCAATAAAGGCCTACTACTGGAGCGAAACCGAGTGCTTTGACGCTCGCCGTTAGGCCCCACAACCTCTGAGAGGCTTGGGAGTGGCCTCCCCTGAAAGCTGGATTCCCAATGATTGTCTGTGTGAATTCCTAGCCCGCTAGGCTGAAATTAAGCGACCTAAAGTCGTGCCGAAGTCAAATCGGTCGTCATGGTACTCGAGCGAAACTGAGTGCTTTAACGCTCGCCGCTCGGCCCCACAGCCGTCCAGAGACTCGGGGGAGGACTCCCCTGAAAGCTGGATTCCCACCGATCGTTTGTTTCAAATCTTAGTGCACTCGGTCAAAAGTAAGCGCTAAAACGTCCTTCCAAAGTCACATAGGTTGTCATGTTACAATTTAGTCAATAAAGGCCTACTACTGGAGCGAAACCGAGTGCTTTGACGCTCGCCGTTCGGGCCCACGACCTCTGAGCGGCTTGGAAGAGGCCTCCCCTGAAAGCTGGATTCCCACCGATCGTTTTGTTTCAAATCTTAGCCCAGTAGCTGAACAGTAGGCGCAAAAAAGTCCTGCCAAAATCACATAGGTCGTCACGTTACAATTTAGTCAATAAAGGCCTACTACTGGAGAGAAACCGAGTACTTTGACGCTCGCCGTTCGGTCCCACAGCTGTCCAGAGATTCGGGGGTGGCCTCCCCTGAAAGCTGGATTCCCACCGATCGTTTGTTTCAAATCTTAGCGCACTAGGTCAAAAGTAAGCGCTAAAAAGTCCTGCCAAAGTCACATAGGTTGTCATGTTACAATTTAGTCAATAAAGGCCTACTACTGGAGCGAAACCGAGTGCTTTGACGCTCGCCGTTCGGGCCCACGACCTCTGAGAAGCTTGGAAGTGGCCTCCCATGAAAGCTGGATTCCCACCGATCGTTTGTTTCAAATCTTAGCACAGTAGCTGAAAAGTAGGCGCTAAAAAGTCCACCAAAATCACATAGGTCGTCATGTTACAATTTAGTCAATAAAGGCCTCCTAATGGACCGAAACTGAGTGCTTTAACGCTCGCCGCTCGGCCCCACAGCCGTCCAGAGACTCGGGGGAAACCTCCCCTGAAAGCTGGATTCCCACCGATCGTTTGTTTCAAATCTTAGCGCAATAGCTCAAAAGTAAGCGCTAAAAAGTCCTGCCGAAGTCAAATCGGTCGTCATGGTACTCGAGCGAAACTGAGTGCTTTAAAACTCGCCGCTCGGCCCCACAGCCGTCCAGAGACTCGGGGGAGGCCTCCCCTGAAAGCTGGATTCCCACCGATCGTTTGTTTCAAATCTTAGCCCACTAGCTCAAAAGTAGGCGCTAAAAAGTCCTGCCAAATTCACATAGGTCATCACGTTGCAATTTAGTCAATAAAAGCCTACTACTGGAGAGAAACCGAGTGCTTTGACGCTCGCCGTTCGCCCCCACAGCAGTCCAGAGACTCGGGGGAGGCCTCCCCTGAAAGCTGGATTCCCACCGATCGTTTGTTTCAAATCTTAGCGCACTAGGTAAAAAAAGTAAGCGCAAAAAAGTCCTGCCAAAGTCACATAGGTTGTCATGTTACAATTTAGTCAATAAAGGCCTATTACTGGAGCGAAACCGAGTGCTTTGATGCTCGCCGTTCGGGCCCACAACCTCTGAGAAGCTTGGAAGAGGCCTCCCCTGAAAGCTTGATTCCCACCGATCGTTTGTTTCAAATCTTAGCCCAGTAGCTGAAAAGTAGGCGCTAAAAAGTCCTGCCAAAATCACATAGGTCGTCATGTTACAATTTAGTCAATAAACGCCTCCTACTGGACCGAAACTGAGTTCTTTAACGCTCGCGGCTCGGCCCCACAGCCGTCCAGAGACGCGGGGGAGGACTCCCCTGAAAGCTGGATTCCCACCGATCGTGTGTTTCAAATCTTAGCGCACTCGGTCAAAAGTAAGCGCGAAAAAGTCCTGCCAAAGTCACATAGGTTGTCATGTTACAATTTAGTCAATAAAGGCCTACTACTGGAGAGAAACCGAGTGCTTTGACGCTCGCCGTTCGTTCCCACAGCTGTCCAGAGACTCGGGGGAGGCCTCCCCCGAAAGCTGGATTCCCACCGATCGTTTTGTTTCAAATCTTAGCCCAGTAGCTGAAAAGTAGGCGCAAAAAAGTCCTGCCAAAGTCACATAGGTCGTCATGTAACAATTTAGTCAATAAAGGCCTACTACTGGAGCGAAACCGAGTGCTTTGACGCTCGCCGTTAGGCCCCACGACCTCTGAGAGGCTTGGAAGTGGCCTCCCCTGAAAGCTGGATTCCCAAGGATTGTCTGTGTGAATTCCTAGCCCGCTAGGCTTAAATTAAGCGACCTAAAGTCGTGCCGAAGTCAAATCGGTCGTCATGGTACTCGAGCGAAACTGAGTGCTTTAACGCTCGCCGCTCGGCCCCACAGCCGCCCAGAGACTCGCGGGAGGCCTCCCCTGAAACCTGGATTCCCACCGATCGTTTGTTTCAAATCTTAGCCCACTAGCTCAAAAGTAGGCGCTAAAAAGTCCTGCCAAAATCACATAGGTCGTCACGTTACAATTTAGTCAATAAAGGCCTACTACTGGAGAGAAACCGAGTACTTTGACGCTCGCCGTTCGGTCCCACAGCTGTCCAGAGATTCGGGGGAGGCCTCCCCTGAAAGCTGGATTCCCACCGATCGTTTGTTTCAAATCTTAGCGCACTCGGTCAAAAGTAAGCGCTAAAACGTCCTTCCAAAGTCACATAGGTTGTCATGTTACAATTTAGTCAATAAAGGCCTACTACTGGAGAGAAACCGAGTGCTTTGACGCTCGCCGTTCGGGCCCACGACCTCTGAGCGGCTTGGAAGAGGCCTCCCCTGAAAGCTGGATTCCCACCGATCGTTTGTTTCAAATCTTAGCGCAATAGCTCAAAAGTAAGCGCTAAAAAGTCCTGCCGAAGTCAAATCGGTCGTCATGGTACTCGAGCGAAACTGAGTGCTTTAAAACTCGCCGCTCGGCCCCACAGCCGTCCAGAGACTCGGGGGAGGCCTCCCCTGAAAGCTGGATTCCCACCGATCGTTTGTTTCAAATCTTAGCCCACTAGCTCAAAAGTAGGCGCTAAAAAGTACTGCCAAAGTCACATAGGTTGTCATGTTACAATTTAGTCAATAAAGGCCTACTACTGGAGAGAAACCGAGTGCTTTGACGCTCGCCATTCGGCCCCACAGCTGTCCAGAGACTCGGGGGAGGCCTCCCGTGAAAGATGGATTCCCAGCGATCGTTTGTTTCAAATCTTAGCGCACTAGCTCAAAGGTAGGCGCTAAAAGGTCCTGCCAAAGTCACATAGGTTGTCATGTTACAATTTAGTCAATAAAGGCCTACTACTGGAGCGAAACCGAGTGCTTTGACGCTCGCCGTTCGGGCCCACGACCTCTGAGAAGCTTGGAAGTGGCCTCCCCTGAAAGCTGGATTCCCACCGATCGTTTGTTTCAAATCTTAGCCCAGTAGCTGAAAAGTAGGCGCTAAAAAGTCCACCAAAATCACATAGGTCGTCATGTTACAATTTAGTCAATAAAGGCCTCCTAATGGACCGAAACTGAGTGCTTTAACGCTCGCCGCTCGGCCCCACAGCCGTCCAGAGACTCGGGGGAAACCTCCCCTGAAAGCTGGATTCCCACCGATCGTTTGTTTCAAATCTTAGCGCAATAGCTCAAAAGTAAGCGCTAAAACGTCCTGCCAAAGTCACATAGGTTGTCATGTTACAATTTAGTCAATAAAGGCCTACTACTGGAGCGAAACCGAGTGCTTTGATGCTCGCCGTTCGGGCCCACGACCTCTGAGAAGCTTGGAAGAGGCCTCCCCTGAAAGCTTGATTCCCACCGATCGTTTGTTTCAAATCTTAGCCCAGTAGCTGAAAAGTAGGCGCTAAAAAGTCCTGCCAAAATCACATAGGTCGTCATGTTACAATTTAGTCAATAAACGCCTCCTACTGGACCGAAACTGAGTGCTTTAACGTTCGCCGCTCGGCCCCACAGCCGTCCAGAGACTCGGGGGAGGCCTCCTCTGAAAGCTGGATTTCCACCGATCGTTTGTTTCAAATCTTAGCCCACTAGCTCAAAAGTAGGCGCTAAAAGGTCCTGCCAAAGTCACATAGGTCGTCACGTTACAATTTAGTCAATAAAGGCCTACTACTGGAGAGAAACCGAGTGCTTTGACACTCGCCGTTCGGCCCCACAGCGGTCCAGAGACTCGGGGTTGCCTCCCGTGAAAGATGGATTCCCACCGATCGTTTGTTTCAAACTTTAGCCCACTAGCTTAAAAAGTAGGTGCAAAAAAGTCCTGCCAAAGTCACAAAGGTTGTCATGTTACAATTTAGTCAATAAAGGCCTGCTACTGTAGCGAAACCGAGTGCTTTGACGCTCGCCGTTAGGCCCCACGACCTCTGAGAGGCTTGGAAGTGGCCTCCCCTGAAAGCTGGATTCCCACCGATCGTTTGTTTCAAATCTTAGCCCACTAGCTAAAAAGTAGGCGCACAAAAGTCCTGCCGAAGTCAAATCGGTCGTCATGGTACTCGAGCGAAACTGAGTGCTTTAAAACTCGCCGCTCGGCCCCACAGCCGTCCAGAGACTCGGGGGAGGCCTCCCCTGAAAGCTGGATTCCCACCGATCGTTTGTTTCAAATCTTAGCCCACTAGCTCAAAAGTAGGCGCTAAAAAGTCCTGCCAAATTCACATAGGTCGTCACGTTGCAATTTAGTCAATAAAAGCCTACTACTGGAGAGAAACCGAGTGCTTTGACGCTCGCCGTTCGCCCCCACAGCAGTCCAGAGACTCGGGGGAGGCCTCCCCTGAAAGCTGGATTCCCACCGATCGTTTGTTTCAAATCTTAGCGCACTAGGTAAAAAAAGTAAGCGCAAAAAAGTCCTGCCAAAGTCACATAGGTTGTCATGTTACAATTTAGTCAATAAAGGCCTACTACTGGAGCGAAACCGAGTGCTTTGATGCTCGCCGTTCGGGCCCACGACCTCTGAGAAGCTTGGAAGAGGCCTCCCCTGAAAGCTTGATTCCCACCGATCGTTTGTTTCAAATCTTAGCCCAGTAGCTGAAAAGTAGGCGCTAAAAAGTCCTGCCAAAATCACATAGGTCGTCATGTTACAATTTAGTCAATAAACGCCTCCTACTGGACCGAAACTGAGTGCTTTAACGCTCGCGGCTCGGCCCCACAGCCGTCCAGAGACTCGGGGGAGGCCTCCCCTGAAAGCTGGATTCCCACCGATCGTTTGTTTCAAATCTTAGCCCACTAGCTCAAAAGTAGGCGCTAAAAGGTCCTGCCAAAGTCACATAGGTCGTCACGTTACAATTTAGTCAATAAAGGCCTACTACTGGAGAGAAACCGAGTGCTTTGACACTCGCCGTTCGGCCCCACAGCGGTCCAGAGACTCGGGGGATGCCTCCCGTGAAAGATGGATTCCCCCCGATCGTTTGTTTCAAATCTTAGCCCAGTAGCTGAAAAGTAGGCGCTAAAAAGTCCACCAAAATCACATAGGTCGTCATGTTACAATTTAGTCAATAAAGGCCTCCTAATGGACCGAAACTGAGTGCTTTAACGCTCGCCGCTCGGCCCCACAGCCGTCCAGAGACTCGGGGGAAACCTCCCCGGAAAGCTGGATTCCCACCGATCGTTTGTTTCAAATCTTAGCGCAATAGCTCAAAAGTAAGCGCTAAAAAGTCCTGCCAAAGTCACATAGGTTGTCATGTTACAATTTAGTCAATAAAGGCCTACTACTGGAGCGAAACCGAGTGCTTTGACGCTCGCCGTTAGGCCCCACAACCTCTGAGAGGCTTGGGAGTGGCCTCCCCTGAAAGCGGGATTCCCAATGATTGTCTGTGTGAATTCCTAGCCCGCTAGGCTGAAATTAAGCGACCTAAAGTCGTGCCGAAGTCAAATCGGTCGTCATGGTACTCGAGCGAAACTGAGTGCTTTAACGCTCGCCGCTCGGCCCCACAGCCGTCCAGAGACTCGGGGGAGGACTCCCCTGAAAGCTGGATTCCCACCGATCGTTTGTTTCAAATCTTAGTGCACTCGGTCAAAAGTAAGCGCTAAAACGTCCTTCCAAAGTCACATAGGTTGTCATGTTACAATTTAGTCAATAAAGGCCTACTACTGGAGCGAAACCGAGTGCTTTGACGCTCGCCGTTCGGGCCCACGACCTCTGAGCGGCTTGGAAGAGGCCTCCCCTGAAAGCTGGATTCCCACCGATCGTTTTGTTTCAAATCTTAGCCCAGTAGCTGAACAGTAGGCGCAAAAAAGTCCTGCCAAAATCACATAGGTCGTCACGTTACAATTTAGTCAATAAAGGCCTACTACTGGAGAGAAACCGAGTACTTTGACGCTCGCCGTTCGGTCCCACAGCTGTCCAGAGATTCGGGGGAGGCCTCCCCTGAAAGCTGGATTTCCACCGATCGTTTGTTTCAAATCTTAGCCCACTAGCTCAAAAGTAGGCGCTAAAAGGTCCTGCCAAAGTCACATAGGTCGTCACGTTACAATTTAGTCAATAAAGGCCTACTACTGGAGAGAAACCGAGTGCTTTGACACTCGCCGTTCGGCCCCACAGCGGTCCAGAGACTCGGGGGATGCCTCCCGTGAAAGATGGATTCCCACCGATCGTTTGTTTCAAACTTTAGCCCACTAGCTTAAAAAGTAGGTGCAAAAAAGTCCTGCCAAAGTCACAAAGGTTGTCATGTTACAATTTAGTCAATAAAGGCCTGCTACTGGAGCGAAACCGAGTGCTTTGACGCTCGCCGTTAGGCCCCACGACCTCTGAGAGGCTTGGAAGTGGCCTCCCCTGAAAGCTGGATTCCCACCGATCGTTTGTTTCAAATCTTAGCCCACTAGCTCAAAAGTAGGCGCACAAAAGTCCTGCCGAAGTCAAATCGGTCGTCATGGTACTCGAGCGAAACTGAGTGCTTTAAAACTCGCCGCTCGGCCCCACAGCCGTCCAGAGACTCGGGGGAGGCCTCCCCTGAAAGCTGGATTCCCACCGATCGTTTGTTTCAAATCTTAGCCCACTAGCTCAAAAGTAGGCGCTAAAAAGTCCTGCCAAATTCACATAGGTCGTCACGTTGCAATTTAGTCAATAAAAGCCTACTACTGGAGAGAAACCGAGTGCTTTGACGCTCGCCGTTCGCCCCCACAGCAGTCCAGAGACTCGGGGGAGGCCTCCCCTGAAAGCTGGATTCCCACCGATCGTTTGTTTCAAATCTTAGCGCACTAGGTAAAAAAAGTAAGCGCAAAAAAGTCCTGCCAAAGTCACATAGGTTGTCATGTTACAATTTAGTCAATAAAGGCCTACTACTGGAGCGAAACCGAGTGCTTTGATGCTCGCCGTTCGGGCCCACGACCTCTGAGAAGCTTGGAAGAGGCCTCCCCTGAAAGCTTGATTCCCACCGATCGTTTGTTTCAAATCTTAGCCCAGTAGCTGAAAAGTAGGCGCTAAAAAGTCCTGCCAAAATCACATAGGTCGTCATGTTACAATTTAGTCAATAAACGCCTCCTACTGGACCGAAACTGAGTGCTTTAACGCTCGCGGCTCGGCCCCACAGCCGTCCAGAGACTCGGGGGAGGCCTCCCCTGAAAGCTGGATTCCCACCGATCGTTTGTTTCAAATCTTAGCCCACTAGCTCAAAAGTAGGCGCTAAAAGGTCCTGCCAAAGTCACATAGGTCGTCACGTTACAATTTAGTCAATAAAGGCCTACTACTGGAGAGAAACCGAGTGCTTTGACACTCGCCGTTCGGCCCCACAGCGGTCCAGAGACTCGGGGGATGCCTCCCGTGAAAGATGGATTCCCCCCGATCGTTTGTTTCAAATCTTAGCCCAGTAGCTGAAAAGTAGGCGCTAAAAAGTCCACCAAAATCACATAGGTCGTCATGTTACAATTTAGTCAATAAAGGCCTCCTAATGGACCGAAACTGAGTGCTTTAACGCTCGCCGCTCGGCCCCACAGCCGTCCAGAGACTCGGGGGAAACCTCCCCGGAAAGCTGGATTCCCACCGATCGTTTGTTTCAAATCTTAGCGCAATAGCTCAAAAGTAAGCGCTAAAAAGTCCTGCCAAAGTCACATAGGTTGTCATGTTACAATTTAGTCAATAAAGGCCTACTACTGGAGCGAAACCGAGTGCTTTGACGCTCGCCGTTAGGCCCCACAACCTCTGAGAGGCTTGGGAGTGGCCTCCCCTGAAAGCGGGATTCCCAATGATTGTCTGTGTGAATTCCTAGCCCGCTAGGCTGAAATTAAGCGACCTAAAGTCGTGCCGAAGTCAAATCGGTCGTCATGGTACTCGAGCGAAACTGAGTGCTTTAACGCTCGCCGCTCGGCCCCACAGCCGTCCAGAGACTCGGGGGAGGACTCCCCTGAAAGCTGGATTCCCACCGATCGTTTGTTTCAAATCTTAGTGCACTCGGTCAAAAGTAAGCGCTAAAACGTCCTTCCAAAGTCACATAGGTTGTCATGTTACAATTTAGTCAATAAAGGCCTACTACTGGAGCGAAACCGAGTGCTTTGACGCTCGCCGTTCGGGCCCACGACCTCTGAGCGGCTTGGAAGAGGCCTCCCCTGAAAGCTGGATTCCCACCGATCGTTTTGTTTCAAATCTTAGCCCAGTAGCTGAACAGTAGGCGCAAAAAAGTCCTGCCAAAATCACATAGGTCGTCACGTTACAATTTAGTCAATAAAGGCCTACTACTGGAGAGAAACCGAGTACTTTGACGCTCGCCGTTCGGTCCCACAGCTGTCCAGAGATTCGGGGGAGGCCTCCCCTGAAAGCTGGATTCCCACCGATCGTTTGTTTCAAATCTTAGCGCACTAGGTCAAAAGTAAGCGCTAAAAAGTCCTGCCAAAGTCACATAGGTTGTCATGTTACAATTTAGTCAATAAAGGCCTACGACTGGAGCGAAACAGAGTGCTTTGACGCTCGCCGTTCGGGCCCACGACCTCTGAGAAGCTTGGAAGTGGCCTCCCATGAAAGCTGGATTCCCACCGATCGTTTGTTTCAAATCTTAGCACAGTAGCTGAAAAGTAGGCGCTAAAAAGTCCACCAAAATCACATAGGTCGTCATGTTACAATTTAGTCAATAAAGGCCTCCTAATGGACCGAAACTGAGTGCTTTAACGCTCGCCGCTTGGCCCCACAGCCGTCCAGAGACTCGGGGGAAACCTCCCCTGAAAGCTGGATTCCCACCGATCGTTTGTTTCAAATCTTAGCGCAATAGCTCAAAAGTAAGCGCTAAAAAGTCCTGCCGAAGTCAAATCGGTCGTCATGGTACTCGAGCGAAACTGAGTGCTTTAAAACTCGCCGCTCGGCCCCACAGCCGTCCAGAGACTCGGGGGAGGCCTCCCCTGAAAGCTGGATTCCCACCGATCGTTTGTTTCAAATCTTAGCCCACTAGCTCAAAAGTAGGCGCTAAAAAGTCCTGCCAAATTCACATAGGTCATCACGTTGCAATTTAGTCAATAAAAGCCTACTACTGGAGAGAAACCGAGTGCTTTGACGCTCGCCGTTCGCCCCCACAGCAGTCCAGAGACTCGGGGGAGGCCTCCCCTGAAAGCTGGATTCCCACCGATCGTTTGTTTCAAATCTTAGCGCACTAGGTAAAAAAAGTAAGCGCAAAAAAGTCCTGCCAAAGTCACATAGGTTGTCATGTTACAATTTAGTCAATAAAGGCCTATTACTGGAGCGAAACCGAGTGCTTTGATGCTCGCCGTTCGGGCCCACGACCTCTGAGAAGCTTGGAAGAGGCCTCCCCTGAAAGCTTGATTCCCACCGATCGTTTGTTTCAAATCTTAGCCCAGTAGCTGAAAAGTAGGCGCTAAAAAGTCCTGCCAAAATCACATAGGTCGTCATGTTACAATTTAGTCAATAAACGCCTCCTACTGGACCGAAACTGAGTTCTTTAACGCTCGCGGCTCGGCCCCACAGCCGTCCAGAGACGCGGGGGAGGACTCCCCTGAAAGCTGGATTCCCACCGATCGTTTGTTTCAAATCTTAGCCCAGTAGCTGAAAAGTAGGCGCTAAAAAGTCCACCAAAATCACATAGGTCGTCATGTTACAATTTAGTCAATAAAGGCCTCCTAATGGACCGAAACTGAGTGCTTTAACGCTCGCCGCTCGGCCCCACAGCCGTCCAGAGACTCGGGGGAAACCTCCCCTGAAAGCTGGATTCCCACCGATCGTTTGTTTCAAATCTTAGCGCAATAGCTCAAAAGTAAGCGCTAAAACGTCCTGCCAAAGTCACATAGGTTGTCATGTTACAATTTAGTCAATAAAGGCCTACTACTGGAGCGAAACCGAGTGCTTTGATGCTCGCCGTTCGGGCCCACGACCTCTGAGAAGCTTGGAAGAGGCCTCCCCTGAAAGCTTGATTCCCACCGATCGTTTGTTTCAAATCTTAGCCCAGTAGCTGAAAAGTAGGCGCTAAAAAGTCCTGCCAAAATCACATAGGTCGTCATGTTACAATTTAGTCAATAAACGCCTCCTACTGGACCGAAACTGAGTGCTTTAACGTTCGCCGCTCGGCCCCACAGCCGTCCAGAGACTCGGGGGAGGCCTCCCCTGAAAGCTGGATTTCCACCGATCGTTTGTTTCAAATCTTAGCCCACTAGCTCAAAAGTAGGCGCTAAAAGGTCCTGCCAAAGTCACATAGGTCGTCACGTTACAATTTAGTCAATAAAGGCCTACTACTGGAGAGAAACCGAGTGCTTTGACACTCGCCGTTCGGCCCCACAGCGGTCCAGAGACTCGGGGGATGCCTCCCGTGAAAGATGGATTCCCACCGATCGTTTGTTTCAAACTTTAGCCCACTAGCTTAAAAAGTAGGTGCAAAAAAGTCCTGCCAAAGTCACAAAGGTTGTCATGTTACAATTTAGTCAATAAAGGCCTGCTACTGGAGCGAAACCGAGTGCTTTGACGCTCGCCGTTAGGCCCCACGACCTCTGAGAGGCTTGGAAGTGGCCTCCCCTGAAAGCTGGATTCCCACCGATCGTTTGTTTCAAATCTTAGCCCACTAGCTAAAAAGTAGGCGCACAAAAGTCCTGCCGAAGTCAAATCGGTCGTCATGGTACTCGAGCGAAACTGAGTGCTTTAAAACTCGCCGGTCGGCCCCACAGCCGTCCAGAGACTCGGGGGAGGCCTCCCCTGAAAGCTGGATTCCCACCGATCGTTTGTTTCAAATCTTAGCCCACTAGCTCAAAAGTAGGCGCTAAAAAGTCCTGCCAAATTCACATAGGTCGTCACGTTGCAATTTAGTCAATAAAAGCCTACTACTGGAGAGAAACCGAGTGCTTTGACGCTCGCCGTTCGCCCCCACAGCAGTCCAGAGACTCGGGGGAGGCCTCCCCTGAAAGCTGGATTCCCACCGATCGTTTGTTTCAAATCTTAGCGCACTAGGTAAAAAAAGTAAGCGCAAAAAAGTCCTGCCAAAGTCACATAGGTTGTCATGTTACAATTTAGTCAATAAAGGCCTACTACTGGAGCGAAACCGAGTGCTTTGATGCTCGCCGTTCGGGCCCACGACCTCTGAGAAGCTTGGAAGAGGCCTCCCCTGAAAGCTTGATTCCCACCGATCGTTTGTTTCAAATCTTAGCCCAGTAGCTGAAAAGTAGGCGCTAAAAAGTCCTGCCAAAATCACATAGGTCGTCATGTTACAATTTAGTCAATAAACGCCTCCTACTGGACCGAAACTGAGTGCTTTAACGCTCGCGGCTCGGCCCCACAGCCGTCCAGAGACTCGGGGGAGGCCTCCCCTGAAAGCTGGATTCCCACCGATCGTTTGTTTCAAATCTTAGCCCACTAGCTCAAAAGTAGGCGCTAAAAGGTCCTGCCAAAGTCACATAGGTCGTCACGTTACAATTTAGTCAATAAAGGCCTACTACTGGAGAGAAACCGAGTGCTTTGACACTCGCCGTTCGGCCCCACAGCGGTCCAGAGACTCGGGGGATGCCTCCCGTGAAAGATGGATTCCCCCCGATCGTTTGTTTCAAATCTTAGCCCAGTAGCTGAAAAGTAGGCGCTAAAAAGTCCACCAAAATCACATAGGTCGTCATGTTACAATTTAGTCAATAAAGGCCTCCTAATGGACCGAAACTGAGTGCTTTAACGCTCGCCGCTCGGCCCCACAGCCGTCCAGAGACTCGGGGGAAACCTCCCCGGAAAGCTGGATTCCCACCGATCGTTTGTTTCAAATCTTAGCGCAATAGCTCAAAAGTAAGCGCTAAAAAGTCCTGCCAAAGTCACATAGGTTGTCATGTTACAATTTAGTCAATAAAGGCCTACTACTGGAGCGAAACCGAGTGCTTTGACGCTCGCCGTTAGGCCCCACAACCTCTGAGAGGCTTGGGAGTGGCCTCCCCTGAAAGCGGGATTCCCAATGATTGTCTGTGTGAATTCCTAGCCCGCTAGGCTGAAATTAAGCGACCTAAAGTCGTGCCGAAGTCAAATCGGTCGTCATGGTACTCGAGCGAAACTGAGTGCTTTAACGCTCGCCGCTCGGCCCCACAGCCGTCCAGAGACTCGGGGGAGGACTCCCCTGAAAGCTGGATTCCCACCGATCGTTTGTTTCAAATCTTAGTGCACTCGGTCAAAAGTAAGCGCTAAAACGTCCTTCCAAAGTCACATAGGTTGTCATGTTACAATTTAGTCAATAAAGGCCTACTACTGGAGCGAAACCGAGTGCTTTGACGCTCGCCGTTCGGGCCCACGACCTCTGAGCGGCTTGGAAGAGGCCTCCCCTGAAAGCTGGATTCCCACCGATCGTTTTGTTTCAAATCTTAGCCCAGTAGCTGAACAGTAGGCGCAAAAAAGTCCTGCCAAAATCACATAGGTCGTCACGTTACAATTTAGTCAATAAAGGCCTACTACTGGAGAGAAACCGAGTACTTTGACGCTCGCCGTTCGGTCCCACAGCTGTCCAGAGATTCGGGGGAGGCCTCCCCTGAAAGCTGGATTTCCACCGATCGTTTGTTTCAAATCTTAGCCCACTAGCTCAAAAGTAGGCGCTAAAAGGTCCTGCCAAAGTCACATAGGTCGTCACGTTACAATTTAGTCAATAAAGGCCTACTACTGGAGAGAAACCGAGTGCTTTGACACTCGCCGTTCGGCCCCACAGCGGTCCAGAGACTCGGGGGATGCCTCCCGTGAAAGATGGATTCCCACCGATCGTTTGTTTCAAACTTTAGCCCACTAGCTTAAAAAGTAGGTGCAAAAAAGTCCTGCCAAAGTCACAAAGGTTGTCATGTTACAATTTAGTCAATAAAGGCCTGCTACTGGAGCGAAACCGAGTGCTTTGACGCTCGCCGTTAGGCCCCACGACCTCTGAGAGGCTTGGAAGTGGCCTCCCCTGAAAGCTGGATTCCCACCGATCGTTTGTTTCAAATCTTAGCCCACTAGCTCAAAAGTAGGCGCACAAAAGTCCTGCCGAAGTCAAATCGGTCGTCATGGTACTCGAGCGAAACTGAGTGCTTTAAAACTCGCCGCTCGGCCCCACAGCCGTCCAGAGACTCGGGGGAGGCCTCCCCTGAAAGCTGGATTCCCACCGATCGTTTGTTTCAAATCTTAGCCCACTAGCTCAAAAGTAGGCGCTAAAAAGTCCTGCCAAATTCACATAGGTCGTCACGTTGCAATTTAGTCAATAAAAGCCTACTACTGGAGAGAAACCGAGTGCTTTGACGCTCGCCGTTCGCCCCCACAGCAGTCCAGAGACTCGGGGGAGGCCTCCCCTGAAAGCTGGATTCCCACCGATCGTTTGTTTCAAATCTTAGCGCACTAGGTAAAAAAAGTAAGCGCAAAAAAGTCCTGCCAAAGTCACATAGGTTGTCATGTTACAATTTAGTCAATAAAGGCCTACTACTGGAGCGAAACCGAGTGCTTTGATGCTCGCCGTTCGGGCCCACGACCTCTGAGAAGCTTGGAAGAGGCCTCCCCTGAAAGCTTGATTCCCACCGATCGTTTGTTTCAAATCTTAGCCCAGTAGCTGAAAAGTAGGCGCTAAAAAGTCCTGCCAAAATCACATAGGTCGTCATGTTACAATTTAGTCAATAAACGCCTCCTACTGGACCGAAACTGAGTGCTTTAACGCTCGCGGCTCGGCCCCACAGCCGTCCAGAGACTCGGGGGAGGCCTCCCCTGAAAGCTGGATTCCCACCGATCGTTTGTTTCAAATCTTAGCCCACTAGCTCAAAAGTAGGCGCTAAAAGGTCCTGCCAAAGTCACATAGGTCGTCACGTTACAATTTAGTCAATAAAGGCCTACTACTGGAGAGAAACCGAGTGCTTTGACACTCGCCGTTCGGCCCCACAGCGGTCCAGAGACTCGGGGGATGCCTCCCGTGAAAGATGGATTCCCCCCGATCGTTTGTTTCAAATCTTAGCCCAGTAGCTGAAAAGTAGGCGCTAAAAAGTCCACCAAAATCACATAGGTCGTCATGTTACAATTTAGTCAATAAAGGCCTCCTAATGGACCGAAACTGAGTGCTTTAACGCTCGCCGCTCGGCCCCACAGCCGTCCAGAGACTCGGGGGAAACCTCCCCGGAAAGCTGGATTCCCACCGATCGTTTGTTTCAAATCTTAGCGCAATAGCTCAAAAGTAAGCGCTAAAAAGTCCTGCCAAAGTCACATAGGTTGTCATGTTACAATTTAGTCAATAAAGGCCTACTACTGGAGCGAAACCGAGTGCTTTGACGCTCGCCGTTAGGCCCCACAACCTCTGAGAGGCTTGGGAGTGGCCTCCCCTGAAAGCGGGATTCCCAATGATTGTCTGTGTGAATTCCTAGCCCGCTAGGCTTAAATTAAGCGACCTAAAGTCGTGCCGAAGTCAAATCGGTCGTCATGGTACTCGAGCGAAACTGAGTGCTTTAACGCTCGCCGCTCGGCCCCACAGCCGCCCAGAGACTCGCGGGAGGCCTCCCCTGAAACCTGGATTCCCACCGATCGTTTGTTTCAAATCTTAGCCCACTAGCTCAAAAGTAGGCGCTAAAAAGTCCTGCCAAAATCACATAGGTCGTCACGTTACAATTTAGTCAATAAAGGCCTACTACTGGAGAGAAACCGAGTACTTTGACGCTCGCCGTTCGGTCCCACAGCTGTCCAGAGATTCGGGGGAGGCCTCCCCTGAAAGCTGGATTCCCACCGATCGTTTGTTTCAAATCTTAGCGCACTCGGTCAAAAGTAAGCGCTAAAACGTCCTTCCAAAGTCACATAGGTTGTCATGTTACAATTTAGTCAATAAAGGCCTACTACTGGAGCGAAACCGAGTGCTTTGACGCTCGCCGTTCGGGCCCACGACCTCTGAGCGGCTTGGAAGAGGCCTCCCCTGAAAGCTGGATTCCCACCGATCGTTTTGTTTCAAATCTTAGCCCAGTAGCTGAACAGTAGGCGCAAAAAAGTCCTGCCAAAATCACATAGGTCGTCACGTTACAATTTAGTCAATAAAGGCCTACTACTGGAGAGAAACCGAGTACTTTGACGCTCGCCGTTCGGTCCCACAGCTGTCCAGAGATTCGGGGGAGGCCTCCCCTGAAAGCTGGATTCCCACCGATCGTTTGTTTCAAATCTTAGCGCACTAGGTCAAAAGTAAGCGCTAAAAAGTACTGCCAAAGTCACATAGGTTGTCATGTTACAATTTAGTCAATAAAGGCCTACTACTGGAGAGAAACCGAGTGCTTTGACGCTCGCCATTCGGCCCCACAGCTGTCCAGAGACTCGGGGGAGGCCTCCCGTGAAAGATGGATTCCCAGCGATCGTTTGTTTCAAATCTTAGCGCACTAGCTCAAAGGTAGGCGCTAAAAGGTCCTGCCAAAGTCACATAGGTTGTCATGTTACAATTTAGTCAATAAAGGCCTACTACTGGAGCGAAACCGAGTGCTTTGACGCTCGCCGTTCGGGCCCACGACCTCTGAGAAGCTTGGAAGTGGCCTCCCCTGAAAGCTGGATTCCCACCGATCGTTTGTTTCAAATCTTAGCCCAGTAGCTGAAAAGTAGGCGCTAAAAAGTCCACCAAAATCACATAGGTCGTCATGTTACAATTTAGTCAATAAAGGCCTCCTAATGGACCGAAACTGAGTGCTTTAACGCTCGCCGCTCGGCCCCACAGCCGTCCAGAGACTCGGGGGAAACCTCCCCTGAAAGCTGGATTCCCACCGATCGTTTGTTTCAAATCTTAGCGCAATAGCTCAAAAGTAAGCGCTAAAACGTCCTGCCAAAGTCACATAGGTTGTCATGTTACAATTTAGTCAATAAAGGCCTACTACTGGAGCGAAACCGAGTGCTTTGATGCTCGCCGTTCGGGCCCACGACCTCTGAGAAGCTTGGAAGAGGCCTCCCCTGAAAGCTTGATTCCCACCGATCGTTTGTTTCAAATCTTAGCCCAGTAGCTGAAAAGTAGGCGCTAAAAAGTCCTGCCAAAATCACATAGGTCGTCATGTTACAATTTAGTCAATAAACGCCTCCTACTGGACCGAAACTGAGTGCTTTAACGTTCGCCGCTCGGCCCCACAGCCGTCCAGAGACTCGGGGGAGGCCTCCCCTGAAAGCTGGATTTCCACCGATCGTTTGTTTCAAATCTTAGCCCACTAGCTCATAAGTAGGCGCTAAAAGGTCCTGCCAAAGTCACATAGGTCGTCACGTTACAATTTAGTCAATAAAGGCCTACTACTGGAGAGAAACCGAGTGCTTTGACACTCGCCGTTCGGCCCCACAGCGGTCCAGAGACTCGGGGGATGCCTCCCGTGAAAGATGGATTCCCACCGATCGTTTGTTTCAAACTTTAGCCCACTAGCTTAAAAAGTAGGTGCAAAAAAGTCCTGCCAAAGTCACAAAGGTTGTCATGTTACAATTTAGTCAATAAAGGCCTGCTACTGGAGCGAAACCGAGTGCTTTGACGCTCGCCGTTAGGCCCCACGACCTCTGAGAGGCTTGGAAGTGGCCTCCCCTGAAAGCTGGATTCCCACCGATCGTTTGTTTCAAATCTTAGCCCACTAGCTCAAAAGTAGGCGCACAAAAGTCCTGCCGAAGTCAAATCGGTCGTCATGGTACTCGAGCGAAACTGAGTGCTTTAAAACTCGCCGCTCGGCCCCACAGCCGTCCAGAGACTCGGGGGAGGCCTCCCCTGAAAGCTGGATTCCCACCGATCGTTTGTTTCAAATCTTAGCCCACTAGCTCAAAAGTAGGCGCTAAAAAGTCCTGCCAAATTCACATAGGTCGTCACGTTGCAATTTAGTCAATAAAAGCCTACTACTGGAGAGAAACCGAGTGCTTTGACGCTCGCCGTTCGCCCCCACAGCAGTCCAGAGACTCGGGGGAGGCCTCCCCTGAAAGCTGGATTCCCACCGATCGTTTGTTTCAAATCTTAGCGCACTAGGTAAAAAAAGTAAGCGCAAAAAAGTCCTGCCAAAGTCACATAGGTTGTCATGTTACAATTTAGTCAATAAAGGCCTACTACTGGAGCGAAACCGAGTGCTTTGATGCTCGCCGTTCGGGCCCACGACCTCTGAGAAGCTTGGAAGAGGCCTCCCCTGAAAGCTTGATTCCCACCGATCGTTTGTTTCAAATCTTAGCCCAGTAGCTGAAAAGTAGGCGCTAAAAAGTCCTGCCAAAATCACATAGGTCGTCATGTTACAATTTAGTCAATAAACGCCTCCTACTGGACCGAAACTGAGTGCTTTAACGCTCGCGGCTCGGCCCCACAGCCGTCCAGAGACGCGGGGGAGGACTCCCCTGAAAGCTGGATTCCCACCGATCGTGTGTTTCAAATCTTAGCGCACTCGGTCAAAAGTAAGCGCGAAAAAGTCCTGCCAAAGTCACATAGGTTGTCATGTTACAATTTAGTCAATAAAGGCCTACTACTGGAGAGAAACCGAGTGCTTTGACGCTCGCCGTTCGTTCCCACAGCTGTCCAGAGACTCGGGGGAGGCCTCCCCCGAAAGCTGGATTCCCACCGATCGTTTTGTTTCAAATCTTAGCCCAGTAGCTGAAAAGTAGGCGCAAAAAAGTCCTGCCAAAGTCACATAGGTCGTCATGTAACAATTTAGTCAATAAAGGCCTACTACTGGAGCGAAACCGAGTGCTTTGACGCTCGCCGTTAGCCCCCACGACCTCTGAGAGGCTTGGAAGTGGCCTCCCCTGAAAGCTGGATTCCCAAGGATTGTCTGTGTGAATTCCTAGCCCGCTAGGCTTAAATTAAGCGACCTAAAGTCGTGCCGAAGTCAAATCGGTCGTCATGGTACTCGAGCGAAACTGAGTGCTTTAACGCTCGCCGCTCGGCCCCACAGCCGCCCAGAGACTCGCGGGAGGCCTCCCCTGAAACCTGGATTCCCACCGATCGTTTGTTTCAAATCTTAGCCCACTAGCTCAAAAGTAGGCGCTAAAAAGTCCTGCCAAAATCACATAGGTCGTCACGTTACAATTTAGTCAATAAAGGCCTACTACTGGAGAGAAACCGAGTACTTTGACGCTCGCCGTTCGGTCCCACAGCTGTCCAGAGATTCGGGGGAGGCCTCCCCTGAAAGCTGGATTCCCACCGATCGTTTGTTTCAAATCTTAGCGCACTAGGTCAAAAGTAAGCGCTAAAAAGTACTGCCAAAGTCACATAGGTTGTCATGTTACAATTTAGTCAATAAAGGCCTACTACTGGAGAGAAACCGAGTGCTTTGACGCTCGCCATTCGGCCCCACAGCTGTCCAGAGACTCGGGGGAGGCCTCCCGTGAAAGATGGATTCCCAGCGATCGTTTGTTTCAAATCTTAGCGCACTAGCTCAAAGGTAGGCGCTAAAAGGTCCTGCCAAAGTCACATAGGTTGTCATGTTACAATTTAGTCAATAAAGGCCTACTACTGGAGCGAAACCGAGTGCTTTGACGCTCGCCGTTCGGGCCCACGACCTCTGAGAAGCTTGGAAGTGGCCTCCCCTGAAAGCTGGATTCCCACCGATCGTTTGTTTCAAATCTTAGCCCAGTAGCTGAAAAGTAGGCGCTAAAAAGTCCACCAAAATCACATAGGTCGTCATGTTACAATTTAGTCAATAAAGGCCTCCTAATGGACCGAAACTGAGTGCTTTAACGCTCGCCGCTCGGCCCCACAGCCGTCCAGAGACTCGGGGGAAACCTCCCCTGAAAGCTGGATTCCCACCGATCGTTTGTTTCAAATCTTAGCGCAATAGCTCAAAAGTAAACGCTAAAACGTCCTGCCAAAGTCACATAGGTTGTCATGTTACAATTTAGTCAATAAAGGCCTACTACTGGAGCGAAACCGAGTGCTTTGATGCTCGCCGTTCAGGCCCACGACCTCTGAGAAGCTTGGAAGAGGCCTCCCCTGAAAGCTTGATTCCCACCGATCGTTTGTTTCAAATCTTAGCCCAGTAGCTGAAAAGTAGGCGCTAAAAAGTCCTGCCAAAATCACATAGGTCGTCATGTTACAATTTAGTCAATAAACGCCTCCTACTGGACCGAAACTGAGTGCTTTAACGCTCGCCGCTCGGCCCCACAGCCGTCCAGAGACTCGGGGGAGGCCTCCCCTGAAAGCTGGATTCCCACCGATCGTTTGTTTCAAATCTTAGCCCACTAGCTCAAAAGTAGGCGCTAAAAGGTCCTGCCAAAGTCACATAGGTCGTCACGTTACAATTTAGTCAATAAAGGCCTACTACTGGAGAGAAACCGAGTGCTTTTACACTCGCCGTTCGGCCCCACAGCGGTCCAGAGACTCGGGGGATGCCTCCCGTGAAAGATGGATTCCCACCGATCGTTTGTTTCAAATCTTAGCCCAGTAGCTGAAAAGTAGGCGCTAAAAAGTCCACCAAAATCACATAGGTCGTCATGTTACAATTTAGTCAATAAAGGCCTCCTAATGGACCGAAACTGAGTGCTTTAACGCTCGCCGCTCGGCCCCACAGCCGTCCAGAGACTCGGGGGAAACCTCCCCGGAAAGCTGGATTCCCACCGATCGTTTGTTTCAAATCTTAGCGCAATAGCTCAAAAGTAAGCGCTAAAAAGTCCTGCCAAAGTCACATAGGTTGTCATGTTACAATTTAGTCAATAAAGGCCTACTACTGGAGCGAAACCGAGTGCTTTGACGCTCGCCGTTAGGCCCCACAACCTCTGAGAGGCTTGGGAGTGGCCTCCCCTGAAAGCTGGATTCCCAATGATTGTCTGTGTGAATTCCTAGCCCGCTAGGCTGAAATTAAGCGACCTAAAGTCGTGCCGAAGTCAAATCGGTCGTCATGGTACTCGAGCGAAACTGAGTGCTTTAACGCTCGCCGCTCGGCCCCACAGCCGTCCAGAGACTCGGGGGAGGACTCCCCTGAAAGCTGGATTCCCACCGATCGTTTGTTTCAAATCTTAGTGCACTCGGTCAAAAGTAAGCGCGAAAAAGTCCTGCCAAAATCACATAGGTTGTCATGTTACAATTTAGTCAATAAAGGCTTACTACTGGAGAGAAACCGAGTGCTTTGACGCTCGCCGTTCGGGCCCACGACCTCTGAGCGGCTTGGAAGAGGCCTCCCCTGAAAGCTGGATTCCCACCGATCGTTTTGTTTCAAATCTTAGCCCAGTAGCTGAACAGTAGGCGCAAAAAAGTCCTGCCAAAATCACATAGGTCGTCACGTTACAATTTAGTCAATAAAGGCCTACTACTGGAGAGAAACCGAGTACTTTGACGCTCGCCGTTCGGTCCCACAGCTGTCCAGAGATTCGGGGGAGGCCTCCCCTGAAAGCTGGATTTCCACCGATCGTTTGTTTCAAATCTTAGCCCACTAGCTCAAAAGTAGGCGCTAAAAGGTCCTGCCAAAGTCACATAGGTCGTCACGTTACAATTTAGTCAATAAAGGCCTACTACTGGAGAGAAACCGAGTGCTTTGACACTCGCCGTTCGGCCCCACAGCGGTCCAGAGACTCGGGGGATGCCTCCCGTGAAAGATGGATTCCACCGATCGTTTGTTTCAAACTTTAGCCCACTAGCTTAAAAGTAGGTGCAAAAAAGTCCTGCCAAGTCACAAAGGTTGTCATGTACAATTTAGTCAATAAAGGCCTGCTACTGGAGCGAAACCGAGTGCTTTTGACGCTCGCCGTTAGGCCCCACGACCTCTGAGAGGCTTGGAAGTGGCCTCCCCTGAAAGCTGGATTCCCACCGATCGTTTGTTTCAAATCTTAGCCCCACTAGCTCAAAAGTAGGCGCACAAAAGTCCTGCCGAAGTCAAATCGGTCGTCATGGTACTCGAGCGAAACTGAGTGCTTTAAAACTCGCCGCTCGGCCCCACAGCCGTCCAGAGACTCGGGGAGGCCTCCCCTGAAAGCTGGATTCCCACCGATCGTTTGTTTCAAATCTTAGCCCACTAGCTCAAAAGTAGGCGCTAAAAAGTCCTGCCAAATTCACATAGGTCGTCACGTTGCAATTTAGTCAATAAAAGCCTACTACTGGAGAGAAACCGAGTGCTTTGACGCTCGCCGTTCGCCCCACAGCAGTCCAGAGACTCGGGGGAGGCCTCCCTGAAAGCTGGATTCCCACCGATCGTTTGTTTCAAATCTTAGCGCACTAGGTAAAAAAGTAAGCGCAAAAAAGTCCTGCCAAAGTCACATAGGTTGTCATGTTACAATTTAGTCAATAAAGGCCTACTACTGGAGCGAAACCGAGTGCTTTGATGCTCGCCGTTCGGGCCCCACGACCTCTGAGAAGCTTGGAAGAGGCCTCCCCTGAAAGCTTGATTCCCACCGATCGTTTGTTTCAAATCTTAGCCCAGTAGCTGAAAAGTAGGCGCTAAAAAGTCCTGCCAAAATCACATAGGTCGTCATGTTACAATTTAGTCAATAAACGCCTCCTACTGGACCGAAACTGAGTGCTTTAACGCTCGCGGCTCGGCCCCACAGCCGTCCAGAGACTCGGGGGAGGCCTCCCCTGAAAGCTGGATTCCCACCGATCGTTTGTTTCAAATCTTAGCCCACTAGCTCAAAAGTAGGCGCTAAAAGGTCCTGCCAAAGTCACATAGGTCGTCACGTTACAATTTAGTCAATAAAGGCCTACTACTTGAGAGAAACCGAGTGCTTTGACACTCGCCGTTCGGCCCCACAGCGGTCCAGAGACTCGGGGGATGCCTCCCGTGAAAGATGGATTCCCCCCGATCGTTTGTTTCAAATCTTAGCCCAGTAGCTGAAAAGTAGGCGCTAAAAAGTCCACCAAAATCACATAGGTCGTCATGTTACAATTTAGTCAATAAAGGCCTCCTAATGGACCGAAACTGAGTGCTTTAACGCTCGCCGCTCGGCCCCACAGCCGTCCAGAGACTCGGGGGAAACCTCCCCGGAAAGCTGGATTCCCACCGATCGTTTGTTTCAAATCTTAGCGCAATAGCTCAAAAGTAAGCGCTAAAAAGTCCTGCCAAAGTCACATAGGTTGTCATGTTACAATTTAGTCAATAAAGGCCTACTACTGGAGCGAAACCGAGTGCTTTGACGCTCGCCGTTAGGCCCCACAACCTCTGAGAGGCTTGGGAGTGGCCTCCCCTGAAAGCGGGATTCCCAATGATTGTCTGTGTGAATTCCTAGCCCGCTAGGCTGAAATTAAGCGACCTAAAGTCGTGCCGAAGTCAAATCGGTCGTCATGGTACTCGAGCGAAACTGAGTGCTTTAACGCTCGCCGCTCGGCCCCACAGCCGTCCAGAGACTCGGGGGAGGACTCCCCTGAAAGCTGGATTCCCACCGATCGTTTGTTTCAAATCTTAGTGCACTCGGTCAAAAGTAAGCGCTAAAACGTCCTTCCAAAGTCACATAGGTTGTCATGTTACAATTTAGTCAATAAAGGCCTACTACTGGAGCGAAACCGAGTGCTTTGACGCTCGCCGTTCGGGCCCACGACCTCTGAGCGGCTTGGAAGAGGCCTCCCCTGAAAGCTGGATTCCCACCGATCGTTTTGTTTCAAATCTTAGCCCAGTAGCTGAACAGTAGGCGCAAAAAAGTCCTGCCAAAATCACATAGGTCGTCACGTTACAATTTAGTCAATAAAGGCCTACTACTGGAGAAAAACCGAGTACTTTGACGCTCGCCGTTCGGTCCCACAGCTGTCCAGAGATTCGGGGGAGGCCTCCCCTGAAAGCTGGATTCCCACCGATCGTTTGTTTCAAATCTTAGCGCACTAGGTCAAAAGTAAGCGCTAAAAAGTCCTGCCAAAGTCACATAGGTTGTCATGTTACAATTTAGTCAATAAAGGCCTACGACTGGAGCGAAACAGAGTGCTTTGACGCTCGCCGTTCGGGCCCACGACCTCTGAGAAGCTTGGAAGTGGCCTCCCATGAAAGCTGGATTCCCACCGATCGTTTGTTTCAAATCTTAGCACAGTAGCTGAAAAGTAGGCGCTAAAAAGTCCACCAAAATCACATAGGTCGTCATGTTACAATTTAGTCAATAAAGGCCTCCTAATGGACCGAAACTGAGTGCTTTAACGCTCGCCGCTTGGCCCCACAGCCGTCCAGAGACTCGGGGGAAACCTCCCCTGAAAGCTGGATTCCCACCGATCGTTTGTTTCAAATCTTAGCGCAATAGCTCAAAAGTAAGCGCTAAAAAGTCCTGCCGAAGTCAAATCGGTCGTCATGGTACTCGAGCGAAACTGAGTGCTTTAAAAACTCGCCGCTCGGCCCCACAGCCGTCCAGAGACTCGGGGGAGGCCTCCCCTGAAAGCTGGATTCCCACCGATCGTTTGTTTCAAATCTTAGCCCACTAGCTCAAAAGTAGGCGCTAAAAAGTCCTGCCAAATTCACATAGGTCATCACGTTGCAATTTAGTCAATAAAAGCCTACTACTGGAGAGAAACCGAGTGCTTTGACGCTCGCCGTTCGCCCCCACAGCAGTCCAGAGACTCGGGGGAGGCCTCCCCTGAAAGCTGGATTCCCACCGATCGTTTGTTTCAAATCTTAGCGCACTAGGTAAAAAAAGTAAGCGCAAAAAAGTCCTGCCAAAGTCACATAGGTTGTCATGTTACAATTTAGTCAATAAAGGCCTATTACTGGAGCGAAACCGAGTGCTTTGATGCTCGCCGTTCGGGCCCACGACCTCTGAGAAGCTTGGAAGAGGCCTCCCCTGAAAGCTTGATTCCCACCGATCGTTTGTTTCAAATCTTAGCCCAGTAGCTGAAAAGTAGGCGCTAAAAAGTCCTGCCAAAATCACATAGGTCGTCATGTTACAATTTAGTCAATAAACGCCTCCTACTGGACCGAAACTGAGTTCTTTAACGCTCGCGGCTCGGCCCCACAGCCGTCCAGAGACGCGGGGGAGGACTCCCCTGAAAGCTGGATTCCCACCGATCGTTTGTTTCAAATCTTAGCCCAGTAGCTGAAAAGTAGGCGCTAAAAAGTCCACCAAAATCACATAGGTCGTCATGTTACAATTTAGTCAATAAAGGCCTCCTAATGGACCGAAACTGAGTGCTTTAACGCTCGCCGCTCGGCCCCACAGCCGTCCAGAGACTCGGGGGAAACCTCCCCTGAAAGCTGGATTCCCACCGATCGTTTGTTTCAAATCTTAGCGCAATAGCTCAAAAGTAAGCGCTAAAACGTCCTGCCAAAGTCACATAGGTTGTCATGTTACAATTTAGTCAATAAAGGCCTACTACTGGAGCGAAACCGAGTGCTTTGATGCTCGCCGTTCGGGCCCACGACCTCTGAGAAGCTTGGAAGAGGCCTCCCCTGAAAGCTTGATTCCCACCGATCGTTTGTTTCAAATCTTAGCCCAGTAGCTGAAAAGTAGGCGCTAAAAAGTCCTGCCAAAATCACATAGGTCGTCATGTTACAATTTAGTCAATAAACGCCTCCTACTGGACCGAAACTGAGTGCTTTAACGTTCGCCGCTCGGCCCCACAGCCGTCCAGAGACTCGGGGGAGGCCTCCCCTGAAAGCTGGATTTCCACCGATCGTTTGTTTCAAATCTTAGCCCACTAGCTCAAAAGTAGGCGCTAAAAGGTCCTGCCAAAGTCACATAGGTCGTCACGTTACAATTTAGTCAATAAAGGCCTACTACTGGAGAGAAACCGAGTGCTTTGACACTCGCCGTTCGGCCCCACAGCGGTCCAGAGACTCGGGGGATGCCTCCCGTGAAAGATGGATTCCCACCGATCGTTTGTTTCAAACTTTAGCCCACTAGCTTAAAAAGTAGGTGCAAAAAAGTCCTGCCAAAGTCACAAAGGTTGTCATGTTACAATTTAGTCAATAAAGGCCTGCTACTGGAGCGAAACCGAGTGCTTTGACGCTCGCCGTTAGGCCCCACGACCTCTGAGAGGCTTGGAAGTGGCCTCCCCTGAAAGCTGGATTCCCACCGATCGTTTGTTTCAAATCTTAGCCCACTAGCTAAAAAGTAGGCGCACAAAAGTCCTGCCGAAGTCAAATCGGTCGTCATGGTACTCGAGCGAAACTGAGTGCTTTAAAACTCGCCGGTCGGCCCCACAGCCGTCCAGAGACTCGGGGGAGGCCTCCCCTGAAAGCTGGATTCCCACCGATCGTTTGTTTCAAATCTTAGCCCACTAGCTCAAAAGTAGGCGCTAAAAAGTCCTGCCAAATTCACATAGGTCGTCACGTTGCAATTTAGTCAATAAAAGCCTACTACTGGAGAGAAACCGAGTGCTTTGACGCTCGCCGTTCGCCCCCACAGCAGTCCAGAGACTCGGGGGAGGCCTCCCCTGAAAGCTGGATTCCCACCGATCGTTTGTTTCAAATCTTAGCGCACTAGGTAAAAAAGTAAGCGCAAAAAAGTCCTGCCAAAGTCACATAGGTTGTCATGTTACAATTTAGTCAATAAAGGCCTACTACTGGAGCGAAACCGAGTGCTTTGATGCTCGCCGTTCGGGCCCACGACCTCTGAGAAGCTTGGAAGAGGCCTCCCCTGAAAGCTTGATTCCCACCGATCGTTTGTTTCAAATCTTAGCCCAGTAGCTGAAAAGTAGGCGCTAAAAAGTCCTGCCAAATCACATAGGTCGTCATGTTACAATTTAGTCAATAAACGCCTCCTACTGGAGCCGAAACTGAGTGCTTTAACGCTCGCCGTTCGGCCCCACAGCCGTCCAGAGACTCGGGGGAGGCCTCCCCTGAAAGCTGGATTCCCACCGATCGTTTGTTTCAAATCTTAGCCCACTAGCTCAAAAGTAGGCGCTAAAAGGTCCTGCCAAAGTCACATAGGTCGTCATGTTACAATTTAGTCAATAAAGGCCTACTACTGGAGAGAAACCGAGTGCTTTGACACTCGCCGTTCGGCCCCACAGCGGTCCAGAGACTCGGGGGATGCCTCCCGTGAAAGATGGATTCCCACCGATCGTTTGTTTCAAATCTTAGCCCAGTAGCTGAAAAGTAGGCGCTAAAAAGTCCACCAAAATCACATAGGTCGTCATGTTACAATTTAGTCAATAAAGGCCTCCTAATGGACCGAAACTGAGTGCTTTAACGCTCGCCGCTCGGCCCCACAGCCGTCCAGAGACTCGGGGGAAACCTCCCCGGAAAGCTGGATTCCCACCGATCGTTTGTTTCAAATCTTAGCGCAATAGCTCAAAAGTAAGCGCTAAAAAGTCCTGCCAAAGTCACATAGGTTGTCCTGTTACAATTTAGTCAATAAAGGCCTACTACTGGAGCGAAACCGAGTGCTTTGACGCTCGCCGTTAGGCCCCACAACCTCTGAGAGGCTTGGGAGTGGCCTCCCCTGAAAGCGGGATTCCCAATGATTGTCTGTGTGAATTCCTAGCCCGCTAGGCTGAAATTAAGCGACCTAAAGTCGTGCCGAAGTCAAATCGGTCGTCATGGTACTCGAGCGAAACTGAGTGCTTTAACGCTCGCCGCTCGGCCCCACAGCCGTCCAGAGACTCGGGGGAGGACTCCCCTGAAAGATGGATTCCCAGCGATCGTTTGTTTCAAATCTTAGTGCAATAGCTCAAAAGTAAGCGCTAAAAAGTCCTGCCAAAGTCACATAGGTTGTCATGTTACAATTTAGTCAATAAAGGCCTACTACTGGAGCGAAACCGAGTGCTTTGACGCTCGCCGTTAGGCCCCACAACCTCTGAGAGGCTTGGGAGTGGCCTCCCCTGAAAGCTGGATTCCCAAGGATTGTCTGTGTGAATTCCTAGCCCGCTAGGCTGAAACTAAGCGACCTAAAGTCGTGCCGAAGTTAAATTGGTCGTCATGGTACTCGAGCGAAACTGAGTGCTTTAACGCTCGCCGCTCGGCCCCACAGCCGTCCAGAGACTCGGGGGAGGACTCCCCTGAAAGCTGGATTCCCACCGATCGTTTTGTTTCAAATCTTAGCGCACTCGGTCAAAAGTAAGCGCTAAAAAGTCCTGCCAAAGTCACATAGGTTGTCATGTTACAATTTAGTCAATAAAGGCCTACTACTGGAGAGAAACCGAGTGCTTTGACGCTCGCCGTTTGGGCCCACAACCTCTGAGAGGCTTGGAAGAGGCCTCCCCTGAAAGCTGGATTCCCACCGATCGTTTGTTTCAAATCTTAGCCCAGTAGCTGAAAAGTAGGCGCTAAAAAGTCCTGCCAAAATCACATAGGTCGTCATGTTACAATTTAGTCAATAAAGGCCTACTACTGGAGCGAAACCGAGTGCTTTGACGCTCGCCGTTAGGCCCCACGACCTCTGAGAGGCTTGGAAGTGGCCTCCCCTGAAAGCTGGATTCCCACCGATCGTTTGTTTCAAATCTTAGCCCACTAGCTCAAAAGTAGGCGCAAAAAAGTCCTGCCGAAGTCAAATCGGTCGTCATGGTACTCGAGCGAAACTGAGTGCTTTAAAACTCGCCGTTCGGCCCCACGACCTCCGAGAAGCTTGGAAGAGGCCTCCCCTGAAAGCTGGATTCCCAAGGCTTGTCTGTGTGAATTCCTAGCCCGCTCGGCAGAAATTAAGCGACCTAAAGTCGTGCCGAAGTCAAATCGGTCGTCATGGTACTCGAGCGAAACTGAGTGCTTTAACGCTCGCCGCTCGGCCCCACAGCCGCCCAGAGACTCGCGGGAGGCCTCCCCTGAAACCTGGATTCCCACCGATCGTTTGTTTCAAATCTTAGCCCACTAGCTCAAAAGTAGGCGCTAAAAAGTCCTGCCAAAATCACATAGGTCGTCACGTTACAATTTAGTCAATAAAGGCCTACTACTGGAGAGAAACCGAGTACTTTGACGCTCGCCGTTCGGTCCCAGAGCTGTCCAGAGATTCGGGGGAGGCCTCCCCTGAAAGCTGGATTCCCACCGATCGTTTGTTTCAAATCTTAGCGCACTCGGTCAAAAGTAAGCGCTAAAACGTCCTTCCAAAGTCACATAGGTTGTCATGTTACAATTTAGTCAATAAAGGCCTACTACTGGAGCGAAACCGAGTGCTTTGACGCTCGCCGTTCGGGCCCACGACCTCTGAGCGGCTTGGAAGAGGCCTCCCCTGAAAGCTGGATTCCCACCGATCGTTTGTTTCAAATCTTAGCCCAGTAGCTGAAAAGTAGGCGCTAAAAAGTCCAGCCAAAATCACATAGGTCGTCATGTTACAATTTAGTCAATAAAGGCCTCCTAATGGACCGAAACTGAGTGCTTTAACGCTCGCCGCTCGGCCCCACAGCTGTCCAGAGACTCGGGGGAAAGCCTCCCCTGAAAGCTGGATTCCCACCGATCGTTTGTTTCAAATCTTAGCGCAATAGCTCAAAAGTAGGCGCTAAAACGGTCCTGCCAAAGTCACATAGGTTGTCATGTTACAATTTAGTCAATAAAGGCCTACTACTGGAGCGAAACCGAAGTGCTTTGATGCTCGCCGTTCGGGCCCACAGCCGTCCTGAGAAGCTTGGAAGGATGCCTCCCGTGAAAGCTGGATTCCCACCGATCGTTTGTTTCAAATCTTAGCCCAGTAGCTGAAAAGTAGGCGCTAAAAAGTCCTGCCAAAATCACATAGGTCGTCATGTAACAATTTAGTCAATAAAGGCCTACTACTGGAGCGAAACCGAGTGCTTTGACGCTCGCCGTTAGGCCCCACGACCTCTGAGAGGCTTGGAAGTGGTCTCCCCTGAAAGCTGGATTCCCAAGGATTGTCTGTGTGAATTCCTAGCCCGCTAGGCTTAAATTAAGCGACCTAAAGTCGTGCCGAAGTCAAATCGGTCGTCATGGTACTCGAGCGAAACTGAGTGCTTTAACGCTCGCCGCTCGGCCCCACAGCCGCCCAGAGACTCGGGGGAGGCCTCCCCTGAAACCTGGATTCCCACCGATCGTTTGTTTCAAATCTTAGCCCACTAGCTCAAAAGTAGGCGCTAAAACGTCCTGCCAAAATCACATAGGTCGTCACGTTACAATTTAGTCAATAAAGGCCTACTACTGGAGAGAAACCGAGTACTTTGACGCTCGCCGTTCGGTCCCACAGCTGTCCAGAGATTCGGGGGAGGCCTCCCCTGAAAGCTGGATTCCCACCGATCGTTTGTTTCAAATCTTAGCGCACTAGGTCAAAAGTAAGCGCTAAAAAGTCCTGCCAAAGTCACATAGGTTGTCATGTTACAATTTAGTCAATAAAGGCCTACTACTGGAGAGAAACCGAGTGCTTTGACGCTCGCCGTTCGGCCCCACAGCTGTCCAGAGACTCGGGGGAGGCCTCCCGTGAAAGATGGATTCCCAGCGATCGTTTGTTTCAAATCTTAGCGCACTAGCTCAAAGGTAGGCGCTAAAATGTCCTGCCAAAGTCACATAGGTTGTCATGTTACAATTTAGTCAATAAAGGCCTACTACTGGAGCGAAACCGAGTGCTTTGACGCTCGCCGTTCGGGCCCACGACCTCTGAGAAGCTTGGAAGTGGCCTCCCCTGAAAGCTGGATTCCCACCGATCGTTTGTTTCAAATCTTAGCCCAGTAGCTGAAAAGTAGGTGCTAAAAAGTCCACCAAAATCACATAGGTCGTCATGTTACAATTTAGTCAATAAAGGCCTCCTAATGGACCGAAACTGAGTGCTTTAACGCTCGCCGCTCGGCCCCACAGCCGTCCAGAGACTCAGGGGAAACCTCCCCTGAAAGCTGGATTCCCACCGATCGTTTGTTTCAAATCTTAGCGCAATAGCTCAAAAGTAAGCGCTAAAAAGTCCTGCCAAAGTCACATAGGTTGTCATGTTACAATTTAGTCAATAAAGGCCTACTACTGGAGCGAAACCGAGTGCTTTGACGCTCGCCGTTAGGCCCCACAACCTCTGAGAGGCTTGGGAGTGGCCTCCCCTGAAAGCTGGATTCCCAAGGATTGTCTGTGTGAATTCCTAGCCCGCTAGGCTGAAATTAAGCGACCTAAAGTCGTGCCGAAGTTAAATTGGTCGTCATGGTACTCGAGCGAAACTGAGTGCTTTAACGCTCGCCGCTCGGCCCCACAGCCGTCCAGAGACTCGGGGGAGGACTCCCCTGAAAGCTGGATTCCCACCGATCGTTTGTTTCAAATCTTAGCGCACTCGGTCAAAAGTAAGCGCTAAAAAGTCCTGCCAAAGTCACATAGGTTGTCATGTTACAATTTAGTCAATAAAGGCCTACTACTGGAGAGAAACCGAGTGCTTTGACGCTCGCCGTTTGGGCCCACAACCTCTGAGAGGCTTGGAAGAGGCCTCCCCTGAAAGCTGGATTCCCACCGATCGTTTGTTTCAAATCTTAGCCCAGTAGCTGAAAAGTAGGCGCTAAAAAGTCCTGCCAAAATCACATAGGTCGTCATGTTACAATTTAGTCAATAAAGGCCTACTACTGGAGCGAAACCGAGTGCTTTGACGCTCGCCGTTAGGCCCCACGACCTCTGAGAGGCTTGGAAGTGGCCTCCCCTGAAAGCTGGATTCCCACCGATCGTTTGTTTCAAATCTTAGCCCACTAGCTCAAAAGTAGGCGCAAAAAAGTCCTGCCGAAGTCAAATCGGTCGTCATGGTACTCGAGCGAAACTGAGTGCTTTAAAACTCGCCGTTCGGCCCCACGACCTCCGAGAAGCTTGGAAGAGGCCTCCCCTGAAAGCTGGATTCCCAAGGCTTGTCTGTGTGAATTCCTAGCCCGCTCGGCAGAAATTAAGCGACCTAAAGTCGTGCCGAAGTCAAATCGGTCGTCATGGTACTCGAGCGAAACTGAGTGCTTTAACGCTCGCTGCTTGGCCCCACAGCCGTCCAGAGACTCGGGGGAGGCCTCCCCTGAAAGCGGGATTCCCACCGATCGTTTGTTTCAAATCTTAGCCCACTAGCTAAAAAGTAGGCGCTAAAAAGTCCTGCCAAATTCACATAGGTCGTCACGTTGCAATTTAGTCAATAAAAGCCTACTACTGGAGAGAAACCGAGTGCTTTGACGCTCGCCGTTCGGCCCCACAGCAGTCCAGAGACTCGGGGGAGGCCTCCCCTGAAAGCTGGATTCCCACCGATCGTTTGTTTCAAATCTTAGCGCACTAGGTAAAAAATGTAAGCGCAAAAAAGTCCTGCCAAAGTCACATAGGTTGTCATGTTACAATTTAGTCAATAAAGGCCTCCTACTGGACCGAAACTGAGTGCTTTAACGCTAGCCGCTCGGCCCCACAGCCGTCCAGAGACTCGGGGGAGGCCTCCCATGAAAGCTGGATTCCCACCGATCGTTTGTTTCAAACTTTAGCCCACTAGCTTAAAAAGTAGGCGCAAAAAAGTCCTGCCAAAGTCACAAAGGTTGTCATGTTACAATTTAGTCAATAAAGGCCTACTACTGGAGCGAAACAGAGTGCTTTGACGCTCGCCGTTAGGCCCCACGACCTCTGAAAGGCTTGGAAGTGGCCTCCCCTGAAAGCTGGATTCCCACCGATCGTTTGTTTCAAATCTTAGCCCACTAGCTTAAAAGTAGGCGCAAAAAAGTCCTGCCGAAGTCAAATCGGTCGTCATGGTACTCGAGCGAAACTGAGTGCTTTAAAACTCGCCGCTCGGCCCCACAGCCGTCCAGAGACTCGGGGGAGGCCTCCCCTGAAAGCTGGATTCCCACCGATCGTTTGTTTCAAATCTTAGCCCACTAGCTCAAAAGTAGGCGCTAAAAAGTCCTGCCAAATTCACATAGGTCGTCACGTTGCAATTTAGTCAATAAAAGCCTACTACTGGAGAGAAACCGAGTGCTTTGACGCTCGCCGTTCGCCCCCACAGCAGTCCAGAGACTCGGGGGAGGCCTCCCCTGAAAGATGGATTCCCACCGATCGTTTGTTTCAAATCTTAGCGCACTAGGTAAAAAAAGTAAGCGCAAAAAAGTCCTGCCAAAGTCACATAGGTTGTCATGTTACAATTTAGTCAATAAAGGCCTACTACTGGAGCGAAACCGAGTGCTTTGATGCTCGCCGTTCGGGCCCACGACCTCTGAGAAGCTTGGAAGAGGCCTCCCCTGAAAGCTTGATTCCCACCGATCGTTTGTTTCAAATCTTAACCCAGTAGCTGAAAAGTAGGTGCTAAAAAGTCCTGCCAAAATCACATAGGTCGTCATGTTACAATTTAGTCAATAAACGCCTCCTACTGGACCGAAACTGAGTGCTTTAACGCTCGCCGCTCGGCCCCACAGCCGTCCAGAGACGCGGGGGAGGACTCCCCTGAAAGCTGGATTCCCACCGATCGTGTGTTTCAAATCTTAGCGCACTCGGTCAAAAGTAAGCGCGAAAAAGTCCTGCCAAAGTCACATAGGTTGTCATGTTACAATTTAGTCAATAAAGGCCTACTACTGGAGAGAAACCGAGTGCTTTGACGCTCGCCGTTCGTTCCCGCAGCTGTCCAGAGACTCGGGGGAGGCCTCCCCCGAAAGCTGGATTCCCACCGATCGTTTTGTTTCAAATCTTAGCCCAGTAGCTGAAAAGTAGGCGCAAAAAAGTCCTGCCAAAGTCACATAGGTCGTCATGTAACAATTTAGTCAATAAAGGCCTACTACTGGAGCGAAACCGAGTGCTTTGACGCTCGCCGTTAGGCCCCACGACCTCTGAGAGGCTTGGAAGTGGCCTCCCCTGAAAGCTGGATTCCCAAGGATTGTCTGTGTGAATTCCTAGCGCGCTAGGCTTAAATTAAGCGACCTAAAGTCGTGCCGAAGTCAAATCGGTCGTCATGGTACTCGAGCGAAACTGAGTGCTTTAACGCTCGCCGCTCGGCCCCACAGCCGCCCAGAGACTCGGGGGAGGCCTCCCCTGAAAGCTGGATTCCCACCGATCGTTTGTTTCAAATCTTAGCCCACTAGCTCAAAAGTAGGCGCTAAAAAGTCCTGCCAAAATCACATAGGTCGTCACGTTACAATTTAGTCAATAAAGGCCTACTACTGGAGAGAAACCGAGTACTTTGACGCTCGCCGTTCGGTCCCACAGCTGTCCAGAGATTCGGGGGAGGCCTCCCCTGAAAGCTGGATTCCCACCGATCGTTTGTTTCAAATCTTAGCGCACTAGGTAAAAAAAGTAAGCGCAAAAAAGTCCTGCCAAAGTCACATAGGTTGTCATGTTACAATTTAGTCAATAAAGGCCTCCTACTGGACCGAAACTGAGTGCTTTAACGCTCGCCGCTCGGCCCCACAGCCGTCCAGAGACTCGGGGGAGGCCTCCCCTGAAAGCTGGATTCCCACCGATCGTTTGTTTCAAACTTTAGCCCACTAGCTTAAAAAGTAGGCGCAAAAAAGTCCTGCCAAAGTCACAAAGGTTGTCATGTTACAATTTAGTCAATAAATGCCTACTACTGGAACGAAACAGAGTGCTTTGACGCTCGCCGTTAGGCCCCACGACCTGAGAGGCTTGGAAGTGGCCTCCCCTGAAAGCTGGATTCCCACCGATCGTTTGTTTCAAACTTTAGCCCACTAGCTTAAAAAGTAGGCGCAAAAAAGTCCTGTTTAGTCACAAAGGTTGTCATGTTACAATTTAGTCAATAAAGGCCTACTACTGGAGCGAAACCGAATGCTTTGATGCTCGCCGTTCGGGCCCACGACCTCTGAGAAGCTTGGAAGAGGCCTCCCCTGAAAGCTTGATTCCCACCGATCGTTTGTTTCAAATCTTAGCCCAGTAGCTGAAAAGTAGGCGCTAAAAAGTCCTGCCAAAATCACATAGGTCGTCATGTTACAATTTAGTCAATAAATGCCTCCTACTGGACCGAAACTGAGTGCTTTAACGCTCGCCGCTCAGCCCCACAGCCGTCCAGAGACTCGGGGGAAACCTCCCCTGAAAGCTGGATTCCCACCGATCGTTTGTTTCAAATCTTAGCGCAATAGCTCAAAAGTAAGCGCTAAAAAGTCCTGCCAAAGTCACATAGGTTGTCATGTTACAATTTAGTCAATAAAGGCCTACTACTGGAGCGAAACCGAGTGCTTTGACGCTCGCAGTTAGGCCCCACAACCTCTGAGAGGCTTGGGAGTGGCCTCCCCTGAAAGCTGGATTCCCAATGATTGTCTGTGTGAATTCCTAGCCCGCTAGGCTGAAATTAAGCGACCTAAAGTCGTGCCGAAGTCAAATCGGTCGTCATGGTACTCGAGCGAAACTTAGTGCTTTAACGCTCGCCGCTCGGCCCCACAGCCGTCCAGAGACTCGGGGGAGGACTCCCCTGAAAGCTGGATTCCCACCGATCGTTTGTTTCAAATCTTAGCGCACTCGGTCAAAAGTAAGCGCGAAAAAGTCCTGCCAAAGTCACATAGGTTGTCATGTTACAATTTAGTCAATAAAGGCCTACTACTGGAGAGAAACAGAGTGCTTTGACGCTCGCCGTTCGTTCCCACAGCTGTCCAGAGACTCGGGGGAGGCCTCCCCCGAAAGCTGGATTCCCACCGATCGTTTTGTTTCAAATCTTAGCCCAGGAGCTGAAAAGTAGGCTCAAAAAAGTCCTGCCAAAGTCACATAGGTCGTCATGTTACAATTTAGTCAATAAAGGCCTACTACTGGAGCGAAACCGAGTGCTTTGATGCTCGCCGTTAGGCCCCCCAACCTCTGAGAGGCTTGGGAGTGGCCTCCCCTGAAAGCTGGATTCCCAAGGACTGTCTGTGTGAATTCCTAGCCCACTAGGCTGAAATTAAGCGACCTAAAGTCGTGCCGAAGTCAAATCGGTCGTCATGGTACTCGAGCGAAACTGAGTGCTTTAACGCTCGCCGCTCGGCCCCACAGCCGTCCAGAGATTCGGGGGAGGACTCCCGTGAAAGCTGGATTCCCACCGATCGTTCGTTTCAAATCTTAGCGCACTCGGTCAAAAGTAAGCGCTAAAACGTCCTTCCAAAGTCACATAGGTTGTCATGTTACAATTTAGTCAATAAAGGCCTACTACTGGAGCGAAACCGAGTGCTTTGACGCTCGCCGTTCGGGCCCACGACCTCTGAGCGGCTTGGAAGAGGCCTCCCCTGAAAGCTGGATTCCCACCGATCGTTTTGTTTCAAATCTTAGCCCAGTAGCTGAACAGTAGGCGCAAAAAAGTCCTGCCAAAATCACATAGATCGTCATGTAACAATTTAGTCAATAAAGGCCTACTACTGGAGCGAAACCGAGTGCTTTGACGCTCGCCGTTAGGCCCCACGACCTCTGAGAGGCTTGGAAGTGGTCTCCCCTGAAAGCTGGATTCCCAAGGATTGTCTGTGTGAATTCCTAGCCCGCTAGGCTTAAATTAAGCGACCTAAAGTCGTGCCGAAGTCAAATCGGTCGTCATGGTACTCGAGCGAAACTGAGTGCTTTAACGCTCGCCGCTCGGCCCCACAGCCGCCCAGAGACTCGGGGGAGGCCTCCCCTGAAACCTGGATTCCCACCGATCGTTTGTTTCAAATCTTAGCCCACTAGCTCAAAAGTAGGCGCTAAAACGTCCTGCCAAAATCACATAGGTCGTCACGTTACAATTTAGTCAATAAAGGCCTACTACTGGAGAGAAACCGAGTACTTTGACGCTCGCCGTTCGGTCCCACAGCTGTCCAGAGATTCGGGGGAGGCCTCCCCTGAAAGCTGGATTCCCACCGATCGTTTGTTTCAAATCTTAGCGCACTAGGTCAAAAGTAAGCGCTAAAAAGTCCTGCCAAAGTCACATAGGTTGTCATGTTACAATTTAGTCAATAAAGGCCTACTACTGGAGAGAAACCGAGTGCTTTGACGCTCGCCGTTCGGCCCCACAGCTGTCCAGAGACTCGGGGGAGGCCTCCCGTGAAAGATGGATTCCCAGCGATCGTTTGTTTCAAATCTTAGCGCACTAGCTCAAAGGTAGGCGCTAAAATGTCCTGCCAAAGTCACATAGGTTGTCATGTTACAATTTAGTCAATAAAGGCCTACTACTGGAGCGAAACCGAGTGCTTTGACGCTCGCCGTTCGGGCCCACGACCTCTGAGAAGCTTGGAAGTGGCCTCCCCTGAAAGCTGGATTCCCACCGATCGTTTGTTTCAAATCTTAGCCCAGTAGCTGAAAAGTAGGCGCTAAAAAGTCCACCAAAATCACATAGGTCGTCATGTTACAATTTAGTCAATAAAGGCCTCCTAATGGACCGAAACTGAGTGCTTTAACGCTCGCCGCTCGGCCCCACAGCCGTCCAGAGACTCAGGGGAAACCTCCCCTGAAAGCTGGATTCCCACCGATCGTTTGTTTCAAATCTTAGCGCACTAGGTCAAAAGTAAGCGCTAAAAAGTCCTGCCAAAGTCACATAGGTTGTCATGTTACAATTTAGTCAATAAAGGCCTACTACTGGAGAGAAACCGAGTGCTTTGACGCTCGCCGTTCGGCCCCACAGCTGTCCAGAGACTCGGGGGAGGCCTCCCGTGAAAGATGGATTCCCAGCGATCGTTTGTTTCAAATCTTAGCGCACTAGCTCAAAGGTAGGCGCTAAAATGTCCTGCCAAAGTCACATAGGTTGTCATGTTACAATTTAGTCAATAAAGGCCTACTACTGGAGCGAAACCGAGTGCTTTGACGCTCGCCGTTCGGGCCCACGACCTCTGAGAAGCTTGGAAGTGGCCTCCCCTGAAAGCTGGATTCCCACCGATCGTTTGTTTCAAATCTTAGCCCAGTAGCTGAAAAGTAGGCGCTAAAAAGTCCACCAAAATCACATAGGTCGTCATGTTACAATTTAGTCAATAAAGGCCTCCTAATGGACCGAAACTGAGTGCTTTAACGCTCGCCGCTCGGCCCCACAGTCGTCCAGAGACTCAGGGGAAACCTCCCCTGAAAGCTGGATTCCCACCGATCGTTTGTTTCAAATCTTAGCGCAATAGCTCAAAAGTAAGCGCTAAAAAGTCCTGCCAAAGTCACATAGGTTGTCATGTTACAATTTAGTCAATAAAGGCCTACTACTGGAGCGAAACCGAGTGCTTTGACGCTCGCCGTTAGGCCCCACAACCTCTGAGAGGCTTGGGAGTGGCCTCCCCTGAAAGCTGGATTCCCAAGGATTGTCTGTGTGAATTCCTAGCCCGCTAGGCTGAAATTAAGCGACCTAAAGTCGTGCCGAAGTTAAATTGGTCGTCATGGTACTCGAGCGAAACTGAGTGCTTTAACGCTCGCCGCTCGGCCCCACAGCCGTCCAGAGACTCGGGGGAGGACTCCCCTGAAAGCTGGATTCCCACCGATCGTTTGTTTCAAATCTTAGCGCACTCGGTCAAAAGTAAGCGCTAAAAAGTCCTGCCAAAGTCACATAGGTTGTCATGTTACAATTTAGTCAATAAAGGCCTACTACTGGAGAGAAACCGAGTGCTTTGACGCTCGCCGTTTGGGCCCACAACCTCTGAGAGGCTTGGAAGAGGCCTCCCCTGAAAGCTGGATTCCCACCGATCGTTTGTTTCAAATCTTAGCCCAGTAGCTGAAAAGTAGGCGCTAAAAAGTCCTGCCAAAATCACATAGGTCGTCATGTTACAATTTAGTCAATAAAGGCCTACTACTGGAGCGAAACCGAGTGCTTTGACGCTCGCCGTTAGGCCCCACGACCTCTGAGAGGCTTGGAAGTGGCCTCCCCTGAAAGCTGGATTCCCACCGATCGTTTGTTTCAAATCTTAGCCCACTAGCTCAAAAGTAGGCGCAAAAAAGTCCTGCCGAAGTCAAATCGGTCGTCATGGTACTCGAGCGAAACTGAGTGCTTTAAAACTCGCCGTTCGGCCCCACGACCTCCGAGAAGCTTGGAAGAGGCCTCCCCTGAAAGCTGGATTCCCAAGGCTTGTCTGTGTGAATTCCTAGCCCGCTCGGCAGAAATTAAGCGACCTAAAGTCGTGCCGAAGTCAAATCGGTCGTCATGGTACTCGAGCGAAACTGAGTGCTTTAACGCTCGCTGCTTGGCCCCACAGCCGTCCAGAGACTCGGGGGAGGCCTCCCCTGAAAGCGGGATTCCCACCGATCGTTTGTTTCAAATCTTAGCCCACTAGCTAAAAAGTAGGCGTTAAAAAGTCCTGCCAAATTCACATAGGTCGTCACGTTGCAATTTAGTCAATAAAAGCCTACTACTGGAGAGAAACCGAGTGCTTTGACGCTCGCCGTTCGGCCCCACAGCAGTCCAGAGAGTCGGGGGAGGCCTCCCCTGAAAGCTGGATTCCCACCGATCGTTTGTTTCAAATCTTAGCGCACTAGGTAAAAATGTAAGCGCAAAAAAGTCCTGCCAAAGTCACATAGGTTGTCATGTTACAATTTAGTCAATAAAGGCCTCCTACTGGACCGAAACTGAGTGCTTTAACGCTAGCCGCTCGGCCCCACAGCCGTCCAGAGACTCGGGGGAGGCCTCCCCTGAAAGCTGGATTCCCACCGATCGTTTGTTTCAAACTTTAGCCCACTAGCTTAAAAAGTAGGCGCAAAAAAGTCCTGCCAAAGTCACAAAGGTTGTCATGTTACAATTTAGTCAATAAAGGCCTACTACTGGAGCGAAACAGAGTGCTTTGACGCTCGCCGTTAGGCCCCACGACCTCTGAGAGGCTTGGAAGTGGCCTCCCCTGAAAGCTGGATTCCCACCGATCGTTTGTTTCAAATCTTAGCCCACTAGCTTAAAAGTAGGCGCAAAAAAGTCCTGCCGAAGTCAAATCGGTCGTCATGGTACTCGAGCGAAACTGAGTGCTTTAAAACTCGCCGCTCGGCCCCACAGCCGTCCAGAGACTCGGGGGAGGCCTCCCCTGAAAGCTGGATTCCCACCGATCGTTTGTTTCAAATCTTAGCCCACTAGCTCAAAAGTAGGCGCTAAAAAGTCCTGCCAAATTCACATAGGTCGTCACGTTGCAATTTAGTCAATAAAAGCCTACTACTGGAGAGAAACCGAGTGCTTTGACGCTCGCCGTTCGCCCCCACAGCAGTCCAGAGACTCGGGGGAGGCCTCCCCTGAAAGATGGATTCCCACCGATCGTTTGTTTCAAATCTTAGCGCACTAGGTAAAAAAAGTAAGCGCAAAAAAGTCCTGCCAAAGTCACATAGGTTGTCATGTTACAATTTAGTCAATAAAGGCCTACTACTGGAGCAAAACCGAGTGCTTTGATGCTCGCCGTTCGGGCCCACGACCTCTGAGAAGCTTGGAAGAGGCCTCCCCTGAAAGCTTGATTCCCACCGATCGTTTGTTTCAAATCTTAACCCAGTAGCTGAAAAGTAGGCGCTAAAAAGTCCTGCCAAAATCACATAGGTCGTCATGTTACAATTTAGTCAATAAACGCCTCCTACTGGACCGAAACTGAGTGCTTTAACGCTCGCCGCTCGGCCCCACAGCCGTCCAGAGACGCGGGGGAGGACTCCCCTGAAAGCTGGATTCCCACCGATCGTGTGTTTCAAATCTTAGCGCACTCGGTCAAAAGTAAGCGCGAAAAAGTCCTGCCAAAGTCACATAGGTTGTCATGTTACAATTTAGTCAATAAAGGCCTACTACTGGAGAGAAAACCGAGTGCTTTGACGCTCGCCGTTCGTTCCCGCAGCTGTCCAGAGACTCGGGGGAGGCCTCCCCCGAAAGCTGGATTCCCACCGATCGTTTTGTTTCAAATCTTAGCCCAGTAGCTGAAAAGTAGGCGCAAAAAAGTCCTGCCAAAGTCACATAGGTCGTCATGTAACAATTTAGTCAATAAAGGCCTACTACTGGAGCGAAACCGAGTGCTTTGACGCTCGCCGTTAGGCCCCACGACCTCTGAGAGGCTTGGAAGTGGCCTCCCCTGAAAGCTGGATTCCCAAGGATTGTCTGTGTGAATTCCTAGCGCGCTAGGCTTAAATTAAGCGACCTAAAGTCGTGCCGAAGTCAAATCGGTCGTCATGGTACTCGAGCGAAACTGAGTGCTTTAACGCTCGCCGCTCGGCCCCACAGCCGCCCAGAGACTCGGGGGAGGCCTCCCCTGAAACCTGGATTCCCACCGATCGTTTGTTTCAAATCCTAGCCCACTAGCTCAAAAGTAGGCGCTAAAAAGTCCTGCCAAAATCACATAGGTCGTCACGTTACAATTTAGTCAATAAAGGCCTACTACTGGAGAGAAACCGAGTACTTTGACGCTCGCCGTTCGGTCCCACAGCTGTCCAGAGATTCGGGGGAGGCCTCCCCTGAAAGCTGGATTCCCACCGATCGTTTGTTTCAAATCTTAGCGCACTAGGTAAAAAAAGTAAGCGCAAAAAAGTCCTGCCAAAGTCACATAGGTTGTCATGTTACAATTTAGTCAATAAAGGCCTCCTACTGGACCGAAACTGAGTGCTTTAACGCTCGCCGCTCGGCCCCACAGCCGTCCAGAGACTCGGGGGAGGCCTCCCCTGAAAGCTGGATTCCCACCGATCGTTTGTTTCAAACTTTAGCCCACTAGCTTAAAAAGTAGGCGCAAAAAAGTCCTGCCAAAGTCACAAAGGTTGTCATGTTACAATTTAGTCAATAAAGGCCTACTACTGGAACGAAACAGAGTGCTTTGACGCTCGCCGTTAGGCCCCACGACCTGAGAGGCTTGGAAGTGGCCTCCCCTGAAAGCTGGATTCCCACCGATCGTTTGTTTCAAATCTTAGCCCACTAGCTCAAAAGTAGGCGCAAAAAAGTCCTGCCGAAATCAAATCGGTCGTCATGGTACTCGAGCGAAACTGAGTGCTTTAACGCTCGCCGCTCGGCCCCACAGCCGTCCAGAGACTCGGGGGAGGCCTCCCCTGAAAGCTGGATTCCCACCGATCGTTTGTTTCAAATCTTAGCCCACTAGCTCAAAAGTAGGCGCTAAAAAGTCCTGCCAAATTCACATAGGTCGTCACGTTGCAATTTAGTCAATAAAAGCCTACTACTGGAGAGAAACCGAGTGCTTTGACGCTCGCCGTTCGCCCCCACAGCAGTCCAGAGACTCGGGGGAGGCCTCCCCTGAAAGCTGGATTCCCACCGATCGTTTGTTTCAAATCTTAGCGCACTAGGTAAAAAAAGTAAGCGGAAAAAAGTCCTGCCAAAGTCACATAGGTTGTCATGTTACAATTTAGTCAATAAAGGCCTACTACTGGAGCGAAACCGAGTGCTTTGATGCTCGCCGTTCGGGCCCACGACCTCTGAGAAGCTTGGAAGAGGCCTCCCCTGAAAGCTTGATTCCCACCGATCGTTTGTTTCAAATCTTAGCCCAGTAGCTGAAAAGTAGGCGCTAAAAAGTCCTGCCAAAATCACATAGGTCGTCATGTTACAATTTAGTCAATAAACGCCTCCTACTGGAGCGAAACTGAGTTCTTTAACGCTCGCGGCTCGGCCCCACAGCCGTCCAGAGACGCGGGGGAGGACTCCCCTGAAAGCTGGATTCCCACCGATCGTGTGTTTCAAATCTTAGCGCACTCGGTCAAAAGTAAGCGCGAAAAAGTCCTGCCAAAGTCACATAGGTTGTCATGTTACAATTTAGTCAATAAAGGCCTACTACTGGAGAGAAACCGAGTGCTTTGACGCTCGCCGTTCGTTCCCACAGCTGTCCAGAGACTCGGGGGAGGCCTCCCCCGAAAGCTGGATTCCCACCGATCGTTTTGTTTCAAATCTTAGCCCAGTAGCTGAAAAGTAGGCGCAAAAAAGTCCTGCCAAAGTCACATAGGTCGTCATGTAACAATTTAGTCAATAAAGGCCTACTACTGGAGCGGAACCGAGTGCTTTGACGCTCGCCGTTAGGCCCCACGACCTCTGAGAGGCTTGGAAGTGGCCTCCCCTGAAAGCTGGATTCCCAAGGATTGTCTGTGTGAATTCCTAGCCCGCTAGGCTTAAATTAAGCGACCTAAAGTCGTGCCGAAGTCAAATCGGTCGTCATGGTACTCGAGCGAAACTGAGTGCTTTAACGCTCGCCGCTCGGCCCCACAGCCGCCCAGAGACTCGCGGGAGGCCTCCCCTGAAACCTGGATTCCCACCGATCGTTTGTTTCAAATCTTAGCCCACTAGCTCAAAAGTAGGCGCTAAAAAGTCCTGCCAAAATCACATAGGTCGTCACGTTACAATTTAGTCAATAAAGGCCTACTACTGGAGAGAAACCGAGTACTTTGACGCTCGCCGTTCGGTCCCACAGCTGTCCAGAGATTCGGGGGAGGCCTCCCCTGAAAGCTGGATTCCCACCGATCGTTTGTTTCAAATCTTAGCGCACTCGGTCAAAAGTAAGCGCTAAAACGTCCTTCCAAAGTCACATAGGTTGTCATGTTACAATTTAGTCAATAAAGGCCTACTACTGGAGCGAAACCGAGTGCTTTGACGCTCGCCGTTCGGGCCCACGACCTCTGAGCGGCTTGGAAGAGGCCTCCCCTGAAAGCTGGATTCCCACCGATCGTTTTGTTTCAAATCTTAGCCCAGTAGCTGAAAAGTAGGCGCTAAAAAGTCCACCAAAATCACATAGGTCGTCATGTTACAATTTAGTCAATAAAGGCCTCCTAATGGACCGAAACTGAGTGCTTTAACGCTCGCCGCTCGGCCCCACAGCTGTCCAGAGACTCGGGGGAAACCTCCCCTGAAAGCTGGATTCCCACCGATCGTTTGTTTCAAATCTTAGCGCAATAGCTCAAAAGTAAGCGCTATAACGTCCTGCCAAAGTCACATAGGTTGTCATGTTACAATTTAGTCAATAAAGGCCTACTACTGGAGCGAAACCGAATGCTTTGATGCTCGCCGTTCGGGCCCACGACCTCTGAGAAGCTTGGAAGAGGCCTCCCCTGAAAGCTTGATTCCCACCGATCGTTTGTTTCAAATCTTAGCCCAGTAGCTGAAAAGTAGGCGCTAAAAAGTCCTGCCAAAATCACATAGGTCGTCATGTTACAATTTAGTCAATAAACGCCTCCTACTGGACCGAAACTGAGTGCTTTAACGCTCGCCGCTCGGCCCCACAGCCGTCCAGAGACTCGGGGGAAACCTCCCCTGAAAGCTGGATTCCCACCGATCGTTTGTTTCAAATCTTAGCGCAATAGCTCAAAAGTAAGCGCTAAAAAGTCCTGCCAAAGTCACATAGGTTGTCATGTTACAATTTAGTCAATAAAGGCCTACTACTGGAGCGAAACCGAGTGCTTTGACGCTCGCAGTTAGGCCCCACAACCTCTGAGAGGCTTGGGAGTGGCCTCCCCTGAAAGCTGGATTCCCAATGATTGTCTGTGTGAATTCCTAGCCCGCTAGGCTGAAATTAAGCGACCTAAAGTCGTGCCGAAGTCAAATCGGTCGTCATGGTACTCGAGCGAAACTGAGTGCTTTAACGCTCGCCGCTCGGCCCCACAGCCGTCCAGAGACTCGGGGGAGGACTCCCCTGAAAGCTGGATTCCCACCGATCGTTTGTTTCAAATCTTAGCGCACTCGGTCAAAAGTAAGCGCGAAAAAGTCCTGCCAAAGTCACATAGGTTGTCATGTTACAATTTAGTCAATAAAGGCCTACTACTGGAGAGAAACCGAGTGCTTTGACGCTCGCCGTTCGTTCCCACAGCTGTCCAGAGACTCGGGGGAGGCCTCCCCCGAAAGCTGGATTCCCACCGATCGTTTTGTTTCAAATCTTAGCCCAGGAGCTGAAAAGTAGGCTCAAAAAAGTCCTGCCAAAGTCACATAGGTCGTCATGTTACAATTTAGTCAATAAAGGCCTACTACTGGAGCGAAACCGAGTGCTTTGATGCTCGCCGTTAGGCCCCCCAACCTCTGAGAGGCTTGGGAGTGGCCTCCCCTGAAAGCTGGATTCCCAAGGACTGTCTGTGTGAATTCCTAGCCCACTAGGCTGAAATTAAGCGACCTAAAGTCGTGCCGAAGTCAAATCGGTCGTCATGGTACTCGAGCGAAACTGAGTGCTTTAACGCTCGCCGCTCGGCCCCACAGCCGTCCAGAGATTCGGGGGAGGACTCCCGTGAAAGCTGGATTCCCACCGATCGTTCGTTTCAAATCTTAGCGCACTCGGTCAAAAGTAAGCGCTAAAACGTCCTTCCAAAGTCACATAGGTTGTCATGTTACAATTTAGTCAATAAAGGCCTACTACTGGAGCGAAACCGAGTGCTTTGACGCTCGCCGTTCGGGCCCACGACCTCTGAGCGGCTTGGAAGAGGCCTCCCCTGAAAGCTGGATTCCCACCGATCGTTTTGTTTCAAATCTTAGCCCAGTAGCTGAACAGTAGGCGCAAAAAAGTCCTGCCAAAATCACATAGATCGTCATGTAACAATTTAGTCAATAAAGGCCTACTACTGGAGCGAAACCGAGTGCTTTGACGCTCGCCGTTAGGCCCCACGACCTCTGAGAGGCTTGGAAGTGGTCTCCCCTGAAAGCTGGATTCCCAAGGATTGTCTGTGTGAATTCCTAGCCCGCTAGGCTTAAATTAAGCGACCTAAAGTCGTGCCGAAGTCAAATCGGTCGTCATGGTACTCGAGCGAAACTGAGTGCTTTAACGCTCGCCGCTCGGCCCCACAGCCGCCCAGAGACTCGGGGGAGGCCTCCCCTGAAACCTGGATTCCCACCGATCGTTTGTTTCAAATCTTAGCCCACTAGCTCAAAAGTAGGCGCTAAAACGTCCTGCCAAAATCACATAGGTCGTCACGTTACAATTTAGTCAATAAAGGCCTACTACTGGAGAGAAACCGAGTACTTTGACGCTCGCCGTTCGGTCCCACAGCTGTCCAGAGATTCGGGGGAGGCCTCCCCTGAAAGCTGGATTCCCACCGATCGTTTGTTTCAAATCTTAGCGCACTCGGTCAAAAGTAAGCGCTAAAACGTCCTTCCAAAGTCACATAGGTTGTCATGTTACAATTTAGTCAATAAAGGCCTACTACTGGAGCGAAACCGAGTGCTTTGACGCTCGCCGTTCGGGCCCACGACCTCTGAGCGGCTTGGAAGAGGCCTCCCCTGAAAGCTGGATTCCCACCGATCGTTTTGTTTCAAATCTTAGCCCAGTAGCTGAAAAGTAGGCGCTAAAAAGTCCACCAAAATCACATAGGTCGTCATGTTACAATTTAGTCAATAAAGGCCTCCTAATGGACCGAAACTGAGTGCTTTAACGCTCGCCGCTCGGCCCCACAGCTGTCCAGAGACTCGGGGGAAACCTCCCCTGAAAGCTGGATTCCCACCGATCGTTTGTTTCAAATCTTAGCGCAATAGCTCAAAAGTAAGCGCTATAACGTCCTGCCAAAGTCACATAGGTTGTCATGTTACAATTTAGTCAATAAAGGCCTACTACTGGAGCGAAACCGAATGCTTTGATGCTCGCCGTTCGGGCCCACGACCTCTGAGAAGCTTGGAAGAGGCCTCCCCTGAAAGCTTGATTCCCACCGATCGTTTGTTTCAAATCTTAGCCCAGTAGCTGAAAAGTAGGCGCTAAAAAGTCCTGCCAAAATCACATAGGTCGTCATGTTACAATTTAGTCAATAAACGCCTCCTACTGGACCGAAACTGAGTGCTTTAACGCTCGCCGCTCGGCCCCACAGCCGTCCAGAGACTCGGGGGAAACCTCCCCTGAAAGCTGGATTCCCACCGATCGTTTGTTTCAAATCTTAGCGCAATAGCTCAAAAGTAAGCGCTAAAAAGTCCTGCCAAAGTCACATAGGTTGTCATGTTACAATTTAGTCAATAAAGGCCTACTACTGGAGCGAAACCGAGTGCTTTGACGCTCGCAGTTAGGCCCCACAACCTCTGAGAGGCTTGGGAGTGGCCTCCCCTGAAAGCTGGATTCCCAATGATTGTCTGTGTGAATTCCTAGCCCGCTAGGCTGAAATTAAGCGACCTAAAGTCGTGCCGAAGTCAAATCGGTCGTCATGGTACTCGAGCGAAACTGAGTGCTTTAACGCTCGCCGCTCGGCCCCACAGCCGTCCAGAGACTCGGGGGAGGACTCCCCTGAAAGCTGGATTCCCACCGATCGTTTGTTTCAAATCTTAGCGCACTCGGTCAAAAGTAAGCGCGAAAAAGTCCTGCCAAAGTCACATAGGTTGTCATGTTACAATTTAGTCAATAAAGGCCTACTACTGGAGAGAAACCGAGTGCTTTGACGCTCGCCGTTCGTTCCCACAGCTGTCCAGAGACTCGGGGGAGGCCTCCCCCGAAAGCTGGATTCCCACCGATCGTTTTGTTTCAAATCTTAGCCCAGGAGCTGAAAAGTAGGCTCAAAAAAGTCCTGCCAAAGTCACATAGGTCGTCATGTTACAATTTAGTCAATAAAGGCCTACTACTGGAGCGAAACCGAGTGCTTTGATGCTCGCCGTTAGGCCCCCCAACCTCTGAGAGGCTTGGGAGTGGCCTCCCCTGAAAGCTGGATTCCCAAGGACTGTCTGTGTGAATTCCTAGCCCACTAGGCTGAAATTAAGCGACCTAAAGTCGTGCCGAAGTCAAATCGGTCGTCATGGTACTCGAGCGAAACTGAGTGCTTTAACGCTCGCCGCTCGGCCCCACAGCCGTCCAGAGATTCGGGGGAGGACTCCCGTGAAAGCTGGATTCCCACCGATCGTTCGTTTCAAATCTTAGCGCACTCGGTCAAAAGTAAGCGCTAAAACGTCCTTCCAAAGTCACATAGGTTGTCATGTTACAATTTAGTCAATAAAGGCCTACTACTGGAGCGAAACCGAGTGCTTTGACGCTCGCCGTTCGGGCCCACGACCTCTGAGCGGCTTGGAAGAGGCCTCCCCTGAAAGCTGGATTCCCACCGATCGTTTTGTTTCAAATCTTAGCCCAGTAGCTGAACAGTAGGCGCAAAAAAGTCCTGCCAAAATCACATAGATCGTCATGTAACAATTTAGTCAATAAAGGCCTACTACTGGAGCGAAACCGAGTGCTTTGACGCTCGCCGTTAGGCCCCACGACCTCTGAGAGGCTTGGAAGTGGTCTCCCCTGAAAGCTGGATTCCCAAGGATTGTCTGTGTGAATTCCTAGCCCGCTAGGCTTAAATTAAGCGACCTAAAGTCGTGCCGAAGTCAAATCGGTCGTCATGGTACTCGAGCGAAACTGAGTGCTTTAACGCTCGCCGCTCGGCCCCACAGCCGCCCAGAGACTCGGGGGAGGCCTCCCCTGAAACCTGGATTCCCACCGATCGTTTGTTTCAAATCTTAGCCCACTAGCTCAAAAGTAGGCGCTAAAACGTCCTGCCAAAATCACATAGGTCGTCACGTTACAATTTAGTCAATAAAGGCCTACTACTGGAGAGAAACCGAGTACTTTGGCGCTCGCCGTTCGGTCCCACAGCTGTCCAGAGATTCGGGGGAGGCCTCCCCTGAAAGCTGGATTCCCACCGATCGTTTGTTTCAAATCTTAGCGCACTAGGTCAAAAGTAAGCGCTAAAAAGTCCTGCCAAAGTCACATAGGTTGTCATGTTACAATTTAGTCAATAAAGGCCTACTACTGGAGAGAAACCGAGTGCTTTGACGCTCGCCGTTCGGCCCCACAGCTGTCCAGAGACTCGGGGGAGGCCTCCCGTGAAAGATGGATTCCCAGCGATCGTTTGTTTCAAATCTTAGCGCACTAGCTCAAAGGTAGGCGCTAAAATGTCCTGCCAAAGTCACATAGGTTGTCATGTTACAATTTAGTCAATAAAGGCCTACTACTGGAGCGAAACCGAGTGCTTTGACGCTCGCCGTTCGGGCCCACGACCTCTGAGAAGCTTGGAAGTGGCCTCCCCTGAAAGCTGGATTCCCACCGATCGTTTGTTTCAAATCTTAGCCCAGTAGCTGAAAAGTAGGCGCTAAAAAGTCCACCAAAATCACATAGGTCGTCATGTTACAATTTAGTCAATAAAGGCCTCCTAATGGACCGAAACTGAGTGCTTTAACGCTCGCCGCTCGGCCCCACAGCCGTCCAGAGACTCAGGGGAAACCTCCCCTGAAAGCTGGATTCCCACCGATCGTTTGTTTCAAATCTTAGCGCACTAGGTCAAAAGTAAGCGCTAAAAAGTCCTGCCAAAGTCACATAGGTTGTCATGTTACAATTTAGTCAATAAAGGCCTACTACTGGAGAGAAACCGAGTGCTTTGACGCTCGCCGTTCGGCCCCACAGCTGTCCAGAGACTCGGGGGAGGCCTCCCGTGAAAGATGGATTCCCAGCGATCGTTTGTTTCAAATCTTAGCGCACTAGCTCAAAGGTAGGCGCTAAAATGTCCTGCCAAAGTCACATAGGTTGTCATGTTACAATTTAGTCAATAAAGGCCTACTACTGGAGCGAAACTGAGTGCTTTAACGCTCGCCGCTCGGCCCCACAGCCGTCCAGAGACTCAGGGGAAACCTCCCCTGAAAGCTGGATTCCCACCGATCGTTTGTTTCAAATCTTAGCGCAATAGCTCAAAAGTAAGCGCTAAAAAGTCCTGCCAAAGTCACATAGGTTGTCATGTTACAATTTAGTCAATAAAGGCCTACTACTGGAGCGAAACCGAGTGCTTTGACGCTCGCCGTTAGGCCCCACAACCTCTGAGAGGCTTGGGAGTGGCCTCCCCTGAAAGCTGGATTCCCAAGGATTGTCTGTGTGAATTCCTAGCCCGCTAGGCTGAAATTAAGCGACCTAAAGTCGTGCCGAAGTTAAATTGGTCGTCATGGTACTCGAGCGAAACTGAGTGCTTTAACGCTCGCCGCTCGGCCCCACAGCCGTCCAGAGACTCGGGGGAGGACTCCCCTGAAAGCTGGATTCCCACCGATCGTTTGTTTCAAATCTTAGCGCACTCGGTCAAAAGTAAGCGCTAAAAAGTCCTGCCAAAGTCACATAGGTTGTCATGTTACAATTTAGTCAATAAAGGCCTACTACTGGAGAGAAACCGAGTGCTTTGACGCTCGCCGTTTGGGCCCACAACCTCTGAGAGGCTTGGAAGAGGCCTCCCCTGAAAGCTGGATTCCCACCGATCGTTTGTTTCAAATCTTAGCCCAGTAGCTGAAAAGTAGGCGCTAAAAAGTCCTGCCAAAATCACATAGGTCGTCATGTTACAATTTAGTCAATAAAGGCCTACTACTGGAGCGAAACCGAGTGCTTTGACGCTCGCCGTTAGGCCCCACGACCTCTGAGAGGCTTGGAAGTGGCCTCCCCTGAAAGCTGGATTCCCACCGATCGTTTGTTTCAAATCTTAGCCCACTAGCTCAAAAGTAGGCGCAAAAAAGTCCTGCCGAAGTCAAATCGGTCGTCATGGTACTCGAGCAAAACTGAGTGCTTTAAAACTCGCCGTTCGGCCCCACGACCTCCGAGAAGCTTGGAAGAGGCCTCCCCTGAAAGCTGGATTCCCAAGGCTTGTCTGTGTGAATTCCTAGCCCGCTCGGCAGAAATTAAGCGACCTAAAGTCGTGCCGAAGTCAAATCGGTCGTCATGGTACTCGAGCGAAACTGAGTGCTTTAACGCTCGCTGCTTGGCCCCACAGCCGTCCAGAGACTCGGGGGAGGCCTCCCCTGAAAGCGGGATTCCCACCGATCGTTTGTTTCAAATCTTAGCCCACTAGCTAAAAAGTAGGCGCTAAAAAGTCCTGCCAAATTCACATAGGTCGTCACGTTGCAATTTAGTCAATAAAAGCCTACTACTGGAGAGAAACCGAGTGCTTTGACGCTCGCCGTTCGGCCCCACAGCAGTCCAGAGACTCGGGGGAGGCCTCCCCTGAAAGCTGGATTCCCACCGATCGTTTGTTTCAAATCTTAGCGCACTAGGTAAAAAATGTAAGCGCAAAAAAGTCCTGCCAAAGTCACATAGGTTGTCATGTTACAATTTAGTCAATAAAGGCCTCCTACTGGACCGAAACTGAGTGCTTTAACGCTAGCCGCTCGGCCCCACAGCCGTCCAGAGACTCGGGGGAGGCCTCCCCTGAAAGCTGGATTCCCACCGATCGTTTGTTTCAAACTTTAGCCCACTAGCTTAAAAAGTAGGCGCAAAAAAGTCCTGCCAAAGTCACAAAGGTTGTCATGTTACAATTTAGTCAATAAAGGCCTACTACTGGAGCGAAACAGAGTGCTTTGACGCTCGCCGTTAGGCCCCACGACCTCTGAGAGGCTTGGAAGTGGCCTCCCCTGAAAGCTGGATTCCCACCGATCGTTTGTTTCAAATCTTAGCCCACTAGCTTAAAAGTAGGCGCAAAAAAGTCCTGCCGAAGTCAAATCGGTCGTCATGGTACTCGAGCGAAACTGAGTGCTTTAAAACTCGCCGCTCGGCCCCACAGCCGTCCAGAGACTCGGGGGAGGCCTCCCCTGAAAGCTGGATTCCCACCGATCGTTTGTTTCAAATCTTAGCCCACTAGCTCAAAAGTAGGCGCTAAAAAGTCCTGCCAAATTCACATAGGTCGTCACGTTGCAATTTAGTCAATAAAAGCCTACTACTGGAGAGAAACCGAGTGCTTTGACGCTCGCCGTTCGCCCCCACAGCAGTCCAGAGACTCGGGGGAGGCCTCCCCTGAAAGATGGATTCCCACCGATCGTTTGTTTCAAATCTTAGCGCACTAGGTAAAAAAAGTAAGCGCAAAAAAGTCCTGCCAAAGTCACATAGGTTGTCATGTTACAATTTAGTCAATAAAGGCCTACTACTGGAGCGAAACCGAGTGCTTTGATGCTCGCCGTTCGGGCCCACGACCTCTGAGAAGCTTGGAAGAGGCCTCCCCTGAAAGCTTGATTCCCACCGATCGTTTGTTTCAAATCTTAACCCAGTAGCTGAAAAGTAGGCGCTAAAAAGTCCTGCCAAAATCACATAGGTCGTCATGTTACAATTTAGTCAATAAACGCCTCCTACTGGACCGAAACTGAGTGCTTTAACGCTCGCCGCTCGGCCCCACAGCCGTCCAGAGACGCGGGGGAGGACTCCCCTGAAAGCTGGATTCCCACCGATCGTGTGTTTCAAATCTTAGCGCACTCGGTCAAAAGTAAGCGCGAAAAAGTCCTGCCAAAGTCACATAGGTTGTCATGTTACAATTTAGTCAATAAAGGCCTACTACTGGAGAGAAACCGAGTGCTTTGACGCTCGCCGTTCGTTCCCGCAGCTGTCCAGAGACTCGGGGGAGGCCTCCCCCGAAAGCTGGATTCCCACCGATCGTTTTGTTTCAAATCTTAGCCCAGTAGCTGAAAAGTAGGCGCAAAAAAGTCCTGCCAAAGTCACATAGGTCGTCATGTAACAATTTAGTCAATAAAGGCCTACTACTGGAGCGAAACCGAGTGCTTTGACGCTCGCCGTTAGGCCCCACGACCTCTGAGAGGCTTGGAAGTGGCCTCCCCTGAAAGCTGGATTCCCAAGGATTGTCTGTGTGAATTCCTAGCGCGCTAGGCTTAAATTAAGCGACCTAAAGTCGTGCCGAAGTCAAATCGGTCGTCATGGTACTCGAGCGAAACTGAGTGCTTTAACGCTCACCGCTCGGCCCCACAGCCGCCCAGAGACTCGGGGGAGGCCTCCCCTGAAACCTGGATTCCCACCGATCGTTTGTTTCAAATCTTAGCCCACTAGCTCAAAAGTAGGCGCTAAAAAGTCCTGCCAAAATCACATAGGTCGTCACGTTACAATTTAGTCAATAAAGGCCTACTACTGGAGAGAAACCGAGTACTTTGACGCTCGCCGTTCGGTCCCACAGCTGTCCAGAGATTCGGGGGAGGCCTCCCCTGAAAGCTGGATTCCCACCGATCGTTTGTTTTAAATCTTAGCGCACTAGGTAAAAAAAGTAAGCGCAAAAAAGTCCTGCCAAAGTCACATAGGTTGTCATGTTACAATTTAGTCAATAAAGGCCTCCTACTGGACCGAAACTGAGTGCTTTAACGCTCGCCGCTCGGCCCCACAGCCGTCCAGAGACTCGGGGGAGGCCTCCCCTGAAAGCTGGATTCCCACCGATCGTTTGTTTCAAACTTTAGCCCACTAGCTTAAAAAGTAGGCGCAAAAAAGTCCTGCCAAAGTCACAAAGGTTGTCATGTTACAATTTAGTCAATAAAGGCCTACTACTGGAACGAAACAGAGTGCTTTGACGCTCGCCGTTAGGCCCCACGACCTGAGAGGCTTGGAAGTGGCCTCCCCTGAAAGCTGGATTCCCACCGATCGTTTGTTTCAAATCTTAGCCCACTAGCTCAAAAGTAGGCGCAAAAAAGTCCTGCCGAAATCAAATCGGTCGTCATGGTACTCGAGCGAAACTGAGTGCTTTAACGCTCGCCGCTCGGCCCCACAGCCGTCCAGAGACTCGGGGGAGGCCTCCCCTGAAAGCTAGATTCCCACCGATCGTTTGTTTCAAATCTTAGCCCACTAGCTCAAAAGTAGGCGCTAAAAAGTCCTGCCAAATTCACATAGGTCGTCACGTTGCAATTTAGTCAATAAAAGCCTACTACTGGAGAGAAACCGAGTGCTTTGACGCTCGCCGTTCGCCCCCACAGCAGTCCAGAGACTCGGGGGAGGCCTCCCCTGAAAGCTGGATTCCCACCGATCGTTTGTTTCAAATCTTAGCGCACTAGGTAAAAAAAGTAAGCGGAAAAAAGTCCTGCCAAAGTCACATAGGTTGTCATGTTACAATTTAGTCAATAAAGGCCTACTACTGGAGCGAAACCGAGTGCTTTGATGCTCGCCGTTCGGGCCCACGACCTCTGAGAAGCTTGGAAGAGGCCTCCCCTGAAAGCTTGATTCCCACCGATCGTTTGTTTCAAATCTTAGCCCAGTAGCTGAAAAGTAGGCGCTAAAAAGTCCTGCCAAAATCACATAGGTTGTCATGTTACAATTTAGTCAATAAAGGCCTACTACTGGAGCGAAACCGAGTGCTTTGACGCTCGCCGTTAGGCCCCACAACCTCTGAGAGGCTTGGGAGTGGCCTCCCCTGAAAGCTGGATTCCCAAGGATTGTCTGTGTGAATTCCTAGCCCGCTAGGCTGAAATTAAGCGACCTAAAGTCGTGCCGAAGTCAAATCGGTCGTCATGGTACTCGAGCGAAACTGAGTGCTTTAACGCTCGCCGCTCGGCCCCACAGCCGTCCAGAGACACGGGGGAGGACTCCCCTGAAAGCTGGATTCCCACCGATCGTTTGTTTCAAATCTTAGCGCACTCGGTCAAAAGTACACGCTAAAAAGTCCTGCCAAAGTCACATAGGTTGTCATGTTACAATTTAGTCAATAAAGGCCTACTACTGGAGAGAAACCGAGTGCTTTGACGCTCGCCGTTCGGGCCCACAACCTCTGAGAGGCTTGGAAGAGGCCTCCCCTGAAAGGTGGATTCTCACCGATCGTTTGTTTCAAACCTTAGCCCAGTAGCTGAAAAGTAGGCGCTAAAAAGTCCTGCCAAAATCACATAGGTCGTCATGTTACAATTTAGTCAATAAAGGCCTACTACTGGAGCGAAACCGAGTGCTTTGACGCTCGCCGTTAGGCCCCACGACCTCTGAGAGGCTTGGAAGTGGCCTCCCCTGAAAGCTGGATTCCCACCGATCGTTTGTTTCAAATCTTAGCCCACTAGCTCAAAAGTAGGCGCAAAAAAGTCCTGCCGAAGTCAAATCGGTCGTCATGGTACTCGAGCGAAACTGAGTGCTTTAAAACTCGCCGTTCGGCCCCACGACCTCCGAGAAGCTTGGAAGAGGCCTCCCCTGAAAGCTGGATTCCCAAGGCTTGTCTGTGTGAATTCCTAGCCCGCTCGGCAGAAATTAAGCGACCTAAAGTCGTGCCGAAGTCAAATCGGTCGTCATGGTACTCGAGCGAAACTGAGTGCTTTAACGCTCGCTGCTCGGCCCCACAGCCGTCCAGAGACTCGGGGGAGGCCTCCCCTGAAACCTGGATTCCCACCGATCGTTTGTTTCAAATCTTAGCCCACTAGCTAAAAAGTAGGCGCTAAAAAGTCCTGCCAAATTCACATAGGTCGTCACGTTGCAATTTAGTCAATAAAAGCCTACTACTGGAGAGAAACCGAGTGCTTTGACGCTCGCCGTTCGCCCCCACAGCAGTCCAGAGACTCGGGGGAGCCCTCCCCTGAAAGCTGGATTCCCACCGATCGTTTGTTTCAAATCTTAGCGCACTAGGTAAAAAAAGTAAGCGCAAAAAAGTCCTGCCAAAGTCACATAGGTTGTCATGTTACAATTTAGTCAATAAAGGCCTACTACTGGAGCGAAACCGAGTGCTTTGATGCTCGCCGTTCGGGCCCACGACCTCTGAGAAGCTTGGAAGAGGGCTCCCCTGAAAGCTTGATTCCCACCGATCGTTTGTTTCAAATCTTAGCCCAGTAGCTGAAAAGTAGGCGCTAAAAAGTCCTGCCAAAATCACATAGGTCGTCATGTTACAATTTAGTCAATAAACGCCTCCTACTGGACCGAAACTGAGTGCTTTAACGCTCGCCGCTCGGCCCCACAGCCGTCCAGAGACTCGGGGGAGGCCTCCCCTGAAAGCTGGATTCCCACCGATCGTTTGTTTCAAATCTTAGCCCACTAGCTCAAAAGTAGGCGCTAAAAGGTCCTGCCAAAGTCACATAGGTCGTCACGTTACAATTTAGTCAATAAAGGCCTACTACTGGAGAGAAACCGAGTGCTTTGACACTCGCCGTTCGGCCCCACAGCGGTCCAGAGACTCGGGGGATGCCTCCCGTGAAAGATGGATTCCCAGCGATCGTTTGTTTCAAATCTTAGCGCACTAGCTCAAAAGTAGGCGCTAAAATGTCCTGCCAAAGTCACATAGGTTGTCATGTTACAATTTAGTCAATAAAGGCCTACTACTGGAGCGAAACAGAGTGCTTTGACGCTCGCCGTTCGGGCCCACGACCTCCGAGAGGCTTGGAAGAGGCCTCCCCTGAAAGCTGGATTCCCACCGATCGTTTGTTTCAAATCTTAGCCCAGTAGCTGAAAAGTAGGCGCTAAAAAGTCCTGCCAAAATTACATAGGTCGTCATGTTACAATTTAGTCAATAAAGAACTCCTACTGGACCGAAACTGAGTGCTTTTACGCTTGCCGCTCGGCCCCACAGCCGTCCAGAGACTCGGGGGAGGCCTCCCCTGAAAGCTGGATTCCCACCGATCGTTTGTTTCAAATCTTAGCCCAGTAGCTGAAAAGTAGGCGCTAAAAAGTCCTGCCAAAATCACATAGGTCGTCATGTTACAATTTAGTCAATAAAGGCCTACTACTGGAGCGAAACCGAGTGCTTTGACGCTCGCCGTTAGGCCCCACGACCTCTGAGAGGCTTGGAAGTGGCCTCCCCTGAAAGTTGGATTCCCAAGGATTGTCTGTGTGAATTCCTAGCCCGCTAGGCTGAAGTTAAGCGACCTAAAGTCGTGGCGAAGTCAAATCGGTCGTCATGGTACTCGAGCGAAACTGAGTGCTTTAACGCTCACCGCTCGGCCCCACAGCCGTCCAGAGAGTCGGGGGAGGACTCTCCTGAAAGCTGGATTCCCACCGATCGTTTGTTTCAAATCTTAGCGCACTAGGTCAAAAGTAAGCGCTAAAAAGTCCTGCCAAAGTCACATAGGTCGTCATGTTACAATTTAGTCAATAAAGGCCTAGTACTGGAGAGAAACCGAGTGCTTTGACGCTCGCCGTTCGGCCCCACGACCTCCGAGAGGCTTGGAAGAGGCCTCCCCTGAAAGCTGGATTCCCACCGATCGTTTGTTTCAAATCTTAGCCCAGTAGCTGAAAGGTAGGCGCTAAAACGTCCTGCCAAAATCACATAGGTCGTCATGTTACAATTTAGTCAATAAAGGCCTAGTACTGGAGAGAAACCGAGTGCTTTGACGCTCGCCGTTCGGCCCCACGACCTCCGAGAGGCTTGGAAGAGGCCTCCCCTGAAAGCTGGATTCCCACCGATCGTTTGTTTCTAATCTTAGCCCAGTAGCTGAAAAGTAGGCGCTAAAAAGTCCTGCCAAAATCACATAGGTCGTCATGTTTCAATTTAGTCAATAAAGGCCTCCTACTGGACCGAAACTGAGTGCTTTAACGCTAGCCGCTCGGCCCCACAGCCGTCCAGAGACTCGGGGGAGGCCTCCCCTTAAAGCTGGATTCCCACCGATCGTTTGTTTCAAATCATAGCCCACTAGCTCAAAAGTAGGCGCTAAAAAGTCTTGCCAAAGTCACATAGGTCGTCATGTTACAATTTAGTCAATAAAGGCCTACTACTGGAGAGAAAACGAGTGCTATGACGCTCGCCGTTCGGCCCCACGACCTCCGAGAAGCTTGGAAGAGGCCTCCCCTGAAAGCTGGATTCCAAAGGCTTGTCTGTGTGAATTCCTAGCCCGCTCGGCAGAAATTAAGCGACCTAAAGTCGTGCCGAAGTCAAATCGGTCGTAATGGTACTCGAGCGAAACTGAGTGCTTTAACGCTCGCCGCTCGGCCCCACAGCCGTCCAGAGACTCGGGGGAGGCCTCCCCTGAAAGCTGGATTCCCACCGATCGTTTGTTTCAAACTTTAGCCCACTAGCTTAAAAAGTAGGCGCAAAAAAGTCCTGCCAAATTCACAAAGGTTGTCATGTTACAATTTAGTCAATAAAGGCCTACTACTGGAGCGAAACAGAGTGCTTTGACGCTCGCCGTTAGGCCCCACGACCTCTGGGAGGCTTGGAAGTGGCCTCCCCTGAAAGCTGGATTCCCACCGATCGTTTGTTTCAAATCTTAGCCCACTAGCTCAAAAGTAGGCGCAAAAAAGTCCTGCCGAAGTCAAATCGGTCGTCATGGTACTCGAGCGAAACTGAGTGCTTTAAAACTCGCCGCTCGGCCCCACAGCCGTCCAGAGACTCGGGTGAGGCCTCCCCTGAAAGCTGGATTCCCACCGATCATTTGTTTCAAATCTTAGCCCACTAGCTCAAAAGTAGGCGCTAAAAAGTCCTGCCAAATTCACATAGGTCGTCACGTTGCAATTTAGTCAATAAAAGCCTACTACTGGAGAGAAACCGAGTGCTTTGAAGCTCGCCGTTCGCCCCCCACAGCAGTCCAGAGACTCGGGGGAGGCCTCCCCTGAAAGCTGGATTCCCACCGATCGTTTGTTTCAAATCTTAGCGCACTAGGTAAAAAAAGTAAGCGCAAAAAAGTCCTGCCAAAGTCACATAGGTTGTCATGTTACAATTTAGTCAATAAAGGCCTACTACTGGAGCGAAACCGAGTGCTTTGATGCTCGCCGTTCGGGCCCACGACCTCTGAGAAGCTTGGAAGAGGCCTCCCCTGAAAGCTTGATTCCCACCGATCGTTTGTTTCAAATCTTAGCCCAGTAGCTGAAAAGTAGGCGCTAAAAAGTCCTGCCAAAATCACATCGGTCGTCATGTTACAATTTAGTCAATAAACGCCTCCTACTGGACCGAAACTGAGTGCTTTAACGCTCGCCGCTCGGCCCCACAGCCGTCCAGAGACTCGGGGGAGGACTCCCCTGAAAGCTGGATTCCCACCGATCGTGTGTTTCAAATCTTAGCGCACTCGGTCAAAAGTAAGCGCGAAAAAGTCCTGCCAAAGTCACATAGGTTGTCATGTTACAATTTAGTCAATAAAGGCCTACTACTGGAGAGAAACCGAGTGCTTTGACGCTCGCCGTTCGTTCCCACAGCCGTCCAGAGACTCGGGGGAGGCCTCCCCTGAAAGCTGGATTCCCACCGATCGTTTGTTTCAAATCTTAGCCCACTAGCTCAAAAGTAGGTGCTAAAAAGTCCTGCCAAATTCACATAGGTCGTCACGTTGCAATTTAGTCAATAAAAGCCTACTACTGGAGAGAAACCGAGTGCTTTGACGCTCGCCGTTCGCCCCCACAGCAGTCCAGAGACTCGGGGGAGGCCTCCCCTGAAAGCTGGATTCCCACCGATCGTTTGTTTCAAATCTTAGCGCACTAGGTAAAAAAAGTAAGCGCAAAAAAGTCCTGCCAAAGTCACATAGGTTGTCATGTTACAATTTAGTCAATAAAGGCCTACTACTGGAGCGAAACCGAGTGCTTTGATGCTCGCCGTTCGGGCCCACGACCTCTGAGAAGCTTGGAAGAGGCCTCCCCTGAAAGCTTGATTCCCACCGATCGTTTGTTTCAAATCTTAGCCCAGTAGGTGAAAAGTAGGCGCTAAAAAGTCCTGCCAAAATCACATAGGTCGTCATGTTACAATTTAGTCAATAAACGCCTCCTACTGGACCGAAACTGAGTGCTTTAACGCTCGCCGCTCGGCCCCACAGCCGTCCAGAGACTCGGGGGAGGACTCCCCTGAAAGCTGGATTCCCACCGATCGTGTGTTTCAAATCTTAGCGCACTCGGTCAAAAGTAAGCGCGAAAAAGTCCTGCCAAAGTCACATAGGTTGTCATGTTACAATTTAGTCAATAAAGGCCTACTACTGGAGAGAAACCGAGTGCTTTGACGCTCGCCGTTCGTTCCCACAGCTGTCCAGAGACTCGGGGGAGGCCTCCCCCGAAAGCTGGATTCCCACCGATCGTTTTGTTTCAAATCTTAGCCCAGGAGCTGAAAAGTAGGCGCAAAAAAGTCCTGCCAAAGTCACATAGGTCGTCATGTTACAATTTAGTCAATAAAGGCCTACTACTGGAGCGAAACCGAGTGCTTTGACGCTCGCCGTTCGGGCCCACGACCTCTGAGCGGCTTGGAAGAGGCCTCCCCTGAAAGCTGGATTCCCACCGATCGTTTTGTTTCAAATCTTAGCCCAGTAGCTGAACAGTAGGCGCAAATAAGTCCTGCCAAAGTCACATAGGTCGTCATGTAACAATTTAGTCAATAAAGGCCTACTACTGGAGCGAAACCGAGTGCTTTGACGCTCGCCGTTAGGCCCCACGACCTCTGAGAGGCTTGGAAGTGGCCTCCCCTGAAAGCTGGATTCCCAAGAATTGTCTGTGTGAATTCCTAGCCCGCTAGGCTTAAATGAAGCGACCTAAAGTCGTGCCGAAGTCAAATCGGTCGTCATGGTACTCGAGCGAAACTGAGTGCTTTAACGCTCGCCGCTCAGCCCCACACCCGCCCAGAGACTCGGGGGAGGCCTCCCCTGAAACCTGGATTCCCACCGATCGTTTGTTTCAAATCTTAGCCCACTAGCTCAAAAGTAGGCGCTAAAAAGTCCTGCCAAAATCACATAGGTCGTCACGTTACAATTTAGTAAATAAAGGCCTACTACTGGAGAGAAACCGAGTGCTTTGACGCTCGCCGTTCGGGCCCACAACCTCTGAGAGGCTTGGAAGAGGCCTCCCCTGAAAGGTGGATTCTCACCGATCGTTTGTTTCAAATCTTAGCCCAGTAGCTGAAAAGTAGGCGCTAAAAAGTCCTGCCAAAATCACATAGGTCGTCATGTTACAATTTAGTCAATAAAGGCCTACTACTGGAGCGAAACCGAGTGCTTTGACGCTCGCCGTTAGGCCCCACGACCTCTGAGAGGCTTGGAAGTGGCCTCCCCTGAAAGTTGGATTCCCAAGGATTGTCTGTGTGAATTCCTAGCCCGCTAGGCTGAAGTTAAGCGACCTAAAGTCGTGGCGAAGTCAAATCGGTCGTCATGGTACTCGAGCGAAACTGAGTGCTTTAACGCTCACCGCTCGGCCCCACAGCCGTCCAGAGAGTCGGGGGAGGACTCTCCTGAAAGCTGGATTCCCACCGATCGTTTGTTTCAAATCTTAGCGCACTAGGTCAAAAGTAAGCGCTAAAAAGTCCTGCCAAAGTCACATAGGTCGTCATGTTACAATTTAGTCAATAAAGGCCTAGTACTGGAGAGAAACCGAGTGCTTTGACGCTCGCCGTTCGGCCCCACGACCTCCGAGAGGCTTGGAAGAGGCCTCCCCTGAAAGCTGGATTCCCACCGATCGTTTGTTTCAAATCTTAGCCCAGTAGCTGAAAGGTAGGCGCTAAAACGTCCTGCCAAAATCACATAGGTCGTCATGTTACAATTTAGTCAATAAAGGCCTAGTACTGGAGAGAAACCGAGTGCTTTGACGCTCGCCGTTCGGCCCCACGACCTCCGAGAGGCTTGGAAGAGGCCTCCCCTGAAAGCTGGATTCCCACCGATCGTTTGTTTCTAATCTTAGCCCAGTAGCTGAAAATTAGGCGCTAAAAAGTCCTGCCAAAATCACATAGGTCGTCATGTTTCAATTTAGTCAATAAAGGCCTCCTACTGGACCGAAACTGAGTGCTTTAACGCTAGCCGCTCGGCCCCACAGCCGTCCAGAGACTCGGGGGAGGCCTCCCCTTAAAGCTGGATTCCCACCGATCGTTTGTTTCAAATCATAGCCCACTAGCTCAAAAGTAGGCGCTAAAAAGTCTTGCCAAAGTCACATAGGTCGTCATGTTACAATTTAGTCAATAAAGGCCTACTACTGGAGAGAAAACGAGTGCTATGACGCTCGCCGTTCGGCCCCACGACCTCCGAGAAGCTTGGAAGAGGCCTCCCCTGAAAGCTGGATTCCAAAGGCTTGTCTGTGTGAATTCCTAGCCCGCTCGGCAGAAATTAAGCGACCTAAAGTCGTGCCGAAGTCAAATCGGTCGTAATGGTACTCGAGCGAAACTGAGTGCTTTAACGCTCGCCGCTCGGCCCCACAGCCGTCCAGAGACTCGGGGGAGGCCTCCCCTGAAAGCTGGATTCCCACCGATCGTTTGTTTCAAACTTTAGCCCACTAGCTTAAAAAGTAGGCGCAAAAAAGTCCTGCCAAATTCACAAAGGTTGTCATGTTACAATTTAGTCAATAAAGGCCTACTACTGGAGCGAAACAGAGTGCTTTGACGCTCGCCGTTAGGCCCCACGACCTCTGGGAGGCTTGGAAGTGGCCTCCCCTGAAAGCTGGATTCCCACCGATCGTTTGTTTCAAATCTTAGCCCACTAGCTCAAAAGTAGGCGCAAAAAAGTCCTGCCGAAGTCAAATCGGTCGTCATGGTACTCGAGCGAAACTGAGTGCTTTAAAACTCGCCGCTCGGCCCCACAGCCGTCCAGAGACTCGGGTGAGGCCTCCCCTGAAAGCTGGATTCCCACCGATCGTTTGTTTCAAATCTTAGCCCACTAGCTCAAAAGTAGGCGCTAAAAAGTCCTGCCAAATTCACATAGGTCGTCACGTTGCAATTTAGTCAATAAAAGCCTACTACTGGAGAGAAACCGAGTGCTTTGAAGCTCGCCGTTCGCCCCCACAGCAGTCCAGAGACTCGGGGGAGGCCTCCCCTGAAAGCTGGATTCCCACCGATCGTTTGTTTCAAATCTTAGCGCACTAGGTAAAAAAAGTAAGCGCAAAAAAGTCCTGCCAAAGTCACATAGGTTGTCATGTTACAATTTAGTCAATAAAGGCCTACTACTGGAGCGAAACCGAGTGCTTTGATGCTCGCCGTTCGGGCCCACGACCTCTGAGAAGCTTGGAAGAGGGCTCCCCTGAAAGCTTGATTCCCACCGATCGTTTGTTTCAAATCTTAGCCCAGTAGCTGAAAAGTAGGCGCTAAAAAGTCCTGCCAAAATCACATAGGTCGTCATGTTACAATTTAGTCAATAAACGCCTCCTACTGGACCGAAACTGAGTGCTTTAACGCTCGCCGCTCGGCCCCACAGCCGTCCAGAGACTCGGGGGAGGCCTCCCCTGAAAGCTGGATTCCCACCGATCGTTTGTTTCAAATCTTAGCCCACTAGCTCAAAAGTAGGCGCTAAAAGGTCCTGCCAAAGTCACATAGGTCGTCACGTTACAATTTAGTCAATAAAGGCCTACTACTGGAGAGAAACCGAGTGCTTTGACACTCGCCGTTCGGCCCCACAGCGGTCCAGAGACTCGGGGGATGCCTCCCGTGAAAGATGGATTCCCAGCGATCGTTTGTTTCAAATCTTAGCGCACTAGCTCAAAAGTAGGCGCTAAAATGTCCTGCCAAAGTCACATAGGTTGTCATGTTACAATTTAGTCAATAAAGGCCTACTACTGGAGCGAAACAGAGTGCTTTGACGCTCGCCGTTCGGGCCCACGACCTCCGAGAGGCTTGGAAGACGCCTCCCCTGAAAGCTGGATTCCCACCGATCGTTTGTTTCAAATCTTAGCCCAGTAGCTGAAAAGTAGGCGCTAAAAAGTCCTGCCAAAATTACATAGGTCGTCATGTTACAATTTAGTCAATAAAGAACTCCTACTGGACCGAAACTGAGTGCTTTTACGCTTGCCGCTCGGCCCCACAGCCGGCCAGAGACTCGGGGGAGGCCTCCCCTGAAAGCTGGATTCCCACCGATCGTTTGTTTCAAATCTTAGCCCAGTAGCTGAAAAGTAGGCGCTAAAAAGTCCTGCCAAAATCACATAGGTCGTCATGTTACAATTTAGTCAATAAAGGCCTACTACTGGAGCGAAACCGAGTGCTTTGACGCTCGCCGTTAGGCCCCACGACCTCTGAGAGGCTTGGAAGTGGCCTCCCCTGAAAGTTGGATTCCCAAGGATTGTCTGTGTGAATTCCTAGCCCGCTAGGCTGAAGTTAAGCGACCTAAAGTCGTGGCGAAGTCAAATCGGTCGTCATGGTACTCGAGCGAAACTGAGTGCTTTAACGCTCACCGCTCGGCCCCACAGCCGTCCAGAGAGTCGGGGGAGGACTCTCCTGAAAGCTGGATTCCCACCGATCGTTTGTTTCAAATCTTAGCGCACTAGGTCAAAAGTAAGCGCTAAAAAGTCCTGCCAAAGTCACATAGGTCGTCATGTTACAATTTAGTCAATAAAGGCCTAGTACTGGAGAGAAACCGAGTGCTTTGACGCTCGCCGTTCGGCCCCACGACCTCCGAGAGGCTTGGAAGAGGCCTCCCCTGAAAGCTGGATTCCCACCGATCGTTTGTTTCAAATCTTAGCCCAGTAGCTGAAAGGTAGGCGCTAAAACGTCCTGCCAAAATCACATAGGTCGTCATGTTACAATTTAGTCAATAAAGGCCTAGTACTGGAGAGAAACCGAGTGCTTTGACGCTCGCCGTTCGGCCCCACGACCTCCGAGAGGCTTGGAAGAGGCCTCCCCTGAAAGCTGGATTCCCACCGATCGTTTGTTTCTAATCTTAGCCCAGTAGCTGAAAAGTAGGCGCTAAAAAGTCCTGCCAAAATCACATAGGTCGTCATGTTTCAATTTAGTCAATAAAGGCCTCCTACTGGACCGAAACTGAGTGCTTTAACGCTAGCCGCTCGGCCCCACAGCCGTCCAGAGACTCGGGGGAGGCCTCCCCTTAAAGCTGGATTCCCACCGATCGTTTGTTTCAAATCATAGCCCACTAGCTCAAAAGTAGGCGCTAAAAAGTCTTGCCAAAGTCACATAGGTCGTCATGTTACAATTTAGTCAATAAAGGCCTACTACTGGAGAGAAAACGAGTGCTATGACGCTCGCCGTTCGGCCCCACGACCTCCGAGAAGCTTGGAAGAGGCCTCCCCTGAAAGCTGGATTCCAAAGGCTTGTCTGTGTGAATTCCTAGCCCGCTCGGCAGAAATTAAGCGACCTAAAGTCGTGCCGAAGTCAAATCGGTCGTAATGGTACTCGAGCGAAACTGAGTGCTTTAACGCTCGCCGCTCGGCCCCACAGCCGTCCAGAGACTCGGGGGAGGCCTCCCCTGAAAGCTGGATTCCCACCGATCGTTTGTTTCAAACTTTAGCCCACTAGCTTAAAAAGTAGGCGCAAAAAAGTCCTGCCAAATTCACAAAGGTTGTCATGTTACAATTTAGTCAATAAAGGCCTACTACTGGAGCGAAACAGAGTGCTTTGACGCTCGCCGTTAGGCCCCACGACCTCTGGGAGGCTTGGAAGTGGCCTCCCCTGAAAGCTGGATTCCCACCGATCGTTTGTTTCAAATCTTAGCCCACTAGCTCAAAAGTAGGCGCAAAAAAGTCCTGCCGAAGTCAAATCGGTCGTCATGGTACTCGAGCGAAACTGAGTGCTTTAAAACTCGCCGCTCGGCCCCACAGCCGTCCAGAGACTCGGGTGAGGCCTCCCCTGAAAGCTGGATTCCCACCGATCGTTTGTTTCAAATCTTAGCCCACTAGCTCAAAAGTAGGCGCTAAAAAGTCCTGCCAAATTCACATAGGTCGTCACGTTGCAATTTAGTCAATAAAAGCCTACTACTGGAGAGAAACCGAGTGCTTTGAAGCTCGCCGTTCGCCCCCACAGCAGTCCAGAGACTCGGGGGAGGCCTCCCCTGAAAGCTGGATTCCCACCGATCGTTTGTTTCAAATCTTAGCGCACTAGGTAAAAAAAGTAAGCGCAAAAAAGTCCTGCCAAAGTCACATAGGTTGTCATGTTACAATTTAGTCAATAAAGGCCTACTACTGGAGCGAAACCGAGTGCTTTGATGCTCGCCGTTCGGGCCCACGACCTCTGAGAAGCTTGGAAGAGGCCTCCCCTGAAAGCTTGATTCCCACCGATCGTTTGTTTCAAATCTTAGCCCAGTAGCTGAAAAGTAGGCGCTAAAAAGTCCTGCCAAAATCACATCGGTCGTCATGTTACAATTTAGTCAATAAACGCCTCCTACTGGACCGAAACTGAGTGCTTTAACGCTCGCCGCTCGGCCCCACAGCCGTCCAGAGACTCGGGGGAGGACTCCCCTGAAAGCTGGATTCCCACCGATCGTGTGTTTCAAATCTTAGCGCACTCGGTCAAAAGTAAGCGCGAAAAAGTCCTGCCAAAGTCACATAGGTTGTCATGTTACAATTTAGTCAATAAAGGCCTACTACTGGAGAGAAACCGAGTGCTTTGACGCTCGCCGTTCGTTCCCACAGCCGTCCAGAGACTCGGGGGAGGCCTCCCCTGAAAGCTGGATTCCCACCGATCGTTTGTTTCAAATCTTAGCCCACTAGCTCAAAAGTAGGTGCTAAAAAGTCCTGCCAAATTCACATAGGTCGTCACGTTGCAATTTAGTCAATAAAAGCCTACTACTGGAGAGAAACCGAGTGCTTTGACGCTCGCCGTTCGCCCCCACAGCAGTCCAGAGACTCGGGGGAGGCCTCCCCTGAAAGCTGGATTCCCACCGATCGTTTGTTTCAAATCTTAGCGCACTAGGTAAAAAAAGTAAGCGCAAAAAAGTCCTGCCAAAGTCACATAGGTTGTCATGTTACAATTTAGTCAATAAAGGCCTACTACTGGAGCGAAACCGAGTGCTTTGATGCTCGCCGTTCGGGCCCACGACCTCTGAGAAGCTTGGAAGAGGCCTCCCCTGAAAGCTTGATTCCCACCGATCGTTTGTTTCAAATCTTAGCCCAGTAGGTGAAAAGTAGGCGCTAAAAGGTCCTGCCAAAATCACATAGGTCGTCATGTTACAATTTAGTCAATAAACGCCTCCTACTGGACCGAAACTGAGTGCTTTAACGCTCGCCGCTCGGCCCCACAGCCGTCCAGAGACTCGGGGGAGGACTCCCCTGAAAGCTGGATTCCCACCGATCGTGTGTTTCAAATCTTAGCGCACTCGGTCAAAAGTAAGCGCGAAAAAGTCCTGCCAAAGTCACATAGGTTGTCATGTTACAATTTAGTCAATAAAGGCCTACTACTGGAGAGAAACCGAGTGCTTTGACGCTCGCCGTTCGTTCCCACAGCTGTCCAGAGACTCGGGGGAGGCCTCCCCCGAAAGCTGGATTCCCACCGATCGTTTTGTTTCAAATCTTAGCCCAGGAGCTGAAAAGTAGGCGCAAAAAAGTCCTGCCAAAGTCACATAGGTCGTCATGTTACAATTTAGTCAATAAAGGCCTACTACTGGAGCGAAACCGAGTGCTTTGATGCTCGCCGTTAGGCCCCCCAACCTCTGAGAGGCTTGGGAGTGGCCTCCCCTGAAAGCTGGATTCCCAAGGATTGTCTGTGTGAATTCCTAGCCCACTAGGCTGAAATTAAGCGACCTAAAGTCGTGCCGAAGTCAAATCGGTCGTCATGGTACTCAAGCGAAACTGAGTGCTTTAACGCTCGCCGCTCGGCCCCACAGCCGTCCAGAGATTCGGGGGAGGACTCCCCTGAAAGCTGGATTCCCACCGATCATTCGTTTCAAATCTTAGCGCACTCGGTCAAAAGTAAGCGCTAAAACGTCCTTCCAAAGTCACATAGGTTGTCATGTTACAATTTAGTCAATAAAGGCCTACTACTGGAGCGAAACCGAGTGCTTTGACGCTCGCCGTTCGGGCCCACGACCTCTGAGCGGCTTGGAAGAGGCCTCCCCTGAAAGCTGGATTCCCACCGATCGTTTTGTTTCAAATCTTAGCCCAGTAGCTGAACAGTAGGCGCAAATAAGTCCTGCCAAAGTCACATAGGTCGTCATGTAACAATTTAGTCAATAAAGGCCTACTACTGGAGCGAAACCGAGTGCTTTGACGCTCGCCGTTAGGCCCCACGACCTCTGAGAGGCTTGGAAGTGGCCTCCCCTGAAAGCTGGATTCCCAAGAATTGTCTGTGTGAATTCCTAGCCCGCTAGGCTTAAATGAAGCGACCTAAAGTCGTGCCGAAGTCAAATCGGTCGTCATGGTACTCGAGCGAAACTGAGTGCTTTAACGCTCGCCGCTCAGCCCCACACCCGCCCAGAGACTCGGGGGAGGCCTCCCCTGAAACCTGGATTCCCACCGATCGTTTGTTTCAAATCTTAGCCCACTAGCTCAAAAGTAGGCGCTAAAAAGTCCTGCCAAAATCACATAGGTCGTCACGTTACAATTTAGTAAATAAAGGCCTACTACTGGAGAGAAACCGAGTACTTTGACGCTCGCCGTTCGGTCCCACAGCTGTCCAGAGATTCGGGGGAGGCCTCCCCTGAAAGCTGGATTCCCACCGATCGTTTGTTTCAAATCTTAGCGCACTAGGTCAAAAGTAAGCGCTAAAAAGTCCTGCCAAAGTCACATAGGTTGTCATGTTACAATTTAGTCAATAAAGGCCTACTACTGGAGCGAAACCGAGTGCTTTGACGCTCGCCGTTCGGGCCCAAGACCTCTGAGAAGCTTGGAAGTGGCCTCCCCTGAAAGCTGGATTCCCACCGATCGTTTTTTTCAAATCTTAGCCCAGTAGCTGAAAAGTAGGCGCTAAAAAGTCCACCAAAATCACATAGGTCGTCATGTTACAATTTAGTCAATAAAGGCCTCCTAATGGACCGAAACTGAGTGCTTTAACGCTCGCCGCTCGGCCCCACAGCCGTCCAGAGACTCGGGGGAAACCTCCCCTGAAAGCTGGATTCCCACCGATCGTTTGTTTCAAATCTTGGCGCAATAGCTCAATAGTAAGCGCTAAAAAGTCCTGCCAAAGTCACATAGGTTGTCATGTTACAATTTAGTCAATAAAGGCCTACTACTGGAGCGAAACCGAGTGCTTTGACGCTCGCCGTTAGGCCCCACAACCTCTGAGAGGCTTGGGAGTGGCCTCCCCTGAAAGCTGGATTCCCAAGGATTGTCTGTGTGAATTCCTAGCCCGCTAGGCTGAAATTAAGCGACCTAAAGTCGTGCCGAAGTCAAATCGGTCGTCATGGTACTCGAGCGAAACTGAGTGCTTTAACGCTCGCCGCTCGGCCCCACAGCCGTCCAGAGACTCGGGGGAGGACTCCCCTGAAAGCTGGATTCCCACCGATCGTTTGTTTCAAATCTTAGCGCACTCGGTCAAAAGTAAGCGCTAAAAAGTCCTGCCAAAGTCACATAGGTTGTCATGTTACAATTTAGTCAATAAAGGCCTACTACTGGAGAGAAACCGAGTGCTTTGACGCTCGCCGTTCGGGCCCACAACCTCTGAGAGGCTTGGAAGAGGCCTCCCCTGAAAGCTGGATTCCCACCGATCGTTTGTTTCAAATCTTAGCCCAGTAGCTGAAGAGTAGGCGCTAAAAAGTCCTGCCAAAATCACATAGGTCGTCATGTTACAATTTAGTCAATAAAGGCCTACTACTGGAGCGAAACCGAGTGCTTTGACGCTCGCCGTTAGGCCCCACGACCTCTGAGAGGCTTGGAAGTGGCCTCCCCTGAAAGCTGGATTCCCACCGATCGTTTGTTTCAAATCTTAGCCCACTAGCTCAAAAGTAGGCGCAAAAAAGTCCTGCCGAAGTCAAATCGGTCGTCATGGTACTCGAGCGAAACTGAGTGCTTTAACGCTCGCCCCTCGGCCCCACGGCCGTCCAGAGAGTCGGGGGAGGACTCTCCTGAAAGCTGGATTCCCACCGATCGTTTGTTTCAAATCTTAGCGCACTAGGTCAAAAGTAAGCGCTAAAAAGTCCTGCCAAAGTCACGTAGGTTGTCATGTTACAATTTAGTCAATAAAGGCCTACTACTGGAGCGAAACAGAGTGCTTTGACGCTCGCCGTTCGGGGCCACGACCTCCGAGAGGCTTGGAAGATACCTCCCCTGAAAGCTGGATTCCCACCGATCGTTTGTTTCAAATCTTAGCCCAGTAGCTGAAGAGTAGGCGCTAAAAAGTCCTGCCAAAATCACATAGGTCGTCATGTTACAATTTAGTCAATAAAGGCCTACTACTGGAGCGAAACCGAGTGCTTTGACGCTCGCCGTTAGGCCCCACAACCTCTGAGAGGCTTGGAAGTGGCCTCCCCTGAAAGCTGGATTCCCACCGATCGTTTGTTTCAAATCTTAGCCCACTAGCTCAAAAGTAGGCGCAAAAAAGTCCTGCCGAAGTCAAATCGGTCGTCATGGTACTCGAGCGAAACTGAGTGCTTTAACGCTCGCCGCTCGGCCCCACAGCCGTCCAGAGAGTCGGGGGAGGACTCTCCTGAAAGCTGGATTCCCACCGATCGTTTGTTTCAAATCTTAGCGCACTAGGTCAAAAGTAAGCGCTAAAAAGTCCTGCCAAAGTCACGTAGGTTGTCATGTTACAATTTAGTCAATAAAGGCCTACTACTGGAGCGAAACAGAGTGCTTTGACGCTCGCCGTTCGGGGCCACGACCTCCGAGAGGCTTGGAAGATACCTCCCCTGAAAGCTGGATTCCCACCGATCGTTTGTTTCAAATCTTAGCGCACTAGGTCAAAAGTAAGCGCTAAAAAGTCCTGCCAAAGTCACATAGGTTGTCATGTTACAATTTAGTCAATAAAGGCCTACTACTGGAGCGAAACCGAGTGCTTTGACGCTCGCCGTTCGGGCCCACGTCCTCCGAGAGGCTTGGAAGATGCCTCCCCTGAAAGCTGGATTCCCACCGATCGTTTGTTTCTAATCTTAGCCCAGTAGCTGAAAAGTAGGCGCTAAAAAGTCCTGCCAAAATCACATAGGTCGTCATGTTACAATTTAGTCAAAAAAGCCTTACTACTGGAGAGAAACTAAGTGCTTTGACGCTCGCCGTTCGGCCCCACAGCCGTCCAGAGACTCGGGGGAGGCCTCCCCTGAAAGCTGGATTCCCACCGATCTTTTATTTCAAATCTTAGCCTGCTAACTCAAAAGTAAGCGCTAAAAAGTCCTGCCAAAGTCACATAGGTCGTCATGTTACAATTTAGTCAAGAAAGACCTACTACTGGAGCAAAACCGAGTGCTTTAACGCTCGGCGCTCGGCCCCACAGCCGTCCAGAGACTCGGGGGAGGCCTCCCCTGAAAGCTGGATTCCCACCGATAGTTTGTTTCAAATCTTAGCCCACTAGCTCAGAAGTAAGCGCTAAAAAGTCCTGCCAAAGTCACATAGGTTGTCATGTTACAATTTAGTCAATAAAGGCCTACTACTGGAGAGAAACCGAGTGCTTTGACGGTCGCCGTTCGGCCCCATGACCTCCGAGAGGCTTGGAAGAGGCCTCCCCTGAAAGCTGGATTCCCACCGATCGTTTGTTTCAAATCTTAGCCCACTAGCTCAAAAGTAAGCGCTATAAAGTCCTGCCAAAGTCACATAGGTCGTCATGTTACAATTTAGTCAATAAAGGCCTATTACTGGAGCAAAACCGAGTGCTTTGACGCTCGCAGTTCGGCCCCACGAGCTCCGAGAGCCTTGGAAGAGGCCTCCCTTGAAAGCTGGATTCCCAAGGCTTGTCTGTGTGAATTCCTAGCCCGCTAGGCTGAAACTAAGCGACCTAAAGTCGTGCCGAAGTCAAATCGGTCGTCATGGTACTCGAGCGAAACTGAGTGCTTTAACGCTCGCCGCTTGGCCCCACAGCCGTCCAGAGACTCGGGGGAGGCCTCCCCTGAAAGCTGCATTCCCACCGAACGTTTGTTAAAAATCTTAGCCCACTAGCTCAAAAGTAAGCGCTAAAAAGTCCTGCCAAAATCACATAGGTCGTCATGTTACAATTTAGTCAATAAAGGCCTACGACTGGAGCGAAACAGAGTGCTTTGACGCTCGCCGTTCGGCCCCACGACCTCTGAGACGCTTGGAAGAGGCCTCCCCTGAAAGCTGGATTCCCACCGATCGTTTGTTTCTAATCTTAGCCCAGTAGCTGAAAAGTAGGCGCTAAAACGTCCTGCCAAAATCACATAGGTCGTCATGTTACAATTTAGTCAATAAAGGCCTACTACTGGAGAGAAACCGAGTGCTTTGACGGTCGCCGTTCGGCCCCATGACCTCCGAGAAGCTTGGAAGAGGGCTCCCCTGAAAGCTGGATTCCCACCGATCGTTTGTTTCTAATCTTAGCCCAGTAGCTGAAAATTAGGCGCTAAAAAGTCCTGCCAAAATCACATAGGTCGTCATGTTACAATTTAGTCAATAAAGGCCTCCTACTGGACCGAAACGGAGTGCTTTAACGCTAGCCGCTCGGCCCCACAGCCGTCCAGAGACTCGGGGGAGGCCTCCCCTTAAAGCTGGATTCCCACCGATCGTTTGTTTCAAATCATAGCCCACTAGCTCAAAAGTAGGCGCTAAAAAGTCTTGCCAAAGTCACATAGGTCGTCATGTTACAATTTAGTCAATAAAGGCCTACTACTGGAGAGAAACCGAGTGCTATGACGCTCGCCGTTCGGCCCCACGACCTCCGAGAAGCTTGGAAGAGGCCTCCCCTGAAAGCTGGATTCCCAAGGCTTGTCTGTGTGAATTCCTAGCCCGCTCGGCAGAAATTAAGCGGCCTAAAGTCGTGCCGAAGTCAAATCGGTCGTCATGGTACTCGAGCGAAACTGAGTGCTTTAACGCTCGCCGCTCGGCCCCACAGCCGTCCAGAGACTCGGGGGAGGCCTCCCCTGAAAGCTGGATTCCCACCGATCGTTTGTTTTAAATCTTAGCCCACTAGCTCAAAAGTAGGCGCTAAAAAGTCCTGCCAAAGTCACATTGGTCGTCATGTTACAATTTAGTCAATAAAGGCCTCCTACTGGAGCGAAACAGAGTGCTTTGACGCTCGCCGTTCGGCCCCACGGCCGCCGAGAGGCTTGGAAGAGGCCTCCCCTGAAAGCTGGATTCCCACCGATCGTTTGTTTCAAATTTTAGCCCAGTAGCTGAAAAGTAGGCGATAAAAAGTCCTGCCAAAATCACATAGGTCGTCATGTTACAATTTAGTCAATAAAGGCCTCCTACTGGACCGAAACTGAGTGCTTTAACGCTCGTCGCTCGGCCCCACAGCCGTCCAGAGACTCTGGGGAGGCCTCCCCTGAAAGCTGGATTCCCACCGATCATTTGTTTCAAATCTTAGCGCAATAGCTCAAAAGTAAGCGCTAAAAAGTCCTGCCAAAGTCACATAGGTTGTCATGTTACAATTTAGTCAATAAAGGCCTACTACTGGAGCGAAACCGAGTGCTTTGATGCTCGCCGTTCGGCCCCACGACCTCCGAGAGGCTTGGAAGAGGCCTCCCCTGAAAGCTGGATTCCCACCGATCGTTTGTTTCAAATCTTAGCCCAGTAGCTGAAAAGTAGGCGCAAAAAAGTCCTGCCAAAATCACATAGGTCGTCATGTTACAATTTAGTCAATAAAGAACTCCTACTGGACCGAAACTGAGTGCTTTTACGCTTGCCGCTCGGCCCCACAGCCGTCCAGAGACTCGGGGGAGGCCTCCCCTGAAAGCTGGATTCCCACCGATCGTTTGTTTCAAATCTTAGCCCAGTAGCTGAAAAGTAGGCGCTAAAAAGTCCTGCCAAAATCACATAGGTCGTCATGTTACAATTTAGTCAATAAAGGCCTACTACTGGAGCGAAACCGAGTGCTTTGACGCTCGCCGTTAGGCCCCACGACCTCTGAGAGGCTTGGAAGTGGCCTCCCCTGAAAGTTGGATTCCCAAGGATTGTCTGTGTGAATTCCTAGCCCGCTAGGCTGAAGTTAAGCGACCTAAAGTCGTGGCGAAGTCAAATCGGTCGTCATGGTACTCGAGCGAAACTGAGTGCTTTAACGCTCGCCGCTCGGCCCCACAGCCGTCCAGAGAGTCGGGGGAGGACTCTCCTGAAAGCTGGATTCCCACCGATCGTTTGTTTCAAATCTTAGCGCACTAGGTCAAAAGTAAGCGCTAAAAAGTCCTGCCAAAGTCACGTAGGTTGTCATGTTACAATTTAGTCAATAAAGGCCTACTACTGGAGCGAAACAGAGTGCTTTGACGCTCGCCGTTCGGGGCCACGACCTCCGAGAGGCTTGGAAGATACCTCCCCTGAAAGCTGGATTCCCACCGATCATTTGTTTCAAATCTTAGCGCACTAGGTCAAAAGTAAGCGCTAAAAAGTCCTGCCAAAGTCACATAGGTTGTCATGTTACAATTTAGTCAATAAAGGCCTACTACTGGAGCGAAACCGAGTGCTTTGACGCTCGCCGTTCGGGCCCACGTCCTCCGAGAGGCTTGGAAGATGCCTCCCCTGAAAGCTGGATTCCCACCGATCGTTTGTTTCTAATCTTAGCCCAGTAGCTGAAAAGTAGGCGCTAAAAAGTCCTGCCAAAATCACATAGGTCGTCATGTTACAATTTAGTCAAAAAAGCCTTACTACTGGAGAGAAACTGAGTGCTTTGACGCTCGCCGTTCGGCCCCACAGCCGTCCAGAGACTCGGGGGAGGCCTCCCCTGAAAGCTGGATTCCCACCGATCTTTTATTTCAAATCTTAGCCCGCTAACTCAAAAGTAAGCGCTAAAAAGTCCTGCCAAAGTCACATAGGTCGTCATGTTACAATTTAGTCAAGAAAGACCTACTACTGGAGCGAAACCGAGTGCTTTAACGCTCGGCGCTCGGCCCCACAGCCGTCCAGAGACTCGGGGGAGGCCTCCCCTGAAAGCTGGATTCCCACTGATTGTTTGTTTCAAATCTTAGCCCACTAGCTCAAAAGTAAGCGCTATAAAGTCCTGCCAAAGTCACATAGGTCGTCATGTTACAATTTAGTCAATAAAGGCCTATTACTGGAGCAAAACCGAGTGCTTTGATGCTCGCAGTTCGGCCCCACGAGCTCCGAGAGCCTTGGAAGAGGCCTCCCTTGAAAGCTGGATTCCCAAGGCTTGTCTGTGTGAATTCCTAGCCCGCTAGGCTGAAACTAAGCGACCTAAAGTCGTGCCGAAGTCAAATCGGTCGTCATGGTACTCGAGCGAAACTGAGTGCTTTAACGCTCGCCGCTTGGCCCCACAGCCGTCCAGAGACTCGGGGGAGGCCTCCCCTGAAAGCTGCATTCCCACCGAAGGTTTGTTAAAAATCTTAGCCCACTAGCTCAAAAGTAAGCGCTAAAAAGTCCTGCCAAAATCACATAGGTCGTCATGTTACAATTTAGTCAATAAAGGCCTACGACTGGAGCGAAACAGAGTGCTTTGACGCTCGCCGTTCGGCCCCACGACCTCTGAGACGCTTGGAAGAGGCCTCCCCTGAAAGCTGGATTCCCACCGATCGTTTGTTTCTAATCTTAGCCCAGTAGCTGAAAAGTAGGCGCTAAAACGTCCTGCCAAAATCACATAGGTCGTCATGTTACAATTTAGTCAATAAAGGCCTACTACTGGAGAGAAACCGAGTGCTTTGACGGTCGCCGTTCGGCCCCATGACCTCCGAGAGGCTTGGAAGAGGCCTCCCCTGAAAGCTGGATTCCCACCGATCGTTTGTTTCTAATCTTAGCCCAGTAGCTGAAAAGTAGGCGCTAAAAAGTCCTGCCAAAATCACATAGGTCGTCATGTTACAATTTAGTCAATAAAGGCCTCCTACTGGACCGAAACTGAGTGCTTTAACGCTAGCCGCTCGGCCCCACAGCCGTCCAGAGACTCGGGGGAGGCCTCCCCTTAAAGCTGGATTCCCACCGATCGTTTGTTTCAAATCATAGCCCACTAGCTCAAAAGTAGGCGCTAAAAAGTCTTGCCAAAGTCACATAGGTCGTCATGTTACAATTTAGTCAATAAAGGCCTACTACTGGAGAGAAACCGAGTGCTATGACGCTCGCCGTTCGGCCCCACGACCTCCGAGAAGCTTGGAAGAGGCCTCCCCTGAAAGATGGATTCCCAAGGCTTGTCTGTGTGAATTCCTAGCCCGCTCGGCAGAAATTAAGCGGCCTAAAGTCGTGCCGAAGTCAAATCGGTCGTCATGGTACTCGAGCGAAACTGAGTGCTTTAACGCTCGCCGCTCGGCCCCACAGCCGTCCAGAGACTCGGGGGAGGCCTCCCCTGAAAGCTGGATTCCCACCGATCGTTTGTTTCAAATCTTAGCCCACTAGCTCAAAAGTAGGCGCTAAAAAGTCCTGCCAAAGTCACATTGGTCGTCATGTTACAATTTAGTCAATAAAGGCCTACTACTGGAGCGAAACAGAGTGCTTTGACGCTCGCCGTTCGGGCCCACGTCCTCCGAGAGGCTTGGAAGAGGCCTCCCCTGAAAGCTGGATTCCCACCGATCGTTTGTTTCAAATTTTAGCCCAGTAGCTGAAAAGTAGGCGATAAAAAGTCCTGCCAAAATCACATAGGTCGTCATGTTACAATTTAGTCAATAAAGGCCTCCTACTGGACCGAAACTGAGTGCTTTAACGCTCGTCGCTCGGCCCCACAGCCGTCCAGAGACTCGGGGGAGGCCTCCCCTGAAAGCTGGATTCCCACCGATCATTTGTTTCAAATCTTAGCGCAATAGCTCAAAAGTAAGCGCTAAAAAGTCCTGCCAAAGTCACATAGGTTGTCATGTTACAATTTAGTCAATAAAGGCCTACTACTGGAGCGAAACCGAGTGCTTTGATGCTCGCCGTTCGGCCCCACGACCTCCGAGAGGCTTGGAAGAGGCCTCCCCTGAAAGCTGGATTCCCACCGATCGTTTGTTTCAAATCTTAGCCCAGTAGCTGAAAAGTAGGCGCAAAAAAGTCCTGCCAAAATCACATAGGTCGTCATGTTACAATTTAGTCAATAAAGAACTCCTACTGGACCGAAACTGAGTGCTTTTACGCTTGCCGCTCGGCCCCACAGCCGTCCAGAGACTCGGGGGAGGCCTCCCCTGAAAGCTGGATTCCCACCGATCGTTTGTTTCAAATCTTAGCCCAGTAGCTGAAAAGTAGGCGCTAAAAAGTCCTGCCAAAATCACATAGGTCGTCATGTTACAATTTAGTCAATAAAGGCCTACTACTGGAGCGAAACCGAGTGCTTTGACGCTCGCCGTTAGGCCCCACGACCTCTGAGAGGCTTGGAAGTGGCCTCCCCTGAAAGTTGGATTCCCAAGGATTGTCTGTGTGAATTCCTAGCCCGCTAGGCTGAAGTTAAGCGACCTAAAGTCGTGGCGAAGTCAAATCGGTCGTCATGGTACTCGCGCGAAACTGAGTGCTTTAACGCTCGCCGCTCGGCCCCACAGCCGTCCAGAGAGTCGGGGGAGGACTCTCCTGAAAGCTGGATTCCCACCGATCGTTTGTTTCAAATCTTAGCGCACTAGGTCAAAAGTAAGCGCTAAAAAGTCCTGCCAAAGTCACGTAGGTTGTCATGTTACAATTTAGTCAATAAAGGCCTACTACTGGAGCGAAACAGAGTGCTTTGACGCTCGCCGTTCGGGGCCACGACCTCCGAGAGGCTTGGAAGATACCTCCCCTGAAAGCTGGATTCCCACCGATCATTTGTTTCAAATCTTAGCGCACTAGGTCAAAAGTAAGCGCTAAAAAGTCCTGCCAAAGTCACATAGGTTGTCATGTTACAATTTAGTCAATAAAGGCCTACTACTGGAGCGAAACCGAGTGCTTTGACGCTCGCCGTTCGGGCCCACGTCCTCCGAGAGGCTTGGAAGATGCCTCCCCTGAAAGCTGGATTCCCACCGATCGTTTGTTTCTAATCTTAGCCCAGTAGCTGAAAAGTAGGCGCTAAAAAGTCCTGCCAAAATCACATAGGTCGTCATGTTACAATTTAGTCAAAAAAGCCTTACTACTGGAGAGAAACTGAGTGCTTTGACGCTCGCCGTTCGGCCCCACAGCCGTCCAGAGACTCGGGGGAGGCCTCCCCTGAAAGCTGGATTCCCACCGATAGTTTGTTTCAAATCTTAGTCCACTAGCTCAGAAGTAAGCGCTAAAAAGTCCTGCCAAAGTCACATAGGTTGTCATGTTACAATTTAGTCAATAAAGGCCTACTACTGGAGCGAAACCGAGTGCTTTGACGCTCGCCGTTCGGGCCCACGACCTCTGCAGAGCTTGGAAGAGGTCTCCCCTGAAAGCTGGATTCCCACCGATCGTTTGTTTCAAATCTTAGCCCAGTAGCTGAAAAATAGGCGCTAAAAGGTCCTGCCAAAATCACATAGGTCGTCATGTTACAATTTACTCAATAAAGGCCTACTACTGGAGAGAAACCGAGTGCTTTGACGCTCGCCGTTCGGCCCCACAGCTGTCCAGAGACTCGGGGGAGGCCTCCCGTGAAAGATGGATTCCCAGCGATCGTTTGTTTCAAATCTTAGCGCACTAGCTCAAAAGTAGGCGCTAAAAGGTCCTGCCAAAGTCACATAGGTTGTCATGTTGCAATTTAGTCAATAAAGGCCTACTACTGGAGCGAAACCGAGTGCTTTGACGCTCGCCGTTCGGGCCCACGACCTCTGCAAAGCTTGGAAGAGGCCTCCCCTGAAAGCTGGATTCCCACCGATCGTTTGTTTCAAATCTTAGCCCAGTAGCTGAAAAATAGGCGCTAAAAGGTCCTGCCAAAATCACATAGGTCGTCATGTTACAATTTACTCAATAAAGGCCTACTACTGGAGCGAAACCGAGTGCTTTGACGCTCGCCGTTCGGCCCCACAGCTGTCCAGAGACTCGGGGGAGGCCTCCCGTGAAAGATGGATTCCCAGCGATCGTTTGTTTCAAATCTTAGCGCACTAGCTCAAAAGTAGCCGCTAAAAGGTCCTGCCAAAGTCACATAGGTTGTCATGTTACAATTTAGTCAATAAAGGCCAAAAGTTGAAAAACAAACTTTTATGTCACTTCTGAATTCAAAAGTAGCTATCAATTTTTTGTGTATATGTAATAACATGAGGCAATCATACCTTTATGTAGGTTCAGAGTCACAATATATCATGTAAATACATGCAAATGAATACACTGCTTGTGGGATTTATGTCTTTTAATTGCACATTGTGCAAAAAAACAATTGCAAAATATTAGTTCATACTTGATTGGAGTCAAAGAAATCATTTCTTAGTTCAGATGCAAGACAACTAATTGTGTTCTTGAACGCATCATATTTATACCCAAAAAAAAAAATTTGAGTGCAGCATTTCTGCAGACAACTCTGCCTTGAAACACTGACTCTCAAAGTGTGGTATGAGTACCACTTGTGGTATGCTGGCTCCCTCTAGTGGTACCCAAACAGATCACTGAATTCATTGTTCACATTGTGCATAAATGTTACATGGGCTTCAACTTTTCTTTTTCTTCATCCAGTACAGTACATAAGTACAGTTCGGTTGTATTTCCCTTTTAGGTACAATATTTTTGCCTTTAACCATTCAGAAATATTTGCTTTTAAACATTAATTTAGGTGAAACTTTTATTTAACTTGTACGTGCAATACATTTTAATGAAATTACTTAAGTCATTTTTTCCCTCTATTTTAAAGCACAGTGTTAATGTTCAAACTCTGCATGTTACTGTGGCTAATGGAAAAAAAAAATCAAATGTTTGGATGCCTCCGTGTTTTAATGTTGGTGATTATGGTGGAACTTGGAGAGTTAAGTGTTGGTTTGTTTTTTGAGGTACAACTTTGTGAAAAAATTTGAGAATCACTGCCTTAAAAAGTTAAACCGCAACAAGATTTAAGTTGTAAACAACTGGAATATGTCTTTTCTCCTGCTCCAGGCTCAGCTTGAACACAAATGAGGTACTTGAACGCATCATACAATTGCAATGTTACTTTCAACTGTAACTTCATTATTAAAACTCGGGATTGCTGCACACAACTATGCTATAGTAATGTATAAAGCGCAGCAGGATTCCTGCAGTAAACAACACAAAAGATGCCATTTTTTTTCAGTATAAAGTAATATACATGGAATTTCTGCCTTAAAATATGAAAATAGAGCATGTTTTCTTATGGGGAAACTTGATCAATGGGAAAAACTAGTCTTTTAATGCATCTAAATAATGCAGTGAGATTCCACAAATCTTCCCGAAGAAAAGTAATTTTTCACCTAATTCAGGTGCATCTTGAATCTAATTGGTTACATAAACATATCATTCCAAGATACAACTATAAAGTCAGGATTTATGCCTTAGAATCTGCAAATACAGCATGATTTCTGTCGGAAATAGTTCCATACGCAGCTTTTAAGAAGCTGAGAAACTTGATAAATGGGGAAAAACTAGTATTACGGTCCATGTAAATCAATTCCATATATTACAAATCTTACTTGAACGTATCATTCCACCAAACAACTATAAACTCATGATTTCTGGCTTAAAATGTTGAATCCATACAAATGACAAAACAAACGAACAAACAAACGAACAAACACAAAACAACAACTAATTGGGTACCTGAACGCCACACGAAACCCTCGGCGCCGTCAAACACTTCAAAATCGCACTTTCGACTCCTCCGTCTCCGGAGCTCCACCACCAAGCCGCACAATGCAGCTCGCCGCGATCTCAGCACGCAGCGGACACGCACATGGAGGCGGGCGGGCGCTTCTCTGCAGGGACCCCCGGCGTCAAGCGGCAGCCGCGCGGTCGAGGCTGAGCGGCACTCTGCAAGTTGCTCGCGCGAGGAAGAGGAGGAAGACGAGAGTGAGGAAGGAGGGGGCAGATGTGGAGGAGTGTGCAAGGAGGAGGAGGGAAGTTGTTTCCTGCAAGGACCCCCCCCCAAAAAACCAGAGAAGATTTCCTCTTGACTTTTGCACTCCAACAAAGTTCACGTGCACCTTTTTTTTTTTGTAAGGGGGAGGGGCTAAAACGTCATCATTTACTCAACTGCAGATGGGAGAGGGAGGAAGAGTATTGCCTTGTGTGGCAAGTAAAAGTGGAGTTTGAAGCAAAATAAGACTGATGATGATAGACTCTGCACTATTAATTAATCTGAGAAACTCTTCCATAGGTGCTGCTGCTTTGGTTTGCGACATCTGCGATCTGAAAAATAGTGTTAAGGTGGTCGTGGGGTGTCTATTGGAGGGAAGCGTGAGCCAAGTCAACAATTTCATGAATCCAAGAGACTGTTTACACGGCAAGGTAGATGCTGCTGTTTCGGTTCGCAACCGAGTTCTCCTGGAGGCTGAATCACCGTCATGTGAGTCAATTTTAGGGAGGCATTAATTTGCCCAACTGGTGGACTTAATTCATCTGAGAGGCTCTTGACGTGGTAGACGGGAAGTGCTCCTGTTTTGGTTAACAACAGAGTTCAACTGAACTCAGAAGTAAACTCTTAAATGTCCATTTTTTTTAACAATAGCGTCTTTCAAAAAACGATCAGGTCAGCTTTAAGGAAACGTGACCTAACATCTGCTCCTCCGTCGAGGACATGAGATAATATTAACCTATTAAAACGACAAACTAAATCCAGTAAATTGTATTTTTGCTGTGAGATTAAAACACCAAGAAATTTGAGTATTTTAGTATGTTCTATTATCAATTATTTTTGATAGAAGGCCAACCAGACTGAAATATGAAAAGATAAGATACATCCCGTGTGTTCTTGTCTTACTTTAATGGTTTTATAAGATGATTAAAGTGCACTTTGCAGGTCATCACATGCACTCCCCACGAGTTCGAAATTAAGAACCCTAAAAGTCGCGCCAAATTCCCAGAGGTCCTCATGTTACAATTTAGTCAATAAAGGCCTACTACTGGAGCGAAACCGAATGCTTTGACGCTCGCCGCTCGACCCCACAGCCGTCCAGAGACTCGGGGGAGGCCTCCCCTGAAAGCTGGATTCCCACCGATCGTTTGTTTCAAATCTTCGCCCAGTAGCTGAAAAGTAGGCGCTAAAAAGTCCTGCCAAAATCACATAGGTCGTCATGTTACAATTTAGTCAATAAAGGCCTCCTACTGGACCGAATCTGAGTGCTTTAACGCTCGCCGCTCGGCCCCACAGCCGTCCAGAGACTCGGGGGAGGCCTCCCCTGAAAGCTGGATTCCCACCGATCGTTTGTTTCAAATCTTAGCCCACTAGCTCAACAGTAGGCGCTAAAATGTCTTTACAAAGTCACATAGGTCGTCATGTTACAATTTAGTCAATAAAGGCCTACTACTGGAGCGAAACAGAGTGCTTTGACGCTCGCCGTTCGGGCCCACGACCTCTGCAGAGCTTGGAAGAGGTCTCCCCTGAAAGCTGGATTCCCACCGATCGTTTGTTTCAAATCTTAGCCCAGTAGCTGAAAAATAGGCGCTAAAAGGTCCTGCCAAAATCACATAGGTCGTCATGTTACAATTTACTCAATAAAGGCCTACTACTGGAGAGAAACCGAGTGCTTTGACGCTCGCCGTTCGGCCCCACAGCTGTCCAGAGACTCGGGGGAGGCCTCCCGTGAAAGATGGATTCCCAGCGATCGTTTGTTTCAAATCTTAGCGCACTAGCTCAAAAGTAGGCGCTAAAAGGTCCTGCCAAAGTCACATAGGTTGTCATGTTGCAATTTAGTCAATAAAGGCCTACTACTGGAGCGAAACCGAGTGCTTTGACGCTCGCCGTTCGGGCCCACGACCTCTGCAAAGCTTGGAAGAGGCCTCCCCTGAAAGCTGGATTCCCACCGATCGTTTGTTTCAAATCTTAGCCCAGTAGCTGAAAAATAGGCGCTAAAAGGTCCTGCCAAAATCACATAGGTCGTCATGTTACAATTTACTCAATAAAGGCCTACTACTGGAGAGAAACCGAGTGCTTTGACGCTCGCCGTTCGGCCCCACAGCTGTCCAGAGACTCGGGGGAGGCCTCCCGTGAAAGATGGATTCCCAGCGATCGTTTGTTTCAAATCTTAGCGCACTAGCTCAAAAGTAGCCGCTAAAAGGTCCTGCCAAAGTCACATAGGTTGTCATGTTACAATTTAGTCAATAAAGGCCTACTACTGGAGCGAAACCGAGTGCTTTGACGCTCGCCGTTCGGGCCCACGACCTCTGCAAAGCTTGGAAGAGGCCTCCCCTGAAAGCTGGATTCCCACCGATCGTTTGTTTCAAATCCTAGCCCAGTAGCTGAAAAGTAGGCGCTAAAACGTCCTGCCAAAATCACATACGTCGTCATGTTACAATTTAGTCAATAAAGGCCAAAAGTTGAAAAACAAACTTTTATGTCACTTCTGAATTCAAAAGTAGCTATCAATTTTTTGTGTATATGTAATAACATGAGGCAATCATACCTTTATGTAGGTTCAGAGTCACAATATATCATGTAAATACATGCAAATGAATACACTGCTTGTGGGATTTATGTCTTTTAATTGCACATTGTGCAAAAAAACAATTGCAAAATATTAGTTCATACTTGATTGGAGTCAAAGAAATCATTTCTTAGTTCAGATGCAAGACAACTAATTGTGTTCTTGAACGCATCATATTTATACCCAAAAAAAAAAATGTGAGTGCAGCATTTCTGCAGACAACTCTTCCTTGAAACACTGACTCTCAAAGTGTGGTATGAGTACCACTTGTGGTATGCTGGCTCCCTCTAGTGGTACCCAAACAGATCACTGAATTCATTGTTCACATTGTGCATAAATGTTACATGGGCTTCAACTTTTCTTTTTCTTCATCCAGTACAGTACATAAGTACAGTTCGGTTGTATTTCCCTTTTAGGTACAATATTTTTGCCTTTAACCATTCAGAAATATTTGCTTTTAAACATTAATTTAGGTGAAACTTTTATTTAACTTGTACGTGCAATACATTTTAATGAAATTACTTAAGTCATTTTTTCCCTCTATTTTAAAGCACAGTGTTAATGTTCAAACTCTGCATGTTACTGTGGCTAATGGAAAAAAAAAATCAAATGTTTGGATGCCTCCGTGTTTTAATGTTGGTGATTATGGTGGAACTTGGAGAGTTAAGTGTTGGTTTGTTTTTTGAGGTACAACTTTGTGAAAAAATTTGAGAATCACTGCCTTAAAAAGTTAAACCGCAACAAGATTTAAGTTGTAAACAACTGGAATATGTCTTTTCTCCTGCTCCAGGCTCAGCTTGAACACAAATGAGGTACTTGAACGCATCATACAATTGCAATGTTACTTTCAACTGTAACTTCATTATTAAAACTCGGGATTGCTGCACACAACTATGCTCTAGTAATGTATAAAGCGCAGCAGGATTCCTGCAGTAAACAACACAAAAGATGCCATTTTTTTTCAGTATAAAGTAATATACATGGAATTTCTGCCTTAAAATATGAAAATAGAGCATGTTTTCTTATGGGGAAACTTGATCAATGGGAAAAACTAGTCTTTTAATGCATCTAAATAATGCAGTGAGATTCCACAAATCTTCCCGAAGAAAAGTAATTTTTCACTTAATTCAGGTGCATCTTGAATCTAATTGGTTACATAAACATATCATTCCAAGATACAACTATAAAGTCAGGATTTATGCCTTAGAATCTGCAAATACAGCATGATTTCTGTCGGAAATAGTTCCATACGCAGCTTTTAAGAAGCTGAGAAACTTGATAAATGGGGAAAAACTAGTATTACGGTCCATGTAAATCAATTCCATATATTACAAATCTTACTTGAACGTATCATTCCACCAAACAACTATAAACTCATGATTTCTGGCTTAAAATGTTGAATCCATACAAATGACAAAACAAACGAACAAACAAACGAACAAACACAAAACAACAACTAATTGGGTACCTGAACGCCACACGAAACCCTCGGCGCCGTCAAACACTTCAAAATCGCACTTTCGACTCCTCCGTCTCCGGAGCTCCACCACCAAGCCGCACAATGCAGCTCGCCGTGATCTCAGCACGCAGCGGACACGCACATGGAGGCGGGCGGGCGCTTCTCTGCAGGGACCCCCGGCGTCAAGCGGCAGCCGCGCGGTCGAGGCTGAGCGGCACTCTGCAAGTTGCTCGCGCGAGGAAGAGGAGGAAGACGAGAGTGAGGAAGGAGGGGGCAGATGTGGAGGAGTGTGCAAGGAGGAGGAGGGAAGTTGTTTCCTGCAAGGACCCCCCCCCCCCCAAAACCAGAGAAGATTTCCTCTTGACTTTTGCACTCCAACAAAGTTCACGTGCACCTTTTTTTTTTTTGTAAGGGGGAGGGGCTAAAACGTCATCATTTACTCAACTGCAGATGGGAGAGGGAGGAAGAGTATTGCCTTGTGTGGCAAGTAAAAGTGGAGTTTGAAGCAAAATAAGACTGATGATGATAGACTCTGCACTATTAATTAATGTGAGAAACTCTTCCATAGGTGCTGCTGCTTTGGTTTGCGACATCTGCGATCTGAAAAATAGTGTTAAGGTGGTCGTGGGGTGTCTATTGGAGGGAAGCGTGAGCCAAGTCAACAATTTCATGAATCCAAGAGACTGTTTACACGGCAAGGTAGATGCTGCTGTTTCGGTTCGCAACCGAGTTCTCCTGGAGGCTGAATCACCGTCATGTGAGTCAATTTTAGGGAGGCATTAATTTGCCCAACTGGTGGACTTAATTCATCTGAGAGGCTCTTGACGTGGTAGACGGGAAGTGCTCCTGTTTTGGTTAACAACAGAGTTCAACTGAACTCAGAAGTAAACTCTTAAATGTCCATTTTTTTTAACAATAGCGTCTTTCAAAAAACGATCAGGTCAGCTTTAAGGAAACGTGACTTAACATCTGCTCCTCCGTCGAGGACATGAGATAATATTAACCTATTAAAACGACAAACTAAATCCAGTAAATTGTATTTTTGCTGTGAGATTAAAACACCAAGAAATTTGAGTATTTTAGTATGTTCTATTATCAATTATTTTTGATAGAAGGCCAACCAGACTGAAATATGAAAAGATAAGATACATCCCGTGTGTTCTTGTCTTACTTTAATGGTTTTATAAGATGATTAAAGTGCACTTTGCAGGTCATCACATGCACTCCCCACGAGTTCGAAATTAAGAACCCTAAAAGTCGCGCCAAATTCCCAGAGGTCCTCATGTTACAATTTAGTCAATAAAGGCCTACTACTGGAGCGAAACCGAATGCTTTGACGCTCGCCGCTCGGCCCCACAGCCGTCCAGAGACTCGGGGGAGGCCTCCCCTGAAAGCTGGATTCCCACCGATCGTTTGTTTCAAATCTTCGTCCAGTAGCTGAAAAGTAGGCGCTAAAAAGTCCTGCCAAAATCACATAGGTCGTCATGTTACAATTTAGTCAATAAAGGCCTCCTACTGGACCGAATCTGAGTGCTTTAACGCTCGCCGCTCGGCCCCACAGCCGTCCAGAGACTCGGGGGAGGCCTCCCCTGAAAGCTGGATTCCCACCGATCGTTTGTTTCAAATCTTAGCCCACTAGCTCAACAGTAGGCGCTAAAATGTCTTTACAAAGTCACATAGGTCGTCATGTTACAATTTAGTCAATAAAGGCCTACTACTGGAGCGAAACAGAGTGCTTTGACGCTCGCCGTTCGGCCCCACGACCTCTGAGAGGCTTGGAAGAGGCCTCCCCTGAAAGCTGGATTCCCAAGGATTGTCTGTGTGAATTCCTAGCCCGCTAGGCTGAAATTAAGCGACCTAAAGTCGTGCCGAAGTCAAATCGGTCGTCATGGTACTCGAGCGAAACTGAGTGCTTTAACGCTCGCCGCTCGGCCCCACAGCCGTCCAGAGACTCGGGAGAGGACTCCCCTGTAAGCTGGATTCCCACCAATAATGTGTTTCAAATCTTAGCCCACTAGCTCAAAAGTAAGCGCTAAAAAGTCCTGCCAAAATCACATAGGTCGTCATGTTACAATTTAGTCAATAAAGGCCTACTACTGGAACGAAACCGAGTGGTTTGACGCTCGCCGTTCGGCCCCACGACCTCTGAGAGGCTTGGAAGAGGCCTCCCCTGAAAGCTGGATTCCCACCGATCGTTTGTTTCAAATCTTAGCCCAGTAGCTGAAAAGTAGGCGCTAAAAAGTCCTGCCAAAATCACATAAGTCGTCATGTTACAATTTACTCAATAAAGGCCAACTACTGGAGAGAAACCGAGTACTTTGACGCTCGCCGTTCGGCCCCACAGCCGTCCAGAGACTCAGGGGAGGCCTTCCCTGAAAGCTGGATTCCCACCGATCGTTTGTTTCAAATCTTAGCTCACTAACTCAAAAGTAAGCGCTAAAACGTCCTGCCAAAATCACATATGTCGTCACGTTACAATTTAGTCAATAAAGGCCTACTACTGGAGCGAAACCGAGTGCTTTGACGCTCGCCGTTCGGGCCCACGACCTCTGAGCGGCTTGGAAGAGGCCTCCCCTGAAAGCTGGATTCCCACCGATCGTTTGTTTCAAATCTTAGCCCACTAGCTCAACAGTAGGCGCTAAAATGTCTTTACAAAGTCACATAGGTCGTCATGTTACAATTTAGTCAATAAAGGCCTACTACTGGAGCGAAACAGAGTGCTTTGACGCTCGCCGTTCGGCCCCACGACCTCTGAGAGGCTTGGAAGAGGCCTCCCCTGAAAGCTGGATTCCCAAGGATTGTCTGTGTGAATTCCTAGCCCGCTAGGCTGGAATTAAGCGACCTAAAGTCGTGCCGAAGTCAAATCGGTCGTCATGGTACTCGAGCGAAACTGAGTGCTTTAACGCTCGCCGCTCGGCCCCACAGCCGTCCAGAGACTCGGGAGAGGACTCACCTGAAAGCTGGATTCCCACCGATAATGTGTTTCAAATCTTAGCCCACTAGCTCAAAAGTAAGCGCTAAAAAGTCCTGCCAAAATCACATAGGTCGTCATGTTACAATTTAGTCAATAAAGGCCTACTACTGGAACGAAACCGAGTGCTTTGACGCTCGCCGTTCGGCCCCTCGACCTCTGAGAGGCTTGGAAGAGGCCTCCCCTGAAAGCTGGATTCCCACCGATCGTTTGTTTCAAATCTTAGCCCAGTAGCTGAAAAGTAGGCGCTAAAAAGTCCTGCCAAAATCACATAAGTCGTCATGTTACAATTTACTCAATAAAGGCCAACTACTGGAGAGAAACCGAGTACTTTGACGCTCGCCGTTCGGCCCCACAGCCGTCCAGAGACTCAGGGGAGGCCTCCCCTGAAAGCTGGATTCCCACCGATCGTTTGTTTCAAATCTTAGCTCACTAACTCAAAAGTAAGCGCTAAAACGTCCTGCCAAAATCACATATGTCGTCACGTTACAATTTAGTCAATAAAGGCCTACTACTGGAGCAAAACCGAGTGCTTTGACGCTCGCCATTAGGCCCCACGACCTCTGAGAGGCTTGGAAGTGAACTCCCCTGAAAGCTGGATTCCCAACGATCGTTTGTTTCAAATCTTAGCCCACTAGCTCAAAAGTAAGAGCTAAAAAGTCCTGCCAAAATCACATAGGTCTTCATGTTACAATTTTGTCAATAAAGACCTACTACTGGACCGAAACTGAGTGCTTTTACGCTTGCCGCTTGGCCCCACAGCCGTCCAGAGACTCGGGGGAGGCCTCCCCTAAAAGCTGGATTCCCACCGATCGTTTGTTTCAAATCGTAGCCCAGTAGCTGAAAAGTAGGCGCTAAAAAGTCCTGCCAAAATCACATAGGTCGTCATGTTACAATTTAGTCAATAAAGGCTTACTACTGGAGCGAAACCGAGTGCTTTGACGCTCGCCGTTAGGCCCCACGACCTCTGAGAGGCTTGGAAGTGGCCTCCCCTGAAAGTTGGATTCCCAAGGATTGTCTGTGTGAATTCCTAGCCCGCTAGGCTGAAGTTAAGCGACCTAAAGTCGTGGCGAAGTCAAATCGGTCGTCATGGTACTCGAGCGAAACTGAGTGCTTTAATGCTCGCCGCTCGGCCCCACAGCCGTCCAGAGACTCGGGGGAGGCCTCCCCTGAAAGCTGGATTCCCACCGATCTTTTATTTTAAATCTTAGCCCGCTAACTCAAAAGTAAGCGCTAAAAAGTCCTGCCAAAGTCACATAGGTCGTCATGTTACAATTTAGTCAAGAAAGACCTACTACTGGAGCGAAACCGAGTGCTTTAACGCTCGGCGCCCGGCCCCACAGCCGTCCAGAGACTCGGGGGAGGCCTCCCCTGAAAGCTGGATTCCCACCGATAGTTTGTTTCAAATCTTAGCCCACTAGCTCAGAAGTAAGCGCTAAAAAGTCCTGCCAAAGTAACATAGGTTGTCATGTTACAATTTAGTCAATAAAGGCCTACTACTGGAGAGAAACCGAGTGCTTTGACGGTCGCCGTTCGGCCCCATGACCTCCGAGAGGCTTGGAAGAGGCCTCCCCTGAAAGCTGGATTCCCACCGATCGTTTGTTTCAAATCTTAGCCCAGTAGCTGAAAAGTGAGCACGAAAAGGTCCTGCCAAAATCACATCGGTCGTCATGTTACAATTTAGTCAATAAAGGCCTACTACTGCAGAGAAACCGAGTGCTTTGACGCTCGCCGTTCGGCCCCACAGCCGTCCAGAGACTCGGGGGAGGCCTCCCCTGAAAGCTGGTTTCCCACTGATTGTTTGTTTCAAATTTTAGCCCACGAGCTCAAAAGTAAGCGCTATAAAGTCCTGCCAAAGTCACATAGGTCGTCATGTTACAATTTAGTCAATAAAGGCCTATTACTGGAGCAAAACCGAGTGCTTTGACGCTCGCAGTTCGGCCCCACGAGCTCCGAGAGCCTTGGAAGAGGCCTCCCTTGAAAGCTGGATTCCCAAGGCTTGTCTGTGTGAATTCCTAGCCCGCTAGGCTGAAACTAAGCGACCTAAAGTCGTGCCGAAGTCAAATCGGTCATCATGGTACTCGAGCGAAACTGAGTGCTTTAACGCTCGCCGCTTGGCCCCACAGCCGTCCAGAGACTCGGGGGAGGCCTCCCCTGAAAGCTGCATTGCCACCGATCGTTTGTTAAAAATCGTAGCCCACTAGCTCAAAAGTAAGCGCTAAAAAGTCCTGCCAAAATCACATAGGTCGTCATGTTACAATTTAGTCAATAAAGGCCTACGACTGGAGCGAAACAGAGTGCTTTGACGCTCGCCGTTCGGCCCCACGACCTCTGAGACGCTTGGAAGAGGCCTCCCCTGAAAGCTGGATTCCCACTGATCGTTTGTTTTAAATCTTAGCCCACTTACTCAAAAGTAGGCGCTAAAAAGTCCTGCCAAAGTCACATAGGTCGTCATGTTACAATTTAGTCAATAAAGGCCTAATACTGGAGAGAAACAGAGTGCTTTGACGCTCGCCGTTCGGCCCCACAGCTGTCCAGAGACTCGGGGGAGGCCTCCCCTGAAAGCTGGATTCCCACCGAACGTTTGTTTCAAATCTTGGCCCAGAAGCTGAAAAGAAAGCGCAAAAAGGTCCTGCCATAAACACATCGGTCGTCATGTCACAATTTAGTCAATAAAGGCCTACTATTGGAGAGAAACCGAGTGCTTTGACGCTTGCCGTTCGGCCCCACGACCTCTGAGAGGCTTGCAAGAGGCATCCCCTGAAAGCTGGATTCCCACTGATCGTTTGTTTTAAATCTTAGCCCACGAGCTCAAACGTAAACGCTTAAAGGTCCTGCCAAAGTCACATAGGTTGTCATGTTGCAATTTAGTCAATAAAGGCCTACTACTGGAGCGAAACCGAGTGCTTTGACGCTCGCCGTTCGGGCCCACGACCTCTGCAGAGCTTGGAAGAGGTCTCCCCTGAAAGCTGGATTCCCACCGATCGTTTGTTTCAAATCTTAGCCCAGTAGCTGAAAAATAGGCGCTAAAAGGTCCTGCCAAAATCACATAGGTCGTCATGTTACAATTTACTCAATAAAGGCCTACTACTGGAGAGAAACCGAGTGCTTTGACGCTCGCCGTTCGGCCCCACAGCTGTCCAGAGACTCGGGGGAGGCCTCCCGTGAAAGATGGATTCCCAGCGATCGTTTGTTTCAAATCTTAGCGCACGAGCTCAAAAGTAGGCGCTAAAAGGTCCTGCCAAAGTCACATAGGTTGTCATGTTGCAATTTAGTCAATAAAGGCCTACTACTGGAGCGAAACCGAGTGCTTTGACGCTCGCCGTTCGGGCCCACGACCTCTGCAAAGCTTGAAAGAGGCCTCCCCTGAAAGCTGGATTCCCACCGATCGTTTGTTTCAAATCTTAGCCCAGTAGCTGAAAAATAGGCGCTAAAAGGTCCTGCCAAAATCACATAGGTCGTCATGTTACAATTTACTCAATAAAGGCCTACTACTGGAGAGAAACCGAGTGCTTTGACGCTCGCCGTTCGGCCCCACAGCTGTCCAGAGACTCGGGGGAGGCCTCCCGTGAAAGATGGATTCCCAGCGATCGTTTGTTTCAAATCTTAGCGCACTAGCTCAAAAGTAGCCGCTAAAAGGTCCTGCCAAAGTCACATAGGTTGTCATGTTACAATTTAGTCAATAAAGGCCTACTACTGGAGAGAAACCGAGTGCTTTGACGCTCGCCGTTAGGCCCCACAACCTCTGAGAGGCTTGGGAGTGGCCTCCCCTGAAAGCTGGATTCCCAAGGATTGTCTGTGTGAATTCCTAGCCCGCTAGGCTGAAATTAAGCGACCTAAAGTCGTGCCGAAGTCAAATCGGTCGTCATGGTACTCGAGCGAAACTGAGTGCTTTAACGCTCGCCGCTCGGCCCCACAGCCGTCCAGAGACTCGGGGGAGGACTCCCCTGAAAGCTGGATTCCCACCAATCGTTTGTTTCAAATCTTAGCGCACTCGGTCAAAAGTAAGCGCGAAAAAGTCCTGCCAAAGTCACATAGGTTGTCATGTTACAATTTAGTCAATAAAGGCCTACTACTGGAGAGAAACCGAGTGCTTTGACGCTCGCCGTTCGTTCCCACAGCTGTCCAGAGACTCGGGGGAGGCCTCCCCCGAAAGCTGGATTCCCACCGATCGTTTTGTTTCAAATCTTAGCCCAGGAGCTGAAAAGTAGGCGCAAAAAAGTCCTGCCAAAGTCACATAGGTCGTCATGTTACAATTTAGTCAATAAAGGCCTACTACTGGAGCGAAACCGAGTGCTTTGATGCTCGCCGTTAGGCCCCCCAACCTCTGAGAGGCTTGGGAGTGGCATCCCCTGAAAGCTGGATTCCCAAGGATTGTCTGTGTGAATTCCTAGCCCACTAGGCTGAAATTAAGCGACCTAAAGTCGTGCCGAAGTCAAATCGGTCGTCATGGTACTCGAGCGAAACTGAGTGCTTTAACGCTCGCCGCTCGGCCCCACAGCCGTCCAGAGATTCGGGGGAGGACTCCCCTGAAAGCTGGATTCCCACCGATCGTTCGTTTCAAATCTTAGCGCACTCGGTCAAAAGTAAGCGCTAAAACGTCCTTCCAAAGTCACATAGGTTGTCATGTTACAATTTAGTCAATAAAGGCCTACTACTGGAGCGAAACCGAGTGCTTTGACGCTCGCCGTTCGGGCCCACGACCTCTGAGCGGCTTGGAAGAGGCCTCCCCTGAAAGCTGGATTCCCACCGATCGTTTTGTTTCAAATCTTAGCCCAGTAGCTGAACAGTAGGCGCACAAAAGTCCTGCCAAAGTCACATAGGTCGTCATGTAACAATTTAGTCAATAAAGGCCTACTACTGGAGCGAAACCGAGTGCTTTGACGCTCGCCCTTAGGCCCCACGACCTCTGAGAGGCTTGGAAGTGGCCTCCCCTGAAAGCTGGATTCCCAAGGATTGTCTGTGTGAATTCCTAGCCCGCTAGGCTTAAATTAAGCGACCTAAAGTCGTGCCGAAGTCAAATCGGTCGTCATGGTACTCGAGCGAAACTGAGTGCTTTAACGCTCGCCGCTCGGCCCCACAGCCGCCCAGAGACTCGGGGGAGGCCTCCCCTGAAACCTGGATTCCCACCGATCGTTTGTTTCAAATCTTAGCCCACTAGCTCAAAAGTAGGCGCTAAAAAGTCCTGCCAAAATCACATAGGTCGTCACGTTACAATTTAGTCAATAAAGGCCTACTACTGGAGAGAAACCGAGTACTTTGACGCTCGCCGTTCGGTCCCACAGCTGTCCAGAGATTCGGGGGAGGCCTCCCCTGAAAGCTGGATTCCCACCGATCGTTTGTTTCAAATCTTAGCGCACTAGGTCAAAAGTAAGCGCTAAAAAGTCCTGCCAAAGTCACATAGGTTGTCATGTTACAATTTAGTAAATAAAGGCCTACTACTGGAGAGAAACCGAGTGCTTTGACGCTCGCCGTTCGGCCCCACAGCTGTCCAGAGACTCGGGGGAGGCCTCCCGTGAAAGATGGATTCCCAGCGATCCTTTGTTTCAAATCTTAGCGCACTAGCTCAAAGGTAGGCGCTAAAAGGTCCTGCCAAAGTCACATAGGTTGTCATGTTACAATTTAGTCAATAAAGGCCTACTACTGGAGCGAAACCGAGTGCTTTGACGCTCGCCGTTCGGGCCCACGACCTCTGAGAAGCTTGGAAGTGGCCTCCCCTGAAAGCTGGATTCCCACCGATCGTTCGTTTCAAATCTTAGCCCAGTAGCTGAAAAGTAGGCGCTAAAAAGTCCACCAAAATCACATAGGTCGTCATGTTACAATTTAGTCAATAAAGGCCTCCTAATGGACCGAAACTGAGTGCTTTAACGCTCGCCGCTTGGCCCCACAGCCGTCCAGAGACTCGGGGGAAACCTCCCCTGAAAGCTGGATTCCCACCGATCGTTTGTTTCAAATCTTAGCGCAATAGCTCAAAAGTAAGCGCTAAAAAGTCCTGCCAAAGTCACATAGGTTGTCATGTTACAATTTAGTCAATAAAGGCCTACTACTGGAGCGAAACCGAGTGCTTTGACGCTCGCCGTTAGGCCCCACAACCTCTGAGAGGCTTGGGAGTGGCCTCCCCTGAAAGCTGGATTCCCAAGGATTGTCTGTGTGAATTCCTAGCCCGCTAGGCTGAAATTAAGAGACCTAAAGTCGTGCCGAAGTCAAATCGGTCGTCATGGTACTCGAGCGAAACTGAGTGCTTTAACGCTCGCCGCTCGGCCCCACAGCCGTCCAGAGACTCGGGGGAGGACTCCCCTGAAAGCTGGATTCCCACCGATCGTTTGTTTCAAATCTTAGCGCACTCGGTCAAAAGTAAGCGCTAAAAAGTCCTGCCAAAGTCACATAGGTTGTCATGTTACAATTTAGTCAATAAAGGCCTACTACTGGAGCGAAACCGAGTGCTTTGACGCTCGCCGTTAGGCCCCACGACCTCTGAGAGGCTTGGAAGTGGCCTCCCCTGAAAGCTGGATTCCCACCGATCGTTTGTTTCAAATCTTAGCCCACTAGCTCAAAAGTTGGCGCAAAAAAGTCCTGCCGAAGTCAAATCGGTCGTCATGGTACTCGAGCGAAACTGAGTGCTTTAAAACTCGCCGTTCGGCCCCACGACCTCCGAGAAGCTTGGAAGAGGCCTCCCCTGAAAGCTGGATTCCCAAGGCTTGTCTGTGTGAATTCCTAGCCCGCTCGGCAGAAATTAAGCGACCTAAAGTCGTGCCGAAGTCAAATCGGTCGTCATGGTACTCGAGCGAAACTGAGTGCTTTAACGCTCGCTGCTCGGCCCCACAGCCGTCCAGAGACTCGGGGGAGGCCTCCCCTGAAAGCGGGATTCCCACCGATCGTTTGTTTCAAATCTTAGCCCACTAGGTAAAAAAAGTAAGCGCAAAAAAGTCCTGCCAAAGTCACATAGGTTGTCATGTTACAATTTAGTCAATAAAGGCCTCCTACTGGAGAGAAACCGAGTGCTTTGACGCTCGCCGTTCGGCCCCACAGCAGTCCAGACTCGGGGGAGGCCTCCCCTGAAAGCTGGATTCCCACCGATCGTTTGTTTCAAATCTTAGCGCACTAGGTAAAAAAAGTAAGCGCAAAAAAGTCCTGCCAAAGTCACATAGGTTGTCATGTTACAATTTAGTCAATAAAGGCCTCCTACTGGACCGAAACTGAGTGCTTTAACGCTCGCCGCTCGGCCCCACAGCCGTCCAGAGACTCGGGGGAGGCCTCCCCTGAAAGCTGGATTCCCACCGATCGTTTGTTTCAAACTTTAGCCCACTAGCTTAAAAAGTAGGTGCAAAAAAGTCCTGCCAAAGTCACAAGGGTTGTCATGTTACAATTTAGTCAAAAAAGGCCTACTATTGGAGCGAAACAGAGTGCTTTGACGCTCGCCGTTAGGCCCCACGACCTCTGAGAGGCTTGGAAGTGGCCTCCCCTGAAAGCTGGATTCCCACCGATCGTTTGTTTCAAATCTTAGCCCACTAGCTCAAAAGTAGGCGCACAAAAGTCCTGCCGAAGTCAAATCGGTCGTCATGGTACTCGAGCGAAACTGAGTGCTTTAAAACTCGCCGCTCGGCCCCACAGCCATCCAGAGACTCGGGGGAGGCCTCCCCTGAAAGCTGGATTCCCACCGATCGTTTGTTTCAAATCTTAGCCCACTAGCTCAAAAGTAGGCGCTAAAAAGTCCTGCCAAAATCACATAGGTCGTCACGTTACAATTTAGTCAATAAAGGCCTACTACTGGAGAGAAACCGAGTACTTTGACGCTCGCCGTTCGGTCCCACAGCTGTCCAGAGATTCGGGGGAGGCCTCCCCTGAAAGCTGGATTCCCACCGATCGTTTGTTTCAAATCTTAGCGCACTAGGTCAAAAGTAAGCGCTAAAAAGTCCTGCCAAAGTCACATAGGTTGTCATGTTACAATTTAGTAAATAAAGGCCTCCTACTGGAGAGAAACCGAGTGCTTTGACGCTCGCCGTTCGGCCCCACAGCTGTCCAGAGACTCGGGGGAGGCCTCCCGTGAAAGATGGATTCCCAGCGATCGTTTGTTTCAAATCTTAGCGCACTAGCTCAGAGGTAGGCGCTAAAAGGTCCTGCCAAAGTCACATAGGTTGTCATGTTACAATTTAGTCAATAAAGGCCTACTACTGGAGCGAAACCGAGTGCTTTGACGCTCGCCGTTCGGGCCCACGACCTCTGAGAAGCTTGGAAGTGGCCTCCCCTTAAAGCTGGATTCCCACCGATCGTTTGTTTCAAATCTTAGCGCACTCGGTCAAAAGTAAGCGCGAAAAAGTCCTGCCAAAGTCACATAGGTTGTCATGTTACAATTTAGTCAATAAAGGCCTACTACTGGAGAGAAACCGAGTGCTTTGACGCTCGCTGCTCGGCCCCACAGCCGTCCAGAGACTCGGGGGAGGCCTCCCCTGAAAGCGGGATTCCCACCGATCGTTTGTTTCAAATCTTAGCCCACTAGCTAAAAAGTAGGCGCTAAAAAGTCCTGCCAAATTCACATAGGTCGTCACGTTGCAATTTAGTCAATAAAAGCCTACTACTGGAGAGAAACCGAGTGCTTTGACGCTCGCCGTTCGGCCCCACAGCAGTCCAGAGACTCGGGGGAGGCCTCCCCTGAAAGCTGGATTCCCACCGATCGTTTGTTTCAAATCTTAGCGCACTAGGTAAAAAAAGTAAGCGCAAAAAAGTCCTGCCAAAGTCACATAGGTTGTCATGTTACAATTTAGTCAATAAAGGCCTCCTACTGGACCGAAACTGAGTGCTTTAACGCTCGCCGCTCGGCCCCACAGCCGTCCAGAGACTCGGGGGAGGCCTCCCCTGAAAGCTGGATTCCCACCGATCGTTTGTTTCAAACTTTAGCCCACTAGCTTAAAAAGTAGGTGCAAAAAAGTCCTGCCAAAGTCACAAGGGTTGTCATGTTACAATTTAGTCAAAAAAGGCCTACTACTGGAGCGAAACAGAGTGCTTTGACGCTCGCCCTTAGGCCCCACGACCTCTGAGAGGCTTGGAAGTGGCCTCCCCTGAAAGCTGGATTCCCACCGATCGTTTGTTTCAAATCTTAGCCCACTAGCTCAAAAGTAGGCGCACAAAAGTCCTGCCGAAGTCAAATCGGTCGTCATGGTACTCGAGCGAAACTGAGTGCTTTAAAACTCGCCGCTCGGTCCCACAGCCGTCCAGAGACTCGGGGGAGGCCTCCCCTGAAAGCTGGATTCCCACCGATCGTTTGTTTCAAATCTTAGCCCACTAGCTCAAAAGTAGGCGCTAAAAAGTCCTGCCAAAATCACATAGGTCGTCACGTTACAATTTAGTCAATAAAGGCCTACTACTGGAGAGAAACCGAGTACTTTGACGCTCGCCGTTCGGTCCCACAGCTGTCCAGAGATTCGGGGGAGGCCTCCCCTGAAAGCTGGATTCCCACCGATCGTTTGTTTCAAATCTTAGCGCACTAGGTCAAAAGTAAGCGCTAAAAAGTCCTGCCAAAGTCACATAGGTTGTCATGTTACAATTTAGTAAATAAAGGCCTCCTACTGGAGAGAAACCGAGTGCTTTGACGCTCGCCGTTCGGCCCCACAGCTGTCCAGAGACTCGGGGGAGGCCTCCCGTGAAAGATGGATTCCCAGCGATCGTTTGTTTCAAATCTTAGCGCACTAGCTCAGAGGTAGGCGCTAAAAGGTCCTGCCAAAGTCACATAGGTTGTCATGTTACAATTTAGTCAATAAAGGCCTACTACTGGAGCGAAACCGAGTGCTTTGACGCTCGCCGTTCGGGCCCACGACCTCTGAGAAGCTTGGAAGTGGCCTCCCCTGAAAGCTGGATTCCCACCGATCGTTTGTTTCAAATCTTAGCGCACTCGGTCAAAAGTAAGCGCGAAAAAGTCCTGCCAAAGTCACATAGGTTGTCATGTTACAATTTAGTCAATAAAGGCCTACTACTGGAGAGAAACCGAGTGCTTTGACGCTCGCCGTTCGTTCCCACAGCTGTCCAGAGACTCGGGGGAGGCCTCCCCCGAAAGCTGGATTCCCACCGATCGTTTTGTTTCAAATCTTAGCCCAGGAGCTGAAAAGTAGGCGCAAAAAAGTCCTGCCAAAGTCACATAGGTCGTCATGTTACAATTTAGTCAATAAAGGCCTACTATTGGAGCGAAACCGAGTGCTTTGATGCTCGCCGTTAGGCCCCCCAACCTCTGAGAGGCTTGGGAGTGGCCTCCCCTGAAAGCTGGATTCCCAAGGATTGTCTGTGTGAATTCCTAGCCCACTAGGCTGAAATTAAGCGACCTAAAGTCGTGCCGAAGTCAAATCGGTCGTCATGGTACTCGAGCGAAACTGAGTGCTTTAACGCTCGCCGCTCGGCCCCACAGCCGTCCAGAGATTCGGGGGAGGACTCCCCTGAAAGCTGGATTCCCACCGATCGTTCGTTTCAAATCTTAGCGCACTCGGTCAAAAGTAAGCGCTAAAACGTCCTTCCAAAGTCACATAGGTTGTCATGTTACAATTTAGTCAATAAAGGCCTACTACTGGAGCGAAACCGAGTGCTTTGACGCTCGCCGTTCGGGCCCACGACCTCTGAGCGGCTTGGAAGAGGCCTCCCCTGAAAGCTGGATTCCCACCGATCGTTTTGTTTCAAATCTTAGCCCAGTAGCTGAACAGTAGGCGCACAAAAGTCCTGCCAAAGTCACATAGGTCGTCATGTAACAATTTAGTCAATAAAGGCCTACTACTGGAGCGAAACCGAGTGCTTTGACGCTCGCCCTTAGGCCCCACGACCTCTGAGAGGCTTGGAAGTGGCCTCCCCTGAAAGCTGGATTCCCAAGGATTGTCTGTGTGAATTCCTAGCCCGCTAGGCTTAAATTAAGCGACCTAAAGTCGTGCCGAAGTCAAATCGGTCGTCATGGTACTCGAGCGAAACTGAGTGCTTTAACGCTCGCCGCTCGGCCCCACAGCCGCCCAGAGACTCGGGGGAGGCCTCCCCTGAAACCTGGATTCCCACCGATCGTTTGTTTCAAATCTTAGCCCACTAGCTCAAAAGTAGGCGCTAAAAAGTCCTGCCAAAATCACATAGGTCGTCACGTTACAATTTAGTCAATAAAGGCCTACTACTGGAGAGAAACCGAGTACTTTGACGCTCGCCGTTCGGTCCCACAGCTGTCCAGAGATTCGGGGGAGGCCTCCCCTGAAAGCTGGATTCCCACCGATCGTTTGTTTCAAATCTTAGCGCACTAGGTCAAAAGTAAGCGCTAAAAAGTCCTGCCAAAGTCACATAGGTTGTCATGTTACAATTTAGTAAATAAAGGCCTACTACTGGAGCGAAACCGAGTGCTTTGACGCTCGCCGTTCGGGCCCACGACCTCTGAGAAGCTTGGAAGTGGCCTCCCCTGAAAGCTGGATTCCCACCGATCGTTCGTTTCAAATCTTAGCCCAGTAGCTGAAAAGTAGGCGCTAAAAAGTCCACCAAAATCACATAGGTCGTCATGTTACAATTTAGTCAATAAAGGCCTCCTAATGGACCGAAACTGAGTGCTTTAACGCTCGCCGCTCGGCCCCACAGCCGTCCAGAGACTCGGGGAAAACCTCCCCTGATAGCTGGATTCCCACCGATCGTTTGTTTCAAATCTTAGCGCAATAGCTCAAAAGTAAGCGCTAAAAAGTCCTGCCAAAGTCACATAGGTTGTCATGTTAAAATTTAGTCAATAAAGGCCTACTACTGGAGCGAAACCGAGTGCTTTGACGCTCGCCGTTAGGCCCCACAACCTCTGAGAGGCTTGGGAGTGGCCTCCCCTGAAAGCTGGATTCCCAAGGATTGTCTGTGTGAATTCCTAGCCCGCTAGGCTGAAATTAAGCGACCTAAAGTCGTGCCGAAGTCAAATCGGTCGTCATGGTACTCGAGCGAAACTGAGTGCTTTAACGCTCGCCGCTCGGCCCCACAGCCGTCCAGAGACTCGGGGGAGGACTCCCCTGAAAGCTGGATTCCCACCGATCGTTTGTTTCAAATCTTAGCGCACTCGGTCAAAAGTAAGCGCTAAAAAGTCCTGCCAAAGTCACATAGGTTGTCATGTTACAATTTAGTCAATAAAGGCCTACTACTGGAGCGAAACCGAGTGCTTTGACGCTCGCCGTTAGGCCCCACGACCTCTGAGAGGCTTGGAAGTGGCCTCCCCTGAAAGCTGGATTCCCACCGATCGTTTGTTTCAAATCTTAGCCCACTAGCTCAAAAGTTGGCGCAAAAAAGTCCTGCCGAAGTCAAATCGGTCGTCATGGTACTCGAGCGAAACTGAGTGCTTTAAAACTCGCCGTTCGGCCCCACGACCTCCGAGAAGCTTGGAAGAGGCCTCCCCTGAAAGCTGGATTCCCAAGGCTTGTCTGTGTGAATTCCTAGCCCGCTCGGCAGAAATTAAGCGACCTAAAGTCGTGCCGAAGTCAAATCGGTCGTCATGGTACTCGAGCGAAACTGAGTGCTTTAACGCTCGCTGCTCGGCCCCACAGCCGTCCAGAGACTCGGGGGAGGCCTCCCCTGAAAGCGGGATTCCCACCGATCGTTTGTTTCAAATCTTAGCCCACTAGCTAAAAAGTAGGCGCTAAAAAGTCCTGCCAAATTCACATAGGTCGTCACGTTGCAATTTAGTCAATAAAAGCCTACTACTGGAGAGAAACCGAGTGCTTTGACGCTCGCCGTTCGGCCCCACAGCAGTCCAGAGACTCGGGGGAGGCCTCCCCTGAAAGCTGGATTCCCACCGATCGTTTGTTTCAAATCTTAGCGCACTAGGTAAAAAAAGTAAGCGCAAAAAAGTCCTGCCAAAGTCACATAGGTTGTCATGTTACAATTTAGTCAATAAAGGCCTCCTACTGGACCGAAACTGAGTGCTTTAACGCTCGCCGCTCGGCCCCACAGCCGTCCAGAGACTCGGGGGAGGCCTCCCCTGAAAGCTGGATTCCCACCGATCGTTTGTTTCAAACTTTAGCCCACTAGCTTAAAAAGTAGGTGCAAAAAAGTCCTGCCAAAGTCACAAAGGTTGTCATGTTACAATTTAGTCAAAAAAGGCCTATTACTGGAGCGAAACAGAGTGCTTTGACGCTCGCCGTTAGGCCCCACGACCTCTGAGAGGCTTGGAAGTGGCCTCCCCTGAAAGCTGGATTCCCACCGATCGTTTGTTTCAAATCTTAGCCCACTAGCTCAAAAGTAGGCGCACAAAAGTCCTGCCGAAGTCAAATCGGTCGTCATGGTACTCGAGCGAAACTGAGTGCTTTAAAACTCGCCGCTCGGCCCCACAGCCGTCCAGAGACTCGGGGGAGGCCTCCCCTGAAAGCTGGATTCCCACCGATCGTTTGTTTCAAATCTTAGCCCACTAGCTCAAAAGTAGGCGCTAAAAAGTCCTGCCAAAATCACATAGGTCGTCACGTTACAATTTAGTCAATAAAGGCCTACTACTGGAGAGAAACCGAGTGCTTTGACGCTCGCCGTTCGGCCCCACAGCTGTCCAGAGACTCGGGGGAGGCCTCCCGTGAAAGATGGATTCCCAGCGATCGTTTGTTTCAAATCTTAGCGCACTAGCTCAGAGGTAGGCGCTAAAAGGTCCTGCCAAAGTCACATAGGTTGTCATGTTACAATTTAGTCAATAAAGGCCTACTACTGGAGCGAAACCGAGTGCTTTGACGCTCGCCGTTCGGGCCCACGACCTCTGAGAAGCTTGGAAGTGGCCTCCCCTGAAAGCTGGATTCCCACCGATCGTTTGTTTCAAATCTTAGCCCAGTAGCTGAAAAGTAGGCGCTAAAAAGTCCACCAAAATCACATAGGTCGTCATGTTACAATTTAGTCAATAAAGGCCTCCTAATGGACCGAAACTGAGTGCTTTAACGCTCGCCGCTCGGCCCCACAGCCGTCCAGAGACTCGGGGGAAACCTCCCCTGAAAGCTGGATTCCCACCGATCGTTTGTTTCAAATCTTAGCGCAATAGCTCAAAAGTAAGCGCTAAAAAGTCCTGCCAAAGTCACATAGGTTGTCATGTTACAATTTAGTCAATAAAGGCCTACTACTGGAGCGAAACCGAGTGCTTTGACGCTCGCCGTTAGGCCCCACAACCTCTGAGAGGCTTGGGAGTGGCCTCCCCTGAAAGCTGGATTCCCAAGGATTGTCTGTGTGAATTCCTAGCCCGCTAGGCTGAAATTAAGCGACCTAAAGTCGTGCCGAAGTCAAATCGGTCGTCATGGTACTAGAGCGAAACTGAGTGCTTTAACGCTCGCCGCTCGGCCCCACAGCCGTCCAGAGACTCGGGGGAGGACTCCCCTGAAAGCTGGATTCCCACCGATTGTTTGTTTCAAATCTTAGCGCACTCGGTCAAAAGTAAGTGCTAAAAAGTCCTGCCAAAGTCACATAGGTTGTCATGTTACAATTTAGTCAATAAAGGCCTACTACTGGAGCGAAACCGAGTGCTTTGACGCTCGCCGTTAGGCCCCACGACCTCTGAGAGGCTTGGAAGTGGCCTCCCCTGAAAGCTGGATTCCCAAGGATTGTCTGTGTGAATTCCTAGCCCGCTAGGCTGAAATTAAGCGACCTAAAGTCGTGCCGAAGTCAAATCGGTCGTCATGTTACAATTTAGTCAATAAAGGCCTACTACTGGAGAGAAACCGAGTGCTTTGACGCTCGCCGTTCGTTCCCACAGCTGTCCAGAGACTCGGGGGAGGCCTCCCCCGAAAGCTGGATTCCCACCGATCGTTTTGTTTCAAATCTTAGCCCAGGAGCTGAAAAGTAGGCGCAAAAAAGTCCTGCCAAAGTCACATAGGTTGTCATGTTACAATTTAGTCAATAAAGGCCTACTACTGGAGAGAAACCGAGTGCTTTGACGCTCGCCGTTCGTTCCCACAGCTGTCCAGAGACTCGGGGGAGGCCTCCCCCGAAAGCTGGATTCCCACCGATCGTTTTGTTTCAAATCTTAGCCCAGGAGCTGAAAAGTAGGCGCAAAAAAGTCCTGCCAAAGTCACATAGGTCGTCATGTTACAATTTAGTCAATAAAGGCCTACTACTGGAGCGAAACCGAGTGCTTTGATGCTCGCCGTTAGGCCCCCCAACCTCTGAGAGGCTTGGGAGTAGCCTCCCCTGAAAGCTGGATTCCCAAGGATTGTCTGTGTGAATTCCTAGCCCACTAGGCTGAAATTAAGCGACCTAAAGTCGTGCCGAAGTCAAATCGGTCGTCATGGTACTCGAGCGAAACTGAGTGCTTTAACGCTCGCCGCTCGGCCCCACAGCCGTCCAGAGATTCGGGGGAGGACTCCCCTGAAAGCTGGATTCCCACCGATCGTTCGTTTCAAATCTTAGCGCACTCGGTCAAAAGTAAGCGCTAAAACGTCCTTCCAAAGTCACATAGGTTGTCATGTTACAATTTAGTCAATAAAGGCCTACTACTGGAGCGAAACCGAGTGCTTTGACGCTCGCCGTTCGGGCCCACGACCTCTGAGCGGCTTGGAAGAGGCCTCCCCTGAAAGCTGGATTCCCACCGATCGTTTTGTTTCAAATCTTAGCCCAGTAGCTGAACAGTAGGCGCACAAAAGTCCTGCCAAAGTCACATAGGTCGTCATGTAACAATTTAGTCAATAAAGGCCTACTACTGGAGCGAAACCGAGTGCTTTGACGCTCGCCCTTAGGCCCCACGACCTCTGAGAGGCTTGGAAGTGGCCTCCCCTGAAAGCTGGATTCCCAAGGATTGTCTGTGTGAATTCCTAGCCCGCTAGGCTTAAATTAAGCGACCTAAAGTCGTGCCGAAGTCAAATCGGTCGTCATGGTACTCGAGCGAAACTGAGTGCTTTAACGCTCGCCGCTCGGCCCCACAGCCGCCCAGAGACTCGGGGGAGGCCTCCCCTGAAACCTGGATTCCCACCGATCGTTTGTTTCAAATCTTAGCCCACTAGCTCAAAAGTAGGCGCTAAAAAGTCCTGCCAAAATCACATAGGTCGTCACGTTACAATTTAGTCAATAAAGGCCTACTACTGGAGAGAAACCGAGTACTTTGACGCTCGCCGTTCGGTCCCACAGCTGTCCAGAGATTCGGGGGAGGCCTCCCCTGAAAGCTGGATTCCCACCGATCGTTTGTTTCAAATCTTAGCGCACTAGGTCAAAAGTAAGCGCTAAAAAGTCCTGCCAAAGTCACATAGGTTGTCATGTTACAATTTAGTAAATAAAGGCCTACTACTGGAGAGAAACCGAGTGCTTTGACGCTCGCCGTTCGGCCCCACAGCTGTCCAGAGACTCGGGGGAGGCCTCCCGTGAAAGATGGATTCCCAGCGATCGTTTGTTTCAAATCTTAGCGCACTAGCTCAAAGGTAGGCGCTAAAAGGTCCTGCCAAAGTCACATAGGTTGTCATGTTACAATTTAGTCAATAAAGGCCTACTACTGGAGCGAAACCGAGTGCTTTGACGCTCGCCGTTCGGGCCCACGACCTCTGAGAAGCTTGGAAGTGGCCTCCCCTGAAAGCTGGATTCCCACCGATCGTTCGTTTCAAATCTTAGCCCAGTAGCTGAAAAGTAGGCGCTAAAAAGTCCACCAAAATCACATAGGTCGTCATGTTACAATTTAGTCAATAAAGGCCTCCTAATGGACCGAAACTGAGTGCTTTAACGCTCGCCGCTCGGCCCCACAGCCGTCCAGAGACTCGGGGGAAACCTCCCCTGAAAGCTGGATTCCCACCGATCGTTTGTTTCAAATCTTAGCGCAATAGCTCAAAAGTAAGCGCTAAAAAGTCCTGCCAAAGTCACATAGGTTGTCATGTTACAATTTAGTCAATAAAGGCCTACTACTGGAGCGAAACCGAGTGCTTTGACGCTCGCCGTTAGGCCCCACAACCTCTGAGAGGCTTGGGAGTGGCCTCCCCTGAAAGCTGGATTCCCAAGGATTGTCTGTGTGAATTCCTAGCCCGCTAGGCTGAAATTAAGCGACCTAAAGTCGTGCCGAAGTCAAATCGGTCGTCATGGTACTCGAGCGAAACTGAGTGCTTTAAAACTCGCCGTTCGGCCCCACGACCTCCGAGAAGCTTGGAAGTGGCCTCCCCTGAAAGCTGGATTCCCACCGATCGTTTGTTTCAAATCTTAGCCCACTAGCTCAAAAGTTGGCGCAAAAAAGTCCTGCCGAAGTCAAATCGGTCGTCATGGTACTCGAGCGAAACTGAGTGCTTTAAAACTCGCCGTTCGGCCCCACGACCTCCGAGAAGCTTGGAAGTGGCCTCCCCTGAAAGCTGGATTCCCACCGATCGTTTGTTTCAAATCTTAGCCCACTAGCTCAAAAGTAGGCGCACAAAAGTCCTGCCGAAGTCAAATCGGTCGTCATGGTACTCGAGCGAAACTGAGTGCTTTAAAACTCGCCGCTCGGCCCCACAGCCGTCCAGAGACTCGGGGGAGGCCTCCCCTGAAAGCTGGATTCCCACCGATCGTTTGTTTCAAATCTTAGCCCACTAGCTCAAAAGTAGGCGCTAAAAAGTCCTGCCAAATACACATAGGTCGTCACGTTGCAATTTAGTCAATAAAAGCCTACTACTGGAGAGAAACCGAGTGCTTTGACGCTCGCCGTTCGCCCCCACAGCAGTCCAGAGACTCGGGGGAGGCCTCCCCTGAAAGCTGGATTCCCACCGATCGTTTGTTTCAAATCTTAGCGCACTAGGTAAAAAAAGTAAGCGCAAAAAAGTCCTGCCAAAGTCACATAGGTTGTCATGTTACAATTTAGTCATTAAAGGCCTACTACTGGAGCGAAACCGAGTGCTTTGATGCTCGCCGTTCGGGCCCACGACCTCTGAGAAGCTTGGAAGAGGCCTCCCCTGAAAGCTTGATTCCCACCGATCGTTTGTTTCAAATCTTAGCCCAGTAGCTGAAAAGTAGGCGCTAAAAAGTCCTGCCAAAATCACATAGGTCGTCATGTTACAATTTAGTCAATAAACGCCTCCTACTGGACCGAAACTGAGTGCTTTAACGCTCGCGGCTCGGCCCCACAGCCGTCCAGAGACGCGGGGGAGGACTCCCCTGAAAGCTGGATTCCCACCGATCGTGTGTTTCAAATCTTAGCGCACTCGGTCAAAAGTAAGCGCGAAAAAGTCCTGCCAAAGTCACATAGGTTGTCATGTTACAATTTAGTCAATAAAGGCCTACTACTGGAGCGAAACCGAGTGCTTTGACGCTCGCCGTTCGTTCCCACAGCTGTCCAGAGACTCGGGGGAGGCCTCCCCCGAAAGCTGGATTCCCACCGATCGTTTTATTTCAAATCTTAGCCCAGTTGCTGAAAAGTAGGCGCAAAAAAGTCCTGCCAAAGTCACATAGGTCGTCATGTAACAATTTAGTCAATAAAGGCCTACTACTGGAGCGAAACCGAGTGCTTTGACGCTCGCCGTTAGGCCCCACGACCTCTGAGAGGCTTGGAAGTGGCCTCCCCTGAAAGCTGGATTCCCAAGGATTGTCTGTGTGAATTCCTAGCCCGCTAGGCTTAAATTAAGCGACCTAAAGTCGTGCCGAAGTCAAATCGGTCGTCATGGTACTCGAGCGAAACTGAGTGCTTTAACGCTCGCCGCTCGACCCCACAGCCGCCCAGAGACTCGCGGGAGGCCTCCCCTGAAACCTGGATTCCCACCGATCGTTTGTTTCAAATCTTAGCCCACTAGCTCAAAAGTAGGCGCTAAAAAGTCCTGCCAAAATCACATAGGTCGTCACGTTACAATTTAGTCAATAAAGGCCTACTACTGGAGAGAAACCGAGTACTTTGACGCTCGCCGTTCGGTCCCACAGCTGTCCAGAGATTCGGGGGAGGCCTCCCCTGAAAGCTGGATTCCCACCGATCGTTTGTTTCAAATCTTAGCGCACTAGGTCAAAAGTAAGCGCTAAAAAGTACTGCCAAAGTCACATAGGTTGTCATGTTACAATTTAGTCAATAAAGGCCTACTACTGGAGAGAAACCGAGTGCTTTGACGCTCGCCATTCGGCCCCACAGCTGTCCAGAGACTCGGGGGAGGCCTCCCGTGAAAGATGGATTCCCAGCGATCGTTTGTTTCAAATCTTAGCGCACTAGCTCAAAGGTAGGCGCTAAAAGGTCCTGCCAAAGTCACATAGGTTGTCATGTTACAATTTAGTCAATAAAGGCCTTCTACTGGAGCGAAACCGAGTGCTTTGACGCTCGCCGTTCGGGCCCACGACCTCTGAGAAGCTTGGAAGTGGCCTCCCCTGAAAGCTGGATTCCCACCGATCGTTTGTTTCAAATCTTAGCCCAGTAGCTGAAAAGTAGGCGCTAAAAAGTCCACCAAAATCACATAGGTCGTCATGTTACAATTTAGTCAATAAAGGCCTCCTAATGGACCGAAACTGAGTGCTTTAACGCTCGCCGCTCGGCCCCACAGCCGTCCAGAGACTCGGGGGAAACCTCCCCTGAAAGCTGGATTCCCACCGATCGTTTGTTTCAAATCTTAGCGCAATAGCTCAAAAGTAAGCGCTAAAACGTCCTGCCAAAGTCACATAGGTTGTCATGTTACAATTTAGTCAATAAAGGCCTACTACTGGAGCGAAACCGAGTGCTTTGATGCTCGCCGTTCGGGCCCACGACCTCTGAGAAGCTTGGAAGAGGCCTCCCCTGAAAGCTTGATTCCCACCGATCGTTTGTTTCAAATCTTAGCCCAGTAGCTGAAAAGTAGGCGCTAAAAAGTCCACCAAAATCACATAGGTCGTCATGTTACAATTTAGTCAATAAAGGCCTCCATTTAGTCAATAAAGGCCTCCTAATGGACCGAAACTGAGTGCTTTAACGCTCGCCGCTCGGCCCCACAGCCGTCCAGAGACTCGGGGGAAACCTCCCCTGAAAGCTGGATTCCCACCGATCGTTTGTTTCAAATCTTAGCCCACTAGCTCAAAAGTAGGCGCTAAAAGGTCCTGCCAAAGTCACATAGGTCGTCACGTTACAATTTAGTCAATAAAGGCCTACTACTGGAGAGAAACCGAGTGCTTTGACACTCGCCGTTCGGCCCCACAGCGGTCCAGAGACTCGGAGGATGCCTCCCGTGAAAGATGGATTCCCACCGATCGTTTGTTTCAAATCTTAGCCCAGTAGCTGAAAAGTAGGCGCTAAAAAGTCCACCAAAATCACATAGGTCGTCATGTTACAATTTAGTCAATAAAGGCCTCCTAATGGACCGAAACTGAGTGCTTTAACGCTCGCCGCTCGGCCCCACAGCCGTCCAGAGACTCGGGGGAAACCTCCCCTGAAAGCTGGATTCCCACCGATCGTTTGTTTCAAATCTTAGCGCAATAGCTCAAAAGTAAGCGCTAAAAAGTCCTGCCAAAGTCACATAGGTTGTCATGTTACAATTTAGTCAATAAAGGCCTACTACTGGAGCGAAACCGAGTGCTTTGACGCTCGCCGTTAGGCCCCACAACCTCTGAGAGGCTTGGGAGTGGCCTCCCCTGAAAGCTGGATTCCCAATGATTGTCTGTGTGAATTCCTAGCCCGCTAGGCTGAAATTAAGCGACCTAAAGTCGTGCCGAAGTCAAATCGGTCGTCATGGTACTCGAGCGAAACTGAGTGCATTAACGCTTGCCGCTCGGCCCCACAGCCGTCCAGAGACTCGGGGGAGGACTCCCCTGAAAGCTGGATTCCCACCGATCGTTTGTTTCAAATCTTAGCGCACTCGGTCAAAAGTAAGCGCGAAAAAGTCCTGCCAAAGTCACATAGGTTGTCATGTTACAATTTAGTCAATAAAGGCCTACTACTGGAGAGAAACCGAGTGCTTTGACGCTCGCCGTTCGTTCCCACAGCTGTCCAGAGACTCGGGGGAGGCCTCCCCCGAAAGCTGGATTCCCACCGATCGTTTTGTTTCAAATCTTAGCCCAGGAGCTGAAAAGTAGGCTCAAAAAAGTCCTGCCAAAGTCACATAGGTCGTCATGTTACAATTTAGTCAATAAAGGCCTACTACTGGAGCGAAACCGAGTGCTTTGATGCTCGCCGTTAGGCCCCCCAACCTCTGAGAGGCTTGGGAGTGGCCTCCCCTGAAAGCTGGATTCCCAAGGACTGTCTGTGTGAATTCCTAGCCCACTAGGCTGAAATTAAGCGACCTAAAGTCGTGCCGAAGTCAAATCGGTCGTCATGGTACTCGAGCGAAACTGAGTGCTTTAACGCTCGCCGCTCGGCCCCACAGCCGTCCAGAGATTCGGGGGAGGACTCCCGTGAAAGCTGGATTCCCACCGATCGTTCGTTTCAAATCTTAGCGCACTCGGTCAAAAGTAAGCGCTAAAACGTCCTTCCAAAGTCACATAGGTTGTCATGTTACAATTTAGTCAATAAAGGCCTACTACTGGAGCGAAACCGAGTGCTTTGACGCTCGCCGTTCGGGCCCACGACCTCTGAGCGGCTTGGAAGAGGCCTCCCCTGAAAGCTGGATTCCCACCGATCGTTTTGTTTCAAATCTTAGCCCAGTAGCTGAACAGTAGGCGCAAAAAAGTCCTGCCAAAATCACATAGGTCGTCATGTAACAATTTAGTCAATAAAGGCCTACTACTGGAGCGAAACCGAGTGCTTTGACGCTCGCCGTTAGGCCCCACGACCTCTGAGAGGCTTGGAAGTGGTCTCCCCTGAAAGCTGGATTCCCAAGGATTGTCTGTGTGAATTCCTAGCCCGCTAGGCTTAAATTAAGCGACCTAAAGTCGTGCCGAAGTCAAATCGGTCGTCATGGTACTCGAGCGAAACTGAGTGCTTTAACGCTCGCCGCTCGGCCCCACAGCCGCCCAGAGACTCGGGGGAGGCCTCCCCTGAAACCTGGATTCCCACCGATCGTTTGTTTCAAATCTTAGCCCACTAGCTCAAAAGTAGGCGCTAAAACGTCCTGCCAAAATCACATAGGTCGTCACGTTACAATTTAGTCAATAAAGGCCTACTACTGGAGAGAAACCGAGTACTTTGACGCTCGCCGTTCGGTCCCACAGCTGTCCAGAGATTCGGGGGAGGCCTCCCCTGAAAGCTGGATTCCCACCGATCGTTTGTTTCAAATCTTAGCGCACTAGGTCAAAAGTAAGCGCTAAAAAGTCCTGCCAAAGTCACATAGGTTGTCATGTTACAATTTAGTCAATAAAGGCCTACTACTGGAGAGAAACCGAGTGCTTTGACGCTCGCCGTTCGGCCCCACAGCTGTCCAGAGACTCGGGGGAGGCCTCCCGTGAAAGATGGATTCCCAGCGATCGTTTGTTTCAAATCTTAGCGCACTAGCTCAAAGGTAGGCGCTAAAATGTCCTGCCAAAGTCACATAGGTTGTCATGTTACAATTTAGTCAATAAAGGCCTACTACTGGAGCGAAACCGAGTGCTTTGACGCTCGCCGTTCGGGCCCACGACCTCTGAGAAGCTTGGAAGTGGCCTCCCCTGAAAGCTGGATTCCCACCGATCGTTTGTTTCAAATCTTAGCCCAGTAGCTGAAAAGTAGGCGCTAAAAAGTCCACCAAAATCACATAGGTCGTCATGTTACAATTTAGTCAATAAAGGCCTCCTAATGGACCGAAACTGAGTGCTTTAACGCTCGCCGCTCGGCCCCACAGCCGTCCAGAGACTCGGGGGAAACCTCCCCTGAAAGCTGGATTCCCACCGATCGTTTGTTTCAAATCTTAGCGCAATAGCTCAAAAGTAAGCACTAAAAAGTCCTGCCGAAGTCAAATCGGTCGTCATGGTACTCGAGCGAAACTGAGTGCTTTAAAACTCGCCGCTCGGCCCCACAGCCGTCCAGAGACTCGGGGGAGCCCTCCCCTGAAAGCTGGATTCCCACCGATCGTTTGTTTCAAATCTTAGCCCACTAGCTCAAAAGTAGGCGCTAAAAAGTCCTGCCAAATTCACATAGGTCGTCACGTTGCAATTTAGTCAATAAAAGCCTACTACTGGAGATAAACCGAGTGCTTTGACGCTCGCCGTTCGCCCCCACAGCAGTCCAGAGACTCGGGGGAGGCCTCCCCTGAAAGCTGGATTCCCACCGATCGTTTGTTTCAAATCTTAGCGCACTAGGTAAAAAAAGTAAGCGCAAAAAAGTCCTGCCAAAGTCACATAGGTTGTCATGTTACAATTTAGTCAATAAAGGCCTACTACTGGAGCGAAACCGAGTGCTTTGATGCTCGCCGTTCGGGCCCACGACCTCTGAAAAGCTTGGAAGAGGCCTCCCCTGAAAGCTTGATTCCCACCGATCGTTTGTTTCAAATCTTAGCCCAGTAGCTGAAAAGTAGGCGCTAAAAAGTCCTGCCAAAATCACATAGGTCGTCATGTTACAATTTAGTCAATAAACGCCTCCTACTGGACCGAAACTGAGTGCTTTAACGCTCGCGGCTCGGCCCCACAGCCGTCCAGAGACGCGGGGGAGGACTCCCCTGAAAGCTGGATTCCCACCGATCGTGTGTTTCAAATCTTAGCGCACTCGGTCAAAAGTAAGCGCGAAAAAGTCCTGCCAAAGTCACATAGGTTGTCATGTTACAATTTAGTCAATAAAGGCCTACTACTGGAGAGAAACCGAGTGCTTTGACGCTCGCCGTTCGTACCCACAGCTGTCCAGAGACTCGGGGGAGGCCTCCCCCGAAAGCTGGATTCCCACCGATCGTTTTGTTTCAAATCTTAGCCCAGTAGCTGAAAAGTAGGCGCAAAAAAGTCCTGCCAAAGTCACATAGGTCGTCATGTAACAATTTAGTCAATAAAGGCCTACTACTGGAGCGAAACCGAGTGCTTTGACGCTCGCCGTTAGGCCCCACGACCTCTGAGAGGCTTGGAAGTGGCCTCCCCTGAAAGCTGGATTCCCAAGGATTGTCTGTGTGAATTCCTAGCCCGCTAGGCTTAAATTAAGCGACCTAAAGTCGTGCCGAAGTCAAATCGGTCGTCATGGTACTCGAGCGAAACTGAGTGCTTTAACGCTCGCCGCTCGGCCCCACAGCCGCCCAGAGATTCGCGGGAGGCCTCCCCTGAAACCTGGATTCCCACCGATCGTTTGTTTCAAATCTTAGCCCACTAGCTCAAAAGTAGGCGCTAAAAAGTCCTGCCAAAATCACATAGGTCGTCACGTTACAATTTAGTCAATAAAGGCCTACTACTGGAGAGAAACCGAGTACTTTGACGCTCGCCGTTCGGTCCCACAGCTGTCCAGAAATTCGGGGGAGGCCTCCCCTGAAAGCTGGATTCCCACCGATCGTTTGTTTCAAATCTTAGCGCACTAGGTCAAAAGTAAGCGCTAAAAAGTACTGCCAAAGTCACATAGGTTGTCATGTTACAATTTAGTCAATAAAGGCCTACTACTGGAGAGAAACCGAGTGCTTTGACGCTCGCCATTCGGCCCCACAGCTGTCCAGAGACTCGGGGGAGGCCTCCCGTGAAAGATGGATTCCCAGCGATCGTTTGTTTCAAATCTTAGCGCACTAGCTCAAAGGTAGGCGCTAAAAGGTCCTGCCAAAGTCACATAGGTTGTCATGTTACAATTTAGTCAATAAAGGCCTACTACTGGAGCGAAACCGAGTGCTTTGACGCTCGCCGTTTGGGCCCACGACCTCTGAGAAGCTTGGAAGTGGCCTCCCCTGAAAGCTGGATTCCCACCGATCGTTTGTTTCAAATCTTAGCCCAGTAGCTGAAAAGTAGGCGCTAAAAGGTCCACCAAAATCACATAGGTCGTCATGTTACAATTTAGTCAATAAAGGCCTCCTAATGGACCGAAACTGAGTGCTTTAACGCTCGCCGCTCGGCCCCACAGCCGTCCAGAGACTCGGGGGGAACCTCCCCTGAAAGCTGGATTCCCACCGATCGTTTGTTTCAAATCTTAGCGCAATAGCTCAAAAGTAAGCGCTAAAACGTCCTGCCAAAGTCACATAGGTTGTCATGTTACAATTTAGTCAATAAAGGCCTACTACTGGAGCGAAACCGAGTGCTTTGATGCTCGCCGTTCGGGCCCACGACCTCTGAGAAGCTTGGAAGAGGCCTCCCCTGAAAGCTTGATTCCCACCGATCGTTTGTTTCAAATCTTAGCCCAGTAGCTGAAAAGTAGGCGCTAAAAAGTCCTGCCAAAATCACATAGGTCGTCATGTTACAATTTAGTCAATAAACGCCTCCTACTGGACCGAAACTGAGTGCTTTAACGCTCGCCGCTCGGCCCCACAGCCGTCCAGAGACTCGGGGGAGGCGTCCCCTGAAAGCTGGATTCCCACCGATCGTTTGTTTCAAATCTTTGCCCACTACCTCAAAAGTAGGCGCTAAAAGGTCCTGCCAAAGTCACATAGGTCGTCACGTTACAATTTAGTCAATAAAGGCCTACTACTGGAGAGAAACCGAGTGCTTTGACACTCGCCGTTCGGCCCCACAGCGGTCCAGAGACTCGGGGGATGCCTCCCGTGAAACATGGATTCCCACCGATCGTTTGTTTCAAATCTTAGCCCAGTAGCTGAAATGTAGGCGCTAAAAAGTCCACCAAAATCACATAGGTCGTCATGTTACAATTTAGTCAATAAAGGCCTACTACTGGAGCGAAACTGAGTGCTTTAACGCTCGCCGCTCGGCCCCACAGCCGTCCAGAGACTCGGGGGAAACCTCCCCTGAAAGCTGGATTCCCACCGATCGTTTGTTTCAAATCTTAGCGCAATAGCTCAAAAGTAAGCGCTAAAAAGTCCTGCCAAAGTCACATAGGTTGTCATGTTACAATTTAGTCAATAAAGGCCTACTACTGGAGCGAAACCGAGTGCTTTGATGCTCGCCGTTCGGGCCCACGACCTCTGAGAAGCTTGGAAGAGGCCTCCCCTGAAAGCTTGATTCCCACCGATCGTTTGTTTCAAATCTTAGCCCAGTAGCTGAAAAGTAGGCGCTAAAAAGTCCTGCCAAAATCACATAGGTCGTCATGTTACAATTTAGTCAATAAACGCCTCCTACTGGACCGAAACTGAGTGCTTTAACGCTCGCCGCTCGGCCCCACAGCCGTCCAGAGACTCGGGGGAAACCTCCCCTGAAAGCTGGATTCCCACCGATCGTTTGTTTCAAATCTTAGCCCAGTAGCTGAAAAGTAGGCGCAAAAAAGTCCTGCCAAAGTCACATAGGTCGTCATGTAACAATTTAGTCAATAAAGGCCTACTACTGGAGCGAAACCGAGTGCTTTGACGCTCGCCGTTAGGCCCCACGACCTCTGAGAGGCTTGGAAGTGGCCTCCCCTGAAAGCTGGATTCCCAAGGATTGTCTGTGTGAATTCCTAGCCCGCTAGGCTTAAATTAAGCGACCTAAAGTCGTGCCGAAGTCAAATCGGTCGTCATGGTACTCGAGCGAAACTGAGTGCTTTAACGCTCGCCGCTCGGCCCCACAGCCGCCCAGAGATTCGCGGGAGGCCTCCCCTGAAACCTGGATTCCCACCGATCGTTTGTTTCAAATCTTAGCCCACTAGCTCAAAAGTAGGCGCTAAAAAGTCCTGCCAAAATCACATAGGTCGTCACGTTACAATTTAGTCAATAAAGGCCTACTACTGGAGCGAAACCGAGTGCTTTGACGCTCGCCGTTCGGGCCCACGACCTCTGAGCGGCTTGGAAGAGGCCTCCCCTGAAAGCTGGATTCCCACCGATCGTTTTGTTTCAAATCTTAGCCCAGTAGCTGAACAGTAGGCGCAAAAAAGTCCTGCCAAAATCACATAGGTCGTCATGTAACAATTTAGTCAATAAAGGCCTACTACTGGAGCGAAACCGAGTGCTTTGACGCTCGCCGTTAGGCCCCACGACCTCTGAGAGGCTTGGAAGTGGTCTCCCCTGAAAGCTGGATTCCCAAGGATTGTCTGTGTGAATTCCTAGCCCGCTAGGCTTAAATTAAGCGACCTAAAGTCGTGCCGAAGTCAAATCGGTCGTCATGGTACTCGAGCGAAACTGAGTGCTTTAACGCTCGCCGCTCGGCCCCACAGCCGCCCAGAGACTCGGGGGAGGCCTCCCCTGAAACCTGGATTCCCACCGATCGTTTGTTTCAAATCTTAGCCCACTAGCTCAAAAGTAGGCGCTAAAACGTCCTGCCAAAATCACATAGGTCGTCACGTTACAATTTAGTCAATAAAGGCCTACTACTGGAGAGAAACCGAGTACTTTGACGCTCGCCGTTCGGTCCCACAGCTGTCCAGAGATTCGGGGGAGGCCTCCCCTGAAAGCTGGATTCCCACCGATCGTTTGTTTCAAATCTTAGCGCACTAGGTCAAAAGTAAGCGCTAAAAAGTCCTGCCAAAGTCACATAGGTTGTCATGTTACAATTTAGTCAATAAAGGCCTACTACTGGAGAGAAACCGAGTGCTTTGACGCTCGCCGTTCGGCCCCACAGCTGTCCAGAGACTCGGGGGAGGCCTCCCGTGAAAGATGGATTCCCAGCGATCGTTTGTTTCAAATCTTAGCGCACTAGCTCAAAGGTAGGCGCTAAAATGTCCTGCCAAAGTCACATAGGTTGTCATGTTACAATTTAGTCAATAAAGGCCTACTACTGGAGCGAAACCGAGTGCTTTGACGCTCGCCGTTCGGGCCCACGACCTCTGAGAAGCTTGGAAGTGGCCTCCCCTGAAAGCTGGATTCCCACCGATCGTTTGTTTCAAATCTTAGCCCAGTAGCTGAAAAGTAGGCGCTAAAAAGTCCACCAAAATCACATAGGTCGTCATGTTACAATTTAGTCAATAAAGGCCTCCTAATGGACCGAAACTGAGTGCTTTAACGCTCGCCGCTCGGCCCCACAGCCGTCCAGAGACTCGGGGGAAACCTCCCCTGAAAGCTGGATTCCCACCGATTGTTTGTTTCAAATCTTAGCGCACTCGGTCAAAAGTAAGTGCTAAAAAGTCCTGCCAAAGTCACATAGGTTGTCATGTTACAATTTAGTCAATAAAGGCCTACTACTGGAGCGAAACCGAGTGCTTTGACGCTCGCCGTTAGGCCCCACGACCTCTGAGAGGCTTGGAAGTGGCCTCCCCTGAAAGCTGGATTCCCAAGGATTGTCTGTGTGAATTCCTAGCCCGCTAGGCTGAAATTAAGCGACCTAAAGTCGTGCCGAAGTCAAATCGGTCGTCATGTTACAATTTAGTCAATAAAGGCCTACTACTGGAGAGAAACCGAGTGCTTTGACGCTCGCCGTTCGTTCCCACAGCTGTCCAGAGACTCGGGGGAGGCCTCCCCCGAAAGCTGGATTCCCACCGATCGTTTTGTTTCAAATCTTAGCCCAGGAGCTGAAAAGTAGGCGCAAAAAAGTCCTGCCAAAGTCACATAGGTTGTCATGTTACAATTTAGTCAATAAAGGCCTACTACTGGAGAGAAACCGAGTGCTTTGACGCTCGCCGTTCGTTCCCACAGCTGTCCAGAGACTCGGGGGAGGCCTCCCCCGAAAGCTGGATTCCCACCGATCGTTTTGTTTCAAATCTTAGCCCAGGAGCTGAAAAGTAGGCGCAAAAAAGTCCTGCCAAAGTCACATAGGTCGTCATGTTACAATTTAGTCAATAAAGGCCTACTACTGGAGCGAAACCGAGTGCTTTGATGCTCGCCGTTAGGCCCCCCAACCTCTGAGAGGCTTGGGAGTAGCCTCCCCTGAAAGCTGGATTCCCAAGGATTGTCTGTGTGAATTCCTAGCCCACTAGGCTGAAATTAAGCGACCTAAAGTCGTGCCGAAGTCAAATCGGTCGTCATGGTACTCGAGCGAAACTGAGTGCTTTAACGCTCGCCGCTCGGCCCCACAGCCGTCCAGAGATTCGGGGGAGGACTCCCCTGAAAGCTGGATTCCCACCGATCGTGTCGTTTCAAATCTTAGCGCACTCGGTCAAAAGTAAGCGCGAAAACGTCCTGCCAAAGTCACATAGGTTGTCATGTTACAATTTAGTCAATAAAGGCCTACTACTGGAGCGAAACCGAGTGCTTTGACGCTCGCCGTTCGGACCCACAGCTGTCCAGAGACTCGGGGAGAGGCCTCCCCCTGAAAGCTGGATTCCCACCGATCGTTTTGTTTCAAATCTTAGCCCAGTAGCTGAAAAGTAGGCGCAAAAAAGTCCTGCCAAAGTCACATAGGTCGTCATGTAACAATTTAGTCAATAAAGGCCTACTACTGGAGCGAAACCGAGTGCTTTGACGCTCGCCGTTAGGCCCCACGACCTCTGAGAGGCTTGGAAGTGGCCTCCCCTGAAAGCTGGATTCCCAAGGATTGTCTGTGTGAATTCCTAGCCCGCTAGGCTTAAATTAAGCGACCTAAAGTCGTGCCGAAGTCAAATCGGTCGTCATGGTACTCGAGCGAAACTGAGTGCTTTAACGCTCGCCGCTCGGCCCCACAGCCGCCCAGAGACTCGGGGAGGCCTCCCCTGAAACCTGGATTCCCACCGATCGTTTGTTTCAAATCTTAGCCCACTAGCTCAAAAGTAGGCGCTAAAAAGTCCTGCCAAAATCACATAGGTCGTCACGTTACAATTTAGTCAATAAAGGCCTACTACTGGAGAGAAACCGAGTACTTTGACGCTCGCCGTTCGGTCCCACAGCTGTCCAGAGATTCGGGGGAGGCCTCCCCTGAAAGCTGGATTCCCACCGATCGTTTGTTTCAAATCTTAGCGCACTAGGTCAAAAGTAAGCGCTAAAAAGTCCTGCCAAAGTCACATAGGTTGTCATGTTACAATTTAGTAAATAAAGGCCTACTACTGGAGAGAAACCGAGTGCTTTGACGCTCGCCGTTCGGCCCCACAGCTGTCCAGAGACTCGGGGGAGGCCTCCCGTGAAAGATGGATTCCCAGCGATCGTTTGTTTCAAATCTTAGCGCACTAGCTCAAAGGTAGGCGCTAAAAGGTCCTGCCAAAGTCACATAGGTTGTCATGTTACAATTTAGTCAATAAAGGCCTACTACTGGAGCGAAACCGAGTGCTTTGACGCTCGCCGTTTCGGGCCCACGACCTCTGAGAAGCTTGGAAGTGGCCTCCCCTGAAAGCTGGATTCCCACCGATCGTTCGTTTCAAATCTTAGCCCAGTAGCTGAAAAGTAGGCGCTAAAAGGTCCACCAAAATCACATAGGTCGTCATGTTACAATTTAGTCAATAAAGGCCTCCTAATGGACCGAAACTGAGTGCTTTAACGCTCGCCGCTCGGCCCCACAGCCGTCCAGAGACTCGGGGGAAACCTCCCCTGAAAGCTGGATTCCCACCGATCGTTTGTTTCAAATCTTAGCGCAATAGCTCAAAAGTAAGCGCTAAAACGTCCTGCCAAAGTCACATAGGTTGTCATGTTACAATTTAGTCAATAAAGGCCTACTACTGGAGCGAAACCGAGTGCTTTGATGCTCGCCGTTCGGGCCCACGACCTCTGAGAAGCTTGGAAGAGGCCTCCCCTGAAAGCTTGATTCCCACCGATCGTTTGTTTCAAATCTTAGCCCAGTAGCTGAAAAGTAGGCGCTAAAAAGTCCTGCCAAAATCACATAGGTCGTCATGTTACAATTTAGTCAATAAACGCCTCCTACTGGACCGAAACTGAGTGCTTTAACGCTCGCCGCTCGGCCCCACAGCCGTCCAGAGACTCGGGGGAGGCGTCCCCTGAAAGCTGGATTCCCACCGATCGTTTGTTTCAAATCTTTGCCCACTACCTCAAAAGTAGGCGCTAAAAGGTCCTGCCAAAGTCACATAGGTCGTCACGTTACAATTTAGTCAATAAAGGCCTACTACTGGAGAGAAACCGAGTGCTTGACACTCGCCGTTCGGCCCCACAGCGGTCCAGAGACTCGGGGGATGCCTCCCGTGAAACATGGATTCCCACCGATCGTTTGTTTCAAATCTTAGCCCAGTAGCTGAAATGTAGGCGCTAAAAAGTCCACCAAAATCACATAGGTCGTCATGTTACAATTTAGTCAATAAAGGCCTACTACTGGAGCGAAACTGAGTGCTTTAACGCTCGCCGCTCGGCCCCACAGCCGTCCAGAGACTCGGGGGAAACCTCCCCTGAAAGCTGGATTCCCACCGATCGTTTGTTTCAAATCTTAGCGCAATAGCTCAAAAGTAAGCGCTAAAAAAGTCCTGCCAAAGTCACATAGGTTGTCATGTTACAATTTAGTCAATAAAGGCCTACTACTGGAGCGAAACCGAGTGCTTTGATGCTCGCCGTTCGGGCCCACGACCTCTGAGAAGCTTGGAAGAGGCCTCCCCTGAAAGCTTGATTCCCACCGATCGTTTGTTTCAAATCTTAGCCCAGTAGCTGAAAAGTAGGCGCTAAAAAGTCCTGCCAAAATCACATAGGTCGTCATGTTACAATTTAGTCAATAAACGCCTCCTACTGGACCGAAACTGAGTGCTTTAACGCTCGCCGCTCGGCCCCACAGCCGTCCAGAGACTCGGGGGAAACCTCCCCTGAAAGCTGGATTCCCACCGATCGTTTGTTTCAAATCTTAGCCCAGTAGCTGAAAAGTAGGCGCAAAAAAGTCCTGCCAAAGTCACATAGGTCGTCATGTAACAATTTAGTCAATAAAGGCCTACTACTGGAGCGAAACCGAGTGCTTTGACGCTCGCCGTTAGGCCCCACGACCTCTGAGAGGCTTGGAAGTGGCCTCCCCTGAAAGCTGGATTCCCAAGGATTGTCTGTGTGAATTCCTAGCCCGCTAGGCTTAAATTAAGCGACCTAAAGTCGTGCCGAAGTCAAATCGGTCGTCATGGTACTCGAGCGAAACTGAGTGCTTTAACGCTCGCCGCTCGGCCCCACAGCCGCCCAGAGATTCGCGGGAGGCCTCCCCTGAAACCTGGATTCCCACCGATCGTTTGTTTCAAATCTTAGCCCACTAGCTCAAAAGTAGGCGCTAAAAAGTCCTGCCAAAATCACATAGGTCGTCACGTTACAATTTAGTCAATAAAGGCCTACTACTGGAGAGAAACCGAGTACTTTGACGCTCGCCGTTCGGTCCCACAGCTGTCCAGAAATTCGGGGGAGGCCTCCCCTGAAAGCTGGATTCCCACCGATCGTTTGTTTCAAATCTTAGCGCACTAGGTCAAAAGTAAGCGCTAAAAAGTACTGCCAAAGTCACATAGGTTGTCATGTTACAATTTAGTCAATAAAGGCCTACTACTGGAGAGAAACCGAGTGCTTTGACGCTCGCCATTCGGCCCCACAGCTGTCCAGAGACTCGGGGGAGGCCTCCCGTGAAAGATGGATTCCCAGCGATCGTTTGTTTCAAATCTTAGCGCACTAGCTCAAAGGTAGGCGCTAAAAGGTCCTGCCAAAGTCACATAGGTTGTCATGTTACAATTTAGTCAATAAAGGCCTACTACTGGAGCGAAACCGAGTGCTTTGACGCTCGCCGTTTGGGCCCACGACCTCTGAGAAGCTTGGAAGTGGCCTCCCCTGAAAGCTGGATTCCCACCGATCGTTTGTTTCAAATCTTAGCCCAGTAGCTGAAAAGTAGGCGCTAAAAGGTCCACCAAAATCACATAGGTCGTCATGTTACAATTTAGTCAATAAAGGCCTCCTAATGGACCGAAACTGAGTGCTTTAACGCTCGCCGCTCGGCCCCACAGCCGTCCAGAGACTCGGGGGGAACCTCCCCTGAAAGCTGGATTCCCACCGATCGTTTGTTTCAAATCTTAGCGCAATAGCTCAAAAGTAAGCGCTAAAACGTCCTGCCAAAGTCACATAGGTTGTCATGTTACAATTTAGTCAATAAAGGCCTACTACTGGAGCGAAACCGAGTGCTTTGATGCTCGCCGTTCGGGCCCACGACCTCTGAGAAGCTTGGAAGAGGCCTCCCCTGAAAGCTTGATTCCCACCGATCGTTTGTTTCAAATCTTAGCCCAGTAGCTGAAAAGTAGGCGCTAAAAAGTCCTGCCAAAATCACATAGGTCGTCATGTTACAATTTAGTCAATAAACGCCTCCTACTGGACCGAAACTGAGTGCTTTAACGCTCGCCGCTCGGCCCCACAGCCGTCCAGAGACTCGGGGGAGGCGTCCCCTGAAAGCTGGATTCCCACCGATCGTTTGTTTCAAATCTTTGCCCACTACCTCAAAAGTAGGCGCTAAAAGGTCCTGCCAAAGTCACATAGGTCGTCACGTTACAATTTAGTCAATAAAGGCCTACTACTGGAGAGAAACCGAGTGCTTTGACACTCGCCGTTCGGCCCCACAGCGGTCCAGAGACTCGGGGGATGCCTCCCGTGAAACATGGATTCCCACCGATCGTTTGTTTCAAATCTTAGCCCAGTAGCTGAAATGTAGGCGCTAAAAAGTCCACCAAAATCACATAGGTCGTCATGTTACAATTTAGTCAATAAAGGCCTACTACTGGAGCGAAACTGAGTGCTTTAACGCTCGCCGCTCGGCCCCACAGCCGTCCAGAGACTCGGGGGAAACCTCCCCTGAAAGCTGGATTCCCACCGATCGTTTGTTTCAAATCTTAGCGCAATAGCTCAAAAGTAAGCGCTAAAAAGTCCTGCCAAAGTCACATAGGTTGTCATGTTACAATTTAGTCAATAAAGGCCTACTACTGGAGCGAAACCGAGTGCTTTGATGCTCGCCGTTCGGGCCCACGACCTCTGAGAAGCTTGGAAGAGGCCTCCCCTGAAAGCTTGATTCCCACCGATCGTTTGTTTCAAATCTTAGCCCAGTAGCTGAAAAGTAGGCGCTAAAAAGTCCTGCCAAAATCACATAGGTCGTCATGTTACAATTTAGTCAATAAACGCCTCCTACTGGACCGAAACTGAGTGCTTTAACGCTCGCCGCTCGGCCCCACAGCCGTCCAGAGACTCGGGGGAGGCCTCCCCTGAAAGCTGGATTCCCAACGATCGTTTGTTTCAAATCTTAGCCCACTAGCTCAAAAGTAGGCGCTAAAAGGTCCTGCCAAAGTCACATAGGTCGTCACGTTACAATTTAGTCAATAAAGGCCTACTACTGGAGAGAAACCGAGTGCTTTGACACTCGCCGTTCGGCCCCACAGCGGTCCAGAGACTCGGGGGATGCCTCCCGTGAAAGATGGATTCCCACCGATCGTTTGTTTCAAATCTTAGCCCAGTAGCTGAAAAGTAGGCGCTAAAAAGTCCACCAAAATCACATAGGTCGTCATGTTACAATTTAGTCAATAAAGGCCTCCTAATGGACCGAAACTGAGTGCTTTAACGCTCGCCGCTCGGCCCCACAGCGGTCCAGAGACTCGGGGGAGGCCTCCCCCGAAAGCTGGATTCCCACCGATCGTTTTGTTTCAAATCTTAGCCCAGGAGCTGAAAAGTAGGCTCAAAAAAGTCCTGCCAAAGTCACATAGGTCGTCATGTTACAATTTAGTCAATAAAGGCCTACTATTGGAGCGAAACCGAGTGCTTTGACGCTCGCCGTTAGGCCCCACAACCTCTGAGAGGCTTGGGAGTGGCCTCCCCTGAAAGCTGGATTCCCAAGGATTGTCTGTGTGAATTCCTAGCCCGCTAGGCTGAAATTAAGCGACCTAAAGTCGTGCCGAAGTCAAATCGGTCGTCATGGTACTCGAGCGAAACTGAGTGCTTTAACGCTCGCCGCTCGGCCCCACAGCCGTCCAGAGACGCGGGGGAGGACTCCCCTGAAAGCTGGATTCCCACCGATCGTGTGTTTCAAATCTTAGTGCACTCGGTCAAAAGTAAGCGCGAAAAAGTCCTGCCAAAGTCACATAGGTTGTCATGTTACAATTTAGTCAATAAAGGCCTACTACTGGAGAGAAACCGAGTGCTTTGACGCTCGCCGTTCGGGCCCACAACCTCTGAGAGGCTTGGAAGAGGCCTCCCCTGAAAGCTGGATTCCCACCGATCGTTTGTTTCAAATCTTAGCCCAGTAGCTGAAAAGTAGGCGCTAAAAAGTCCTGCCAAAATCACATAGGTCGTCATGTTACAATTTAGTCAATAAAGGCCTACTACTGGAGCGAAACCGAGTGCTTTGACGCTCGCCGTTAGGCCCCACGACCTCTGAGAGGCTTGGAAGTGGCCTCCCCTGAAAGCTGGATTCCCACCGATCGTTTGTTTCAAATCTTAGCCCACTAGCTCAAAAGTAGGCGCAAAAAAGTCCTGCCGAAGTCAAATCGGTCGTCATGGTACTCGAGCGAAACTGAGTGCTTTAAAAACTCGCCGTTCGGCCCCACGACCTCCGAGAAGCTTGGAAGAGGCCTCCCCTGAAAGCTGGATTCCCAAGGCTTGTCTGTGTGAATTCCTAGCTCGCTCGGCAGAAATTAAGCGACCTAAAGTCGTGCCGAAGTCAAATCGGTCGTCATGGTACTCGAGCGAAACTGAGTGCTTTAACGCTCGCTGCTCGGCCCCACAGCCGTCCAGAGACTCGGGGGAGGGCTCCCCTGAAACCTGGATTCCCACCGATCGTTTGTTTCAAATCTTAGCCCACTAGCTAAAAAGTAGGCGCTAAAAAGTCCTGCCAAATTCACATAGGTCGTCACGTTGCAATTTAGTCAATAAAAGCCTACTACTGGAGAGAAACCGAGTGCTTTGACGCTCGCCGTTCGCCCCCACAGCAGTCCAGAGACTCGGGGGAGCCCTCCCCTGAAAGCTGGATTCCCACCGATCGTTTGTTTCAAATCTTAGCGCACTAGGTAAAAAAAGTAAGCGCAAAAAAGTCCTGCCAAAGTCACATAGGTTGTCATGTTACAATTTAGTCAATAAAGGCCTACTACTGTAGCGAAACCGAGTGCTTTGATGCTCGCCGTTCGGGCCCACGACCTCTGAGAAGCTTGGAAGAGGGCTCCCCTGAAAGCTTGATTCCCACCGATCGTTTGTTTCAAATCTTAGCCCAGTAGCTGAAAAGTAGGCGCTAAAAAGTCCTGCCAAAATCACATAGGTCGTCATGTTACAATTTAGTCAATAAACGCCTCCTACTGGACCGAAACTGAGTGCTTTAACGCTCGCCGCTCGGCCCCACAGCCGTCCAGAGACTCGGGGGAGGCCTCCCCTGAAAGCTGGATTCCCACCGATCGTTTGTTTCAAATCTTAGCCCACTAGCTCAAAAGTAGGCGCTAAAAGGTCCTGCCAAAGTCACATAGGTCGTCACGTTACAATTTAGTCAATAAAGGCCTACTACTGGAGAGAAACCGAGTGCTTTGACACTCGCCGTTCGGCTCCACAGCGGTCCAGAGACTCGGGGGATGCCTCCCGTGAAAGATGGATTCCCAGCGATCGTTTGTTTCAAATCTTAGCGCACTAGCTCAAAAGTAGGCGCTAAAAGGTCCTGCCAAAGTCACATAGGTTGTCATGTTACAATTTAGTCAATAAAGGCCTACTACTGGAGCGAAACAGAGTGCTTTGACGCTCGCCGTTCGGGCCCACGACCTCCGAGAGGCTTGGAAGAGGCCTCCCCTGAAAGCTGGATTCCCACCGATCGTTTGTTTCAAATCTTAGCCCAGTAGCTGAAAAGTAGGCGCTAAAAAGTCCTGCCAAAATTACATAGGTCGTCATGTTACAATTTAGTCAATAAAGAACTCCTACTGGACCGAAACTGAGTGCGTTTACGCTTGCCGCTCGGCCCCACAGCCGTCCAGAGACTCGGGGGAGGCCTCCCCTGAAAGCTGGATTCCCACCGATCGTTTGTTTCAAATCTTAGCCCAGTAGCTGAAAAGTAGGCGCTAAATAGTCCTGCCAAAATCACATAGGTCGTCATGTTACAATTTAGTCAATAAAGGCCTACTACTGGAGCGAAACCGAGTGCTTTGACGCTCGCCGTTAGGCCCCACGACCTCTGAGAGGCTTGGAAGTGGCCTCCCCTGAAAGTTGGATTCCCAAGGATTGTCTGTGTGAATTCCTAGCCCGCTAGGCTGAAGTTAAGCGACCTAAAGTCGTGGCGAAGTCAAATCGGTCGTCATGGTACTCGAGCGAAACTGAGTGCTTTAACGCTCGCCGCTCGGCCCCACAGCCGTCCAGAGAGTCGGGGGAGGACTCTCCTGAAAGCTGGATTCCCACCGATCGTTTGTTTCAAATCTTAGCGCACTAGGTCAAAAGTAAGCGCTAAAAAGTCCTGCCAAAGTCACATAGGTTGTCATGTTACAATTTAGTCAATAAAGGCCTACTACTGGAGCGAAACAGAGTGCTTTGACGCTCGCCGTTCGGGCCCACGACCTCCGAGAGGCTTGGAAGAGGCCTCCCCTGAAAGCTGGATTCCCACCGATCGTTTGTTTCAAATCTTAGCCCAGTAGCTGAAAAGTAGGCGCTAAAAAGTCCTGCCAAAATTACATAGGTCGTCATGTTACAATTTAGTCAATAAAGAACTCCTACTGGACCGAAACTGAGTGCTTTTTACGCTTGCCGCTCGGCCCCACAGCCGTCCAGAGACTCGGGGGAGGCCTCCCCTGAAAGCTGGATTCCCACCGATCGTTTGTTTCAAATCTTAGCCCAGTAGCTGAAAAGTAGGCGCTAAAAAGTCCTGCCAAAATCACATAGGTCGTCATGTTACAATTTAGTCAATAAAGGCCTACTACTGGAGCGAAACCGAGTGCTTTGACGCTCGCCGTTAGGCCCCACGACCTCTGAGAGGCTTGGAAGTGGCCTCCCCTGAAAGTTGGATTCCCAAGGATTGTCTGTGTGAATTCCTAGCCCGCTAGGCTGAAGTTAAGCGACCTAAAGTCGTGGCGAAGTCAAATCGGTCGTCATGGTACTCGAGCGAAACTGAGTGCTTTAACGCTCGCCGCTCGGCCCCACAGCCGTCCAGAGAGTCGGGGGAGGACTCTCCTGAAAGCTGGATTCCCACCGATCGTTTGTTTCAAATCTTAGCGCACTAGGTAAAAAACTAAGCGCTAAAACGTCCTGCCAAAGTCACATAGGTTGTCATGTTACAATTTAGTCAATAAAGGCCTACTACTGGAGCGAAACAGAGTGCTTTGACGCTCGCCGTTCGGGGCCACGACCTCCGAGAGGCTTGGAAGATACCTCCCCTGAAAGCTGGATTCCCACCGATCGTTTGTTTCTAATCTTAGCCCAGTAGCTGAAAGGTAGGCGCTAAAACGTCCTGCCAAAATCACATAGGTCGTCATGTTACAATTTAGTCAATAAAGGCCTACTACTGGAGAGAAACCGAGTGCTTTGACGGTCGCCGTTCGGCCCCATGACCTCCGAGAGGCTTGGAAGAGGCCTCCCCTGAAAGCTGGATTCCCACCGATCGTTTGTTTCAAATCTTAGCCCAGTAGCTGAAAGGTAGGCGCTAAAACGTCCTGCCAAAATCACATAGGTCGTCATGTTACAATTTAGTCAATAAAGGCCTAGTACTGGAGAGAAACCGAGTGCTTTGACGCTCGCCGTTCGGCCCCACGACCTCCGAGAGGCTTGGAAGAGGCCTCCCCTGAAACCTGGATTCCCACCGATCGTTTGTTTCAAACTTTAGCCCACTAGCTTAAAAAGTAGGCGCAAAAAAGTCCTGCCAAAGTCACAAAGGTTGTCATGTTACAATTTAGTCAATAAAGGCCTACTACTGGAGCGAAACAGAGTGCTTTGACGCTCGCCGTTAGGCCCCACGACCTCTGAGAGGCTTGGAAGTGGCCTCCCCTGAAAGCTGGATTCCCACCGATCGTTTGTTTCAAATCTTAGCCCACTAGCTCAAAATTAGGCGCAAAAAAGTACTGCCGAAGTCAAATCGGTCGTCATGGTACTCAAGCGAAACTGAGTGCTTTAAAACTCGCCGCTCGGCCCCACAGCCGTCCAGAGACTCGGGGGAGGCCTCCCCTGAAAGCTGGATTCCCACCGATCGTTTGTTTCAAATCTTAGCCCACTAGCTCAAAAGTAGGTGCTAAAAAGTCCTGCCAAATTCACATAGGTCGTCACGTTGCAATTTAGTCAATAAAAGCCTACTACTGGAGAGAAACCGAGTGCTTTGACGCTCGCCGTTCGCCCCCACAGCAGTCCAGAGACTCGGGGGAGGCCTCCCCTGAAAGCTGGATTACCACCGATCGTTTGTTTCAAATCTTAGCGCACTAGGTAAAAAAAGTAAGCGCAAAAAAGTCCTGCCAAAGTCACAAAGGTTGTCATGTTACAATTTAGTCAATAAAGGCCTACTACTGGAGAGAAACCGAGTGCTTTGACACTCGCCGTTCGGCCCCACAGCGGTCCAGAGACTCGGGGGAGGCCTCCCGTGAAAGATGGATTCCCAGCGATCGTTTGTTTCAAATCTTAGCGCACTAGCTCAAAAGTAGGCGCTAAAAGGTCCTGCCAAAGTCACATAGGTTGTCATGTTACAATTTAGTCAATAAAGGCCTACTACTGGAGCGAAACCGAGTGCTTTGACGCTCGCCGTTCGGGCCCACGACCTCTGAGAAGCTTGGAAGAGGCCTCCCCTGAAAGCTGGATTCCCACCGATCGTTTGTTTCAAATCGTAGCGCACTAGGTAAAAAAAGTAAGCGCAAAAAAGTCCTGCCAAAGTCACATAGGTTGTCATGTTACAATTTAGTCAATAAAGGCCTCCTACTGGACCGAAACTGAGTGCTTTAACGCTCGCCGCTCGGCCCCACAGCCGTCCAGAGACTCGGGGGAGGCCTCCCCTGAAAGCTGGATTCCCACCGATCGTTTGTTTCAAACTTTAGCCCACTAGCTTAAAAAGTAGGCGCAAAAAAGTCCTGCCAAATTCACAAAGGTTGTCATGTTACAATTTAGTCAATAAAGGCCTACTACTGGAGCGAAACAGAGTGCTTTGACGCTCGCCGTTAGGCCCCACGACCTCTGAGAGGCTTGGAAGTGGCCTCCCCTGAAAGCTGGATTCCCACCGATCGTTTGTTTCAAATCTTAGCCCACTAGCTCAAAAGTAGGCGCTAAAAAGTCCTGCCAAATTCACATAGGTCGTCACATTAGAATTTAGTCAATAAAGGCCTACTACTGGAGCGAAACCGAGTGCTTTGATGCTCGCCGTTAGGCCCCCCAACCTCTGAGAGGCTTGGGAGTGGCCTCCCCTGAAAGCTGGATTCCCAAGGATTGTCTGTGTGAATTCCTAGCCCACTAGGCTGAAATTAAGCGACCTAAAGTCGTGCCGAAGTCAAATCGGTCGTCATGGTACTCAAGCGAAACTGAGTGCTTTAACGCTCGCCGCTCGGCCCCACAGCCGTCCAGAGATTCGGGGGAGGACTCCCCTGAAAGCTGGATTCCCACCGATCATTCGTTTCAAATCTTAGCGCACTCGGTCAAAAGTAAGCGCTAAAACGTCCTTCCAAAGTCACATAGGTTGTCATGTTACAATTTAGTCAATAAAGGCCTACTACTGGAGCGAAACCGACTGCTTTGACGCTCGCCGTTCGGGCCCACGACCTCTGAGCGGCTTGGAAGAGGCCTCCCCTGAAAGCTGGATTCCCACCGATCGTTTTGTTTCAAATCTTAGCCCAGTAGCTGAACAGTAGGCGCAAATAAGTCCTGCCAAAGTCACATAGGTCGTCATGTAACAATTTAGTCAATAAAGGCCTACTACTGGAGCGAAACCGAGTGCTTTGACGCTCGCCGTTAGGCCCCACGACCTCTGAGAGGCTTGGAAGTGGCCTCCCCTGAAAGCTGGATTCCCAAGGATTGTCTGTGTGAATTCCTAGCCCGCTAGGCTTAAATTAAGCGACCTAAAGTCGTGCCGAAGTCAAATCGGTCGTCATGGTACTCGAGCGAAACTGAGTGCTTTAACGCTCGCCGCTCAGCCCCACACCCGCCCAGAGACTCGGGGGAGGCCTCCCCTGAAACCTGGATTCCCACCGATCGTTTGTTTCAAATCTTAGCCCACTAGCTCAAAAGTAGGCGCTAAAAAGTCCTGCCAAAATCACATAGGTCGTCACGTTACAATTTAGTAAATAAAGGCCTACTACTGGAGAGAAACCGAGTACTTTGACGCTCGCCGTTCGGTCCCACAGCTGTCCAGAGATTCGGGGGAGGCCTCCCCTGAAAGCTGGATTCCCACCGATCGTTTGTTTCAAATCTTAGCGCACTAGGTCAAAAGTAAGCGCTAAAAAGTCCTGCCAAAGTCACATAGGTTGTCATGTTACAATTTAGTCAATAAAGGCCTACTACTGGAGCGAAACCGAGTGCTTTGACGCTCGCCGTTCGGGCCCAAGACCTCTGAGAAGCTTGGAAGTGGCCTCCCCTGAAAGCTGGATTCCCACCGATCGTTTTTTTCAAATCTTAGCCCAGTAGCTGAAAAGTAGGCGCTAAAAAGTCCACCAAAATCACATAGGTCGTCATGTTACAATTTAGTCAATAAAGGCCTCCTAATGGACCGAAACTGAGTGCTTTAACGCTCGCCGCTCGGCCCCACAGCCGTCCAGAGACTCGGGGGAAACCTCCCCTGAAAGCTGGATTCCCACCGATCGTTTGTTTCAAATCTTAGCGCAATAGCTCAAAAGTAAGCGCTAAAAAGTCCTGCCAAAGTCACATAGGTTGTCATGTTACAATTTAGTCAATAAAGGCCTACTACTGGAGCGAAACCGAGTGCTTTGACGCTCGCCGTTAGGCCCCACAACCTCTGAGAGGCTTGGGAGTGGCCTCCCCTGAAAGCTGGATTCCCAAGGATTGTCCTGTGTGAATTCCTAGCCCGCTAGGCTGAAATTAAGCGACCTAAAGTCGTGCCGAAGTCAAATCGGTCGTCATGGTACTCGAGCGAAACTGAGTGCTTTAACGCTCGCCGCTCGGCCCCACAGCCGTCCAGAGACTCGGGGGAGGACTCCCCTGAAAGCTGGATTCCCATCGATCGTTTGTTTCAAATCTTAGCGCACTCGGTCAAAAGTAAGCGCTAAAAAGTCCTGCCAAAGTCACATAGGTTGTCATGTTACAATTTAGTCAATAAAGGCCTACTACTGGAGAGAAACCGAGTGCTTTGACGCTCGCCGTTCGGGCCCACAACCTCTGAGAGGCTTGGAAGAGGCCTCCCCTGAAAGCTGGATTCCCACCGATCGTTTGTTTCAAATCTTAGCCCAGTAGCTGAAGAGTAGGCGCTAAAAAGTCCTGCCAAAATCACATAGGTCGTCATGTTACAATTTAGTCAATAAAGGCCTACTACTGGAGCGAAACCGAGTGCTTTGATGCTCGCCGTTAGGCCCCACGACCTCTGAGAGGCTTGGAAGTGGCCTCCCCTGAAAGCTGGATTCCCACCGATCGTTTGTTTCAAATCTTAGCCCACTAGCTCAAAAGTAGGCGCAAAAAAGTCCTGCCGAAGTCAAATCGGTCGTCATGGTACTCGAGCGAAACTGAGTGCTTTAAAACTCGCCGTTCGGCCCCACGACCTCCGAGAAGCTTGGAAGAGGCCTCCCCTGAAAGCTGGATTCCCAAGGCTTGTCTGTGTGAATTCTTAGCCCGCTCGGCAGAAATTAAGCGACCTAAAGTCGTGCCGAAGTCAAATCGGTCGTCATGGTACTCGAGCGAAACTGAGTGCTTTAACGCTCGCTGCTCGGCCCCACAGCCGTCCAGAGACTCGGGGGAGGCCTCCCCTGAAAGCGGGATTCCCACCGATCGTTTGTTTTAAATCTTAGCCCACTAGCTAAAAAGTAGGCGCTAAAAAGTCCTGCCAAATTCACATAGGTCGTCACGTTGCAATTTAGTCAATAAAAGCCTACTACTGGAGAGAAACCGAGTGCTTTGACGCTCGCCGTTCGCCCCCACAGCAGTCCAGAGACTCGGGGGAGCCCTCCCCTGAAAGCTGGATTCCCACCGATCGTTTGTTTCAAATCTTAGCGCACTAGGTAAAAAATGTAAGCGCAAAAAAGTCCTGCCAAAGTCACATAGGTTGTCATGTTACAATTTAGTCAATAAAGGCCTACTACTGGAGCGAAACCGAGTGCTTTGATGCTCGCCGTTCGGGCCCACGACCTCTGAGAAGCTTGGAAGAGGCCTCCTCTGAAAGCTTGATTCCCACCGATCGTTTGTTTCAAATCTTAGCCCAGTAGCTGAAAAGTAGGCGCTAAAAAGTCCTGCCAAAATCACATAGGTCGTCATGTTACAATTTAGTCAATAAACGCCTCCTACTGGACCGAAACTGAGTGCTTTAACGCTCGCCGCTCGGCCCCACAGCCGTCCAGAGACTCGGGGGAGGCCTCCCCTGAAAGCTGGATTCCCACCGATCGTTTGTTTCAAATCTTAGCCCACTAGCTCAAAAGTAGGCGCTAAAAGGTCCTGCCAAAGTCACATAGGTCGTCACGTTACAATTTAGTCAATAAAGGCCTACTACTGGAGAGAAACCGAGTGCTTTAACACTCGCCGTTCAGCCCCACAGCGGTCCAGAGACTCGGGGGATGCCTCCCGTGAAAGATGGATTCCCAGCGATCGTTTGTTTCAAATCTTAGCGCACTAGCTCAAAAGTAGGCGCTAAAAGGTCCTGCCAAAGTCACATAGGTTGTCATGTTACAATTTAGTCAATAAAGGCCTACTACTGGAGCGAAACCGAGTGCTTTGACGCTCGCCGTTCGGGCCCACGACCTCCGAGAGGCTTGGAAGAGGCCTCCCCTGAAAGCTGGATTCCCACCGATCGTTTGTTTCTAATCTTAGCCCAGTAGCTGAAAAGTAGGCGCTAAAAAGTCCTGCCAAAATCACATAGGTCGTCATGTTACAATTTAGTCAATAAAGAACTCCTACTGGACCGAAACTGAGTGCTTTTACGCTTGCCGCTCGGCCCCACAGCCGTCCAGAGACTCGGGGGAGGCCTCCCCTGAAAGCTGGATTCCCACCGATCGTTTGTTTCAAATCTTAGCCCAGTAGCTGAAAAGTAGGCGCTAAAAAGTCCTGCCAAAATCACATAGGTCGTCATGTTACAATTTAGTCAATAAAGGCCTACTACTGGAGCGAAACCGAGTGCTTTGACGCTCGCCGTTAGGCCCCACGACCTCTGAGAGGCTTGGAAGTGGCCTCCCCTGAAAGTTGGATTCCCAAGGATTGTCTGTGTGAATTCCTAGCCCGCTAGGCTGAAGTTAAGCGACCTAAAGTCGTGGCGAAGTCAAATCGGTCGTCATGGTACTCGAGCGAAACTGAGTGCTTTAACGCTCGCCGCTCGGCCCCACAGCCGTCCAGAGAGTCGGGGGAGGACTCTCCTGAAAGCTGGATTCCCACCGATCGTTTGTTTCAAATCTTAGCGCACTAGGTCAAAAGTAAGCGCTAAAAAGTCCTGCCAAAGTCACGTAGGTTGTCATGTTACAATTTAGTCAATAAAGGCCTACTACTGGAGCGAAACAGAGTGCTTTGACGCTCGCCGTTCGGGGCCCACGACCTCCGAGAGGCTTGGAAGATACCTCCCCTGAAAGCTGGATTCCCACCGATCGTTTGTTTCAAATCTTAGCGCACTAGGTCAAAAGTAAGCGCTAAAAAGTCCTGCCAAAGTCACATAGGTTGTCATGTTACAATTTAGTCAATAAAGGCCTACTACTGTAGCGAAACCGAGTGCTTTGACGCTCGCCGTTCGGGCCCACGTCCTCCGAGAGGCTTGGAAGATGCCTCCCCTGAAAGCTGGATTCCCACCGATCGTTTGTTTCTAATCTTAGCCCAGTAGCTGAAAAGTAGGCGCTAAAAAGTCCTGCCAAAATCACATAGGTCGTCATGTTACAATTTAGTCAAAAAAGCCTTACTACTGGAGAGAAACTGAGTGCTTTGACGCTCGCCGTTCGGCCCCACAGCCGTCCAGAGACTCGGGGGAGGCCTCCCCTGAAAGCTGGATTCCCACCGATCTTTTATTTCAAATCTTAGCCTGCTAACTCAAAAGTAAGCGCTAAAAAGTCCTGCCAAAGTCACATAGGTCGTCATGTTACAATTTAGTCAAGAAAGACCTACTACTGGAGCGAAACCGAGTGCTTTAACGCTCGGCGCTCGGCCCCACAGCCGTCCAGAGACTCGGGGGAGGCCTCCCCTGAAAGCTGGATTCCCACCGATAGTTTGTTTCAAATCTTAGCCCACTAGCTCAGAAGTAAGCGCTAAAAAGTCCTGCCAAAGTCACATAGGTTGTCATGTTACAATTTAGTCAATAAAGGCCTACTACTGGAGAGAAACCGAGTGCTTTGACGGTCGCCGTTCGGCCCCATGACCTCCGAGAGGCTTGGAAGAGGCCTCCCCTGAAAGCTGGATTCCCACCGATCGTTTGTTTCAAATCTTAGCCCAGTAGCTGAAAAGTGAGCACGAAAAGGTCCTGCCAAAATCACATAGGTCGTCATGTTACAATTTAGTCAATAAAGGCCTACTACTGCAGAGAAACCGAGTGCTTTGACGCTCGCCGTTCGGCCCCACAGCCGTCCAGAGACTCGGGGAGGCCTCCCCTGAAAGCTGGATTCCCACTGATTGTTTGTTTCAAATCTTAGCCCACTAGCTCAAAAGTAAGCGCTATAAAGTCCTGCCAAAGTCACATAGGTCGTCATGTTACAATTTAGTCAATAAAGGCCTATTACTGGAGCAAAACCGAGTGCTTTGACGCTCGCAGTTCGGCCCCACGAGCTCCGAGAGCCTTGGAAGAGGCCTCCCTTGAAAGCTGGATTCCCAAGGCTTGTCTGTGTGAATTCCTAGCCCGCTAGGCTGAAACTAAGCGACCTAAAGTCGTGCCGAAGTCAAATCGGTCGTCATGGTACTCGAGCGAAACTGAGTGCTTTAACGCTCGCCGCTTGGCCCCACAGCCGTCCAGAGACTCGGGGGAGGCCTCCCCTGAAAGCTGCATTCCCACCGAACGTTTGTTAAAAATCTTAGCCCACTAGCTCTAAAGTAAGCGCTAAAAAGTCCTGCCAAAATCACATAGGTCGTCATGTTACAATTTAGTCAATAAAGGCCTACGACTGGAGCGAAACAGAGTGCTTTGACGCTCGCCGTTCGGCCCCACGACCTCTGAGACGCTTGGAAGAGGCCTCCCCTGAAAGCTGGATTCCACCGATCGTTTGTTTCTAATCTTAGCCCAGTAGCTGAAAAGTAGGCGCTAAAACGTCCTGCCAAAATCACATAGGTCGTCATGTTACAATTTAGTCAATAAAGGCCTACTACTGGAGAGAAACCGAGTGCTTTGACGGTCGCCGTTCGGCCCCCATGACCTCCGAGAGGCTTGGAAGAGGCCTCCCCTGAAAGCTGGATTCCCACCGATCGTTTGTTTCAAATCTTAGCCCAGTAGCTGAAAAGTAGGCGCTAAAAAGTCCTGCCAAAATCACATAGGTCGTCATGTTACAATTTAGTCAATAAAGGCCTCCTACTGGACCGAAACTGAGTGCTTTAACGCTCGCCGCTCGGCCCCACAGCCGTCCAGAGACTCGGGGGAGGCGTGGGCCGCACCCCGGCCCCCCCCCCGGCCTCCCCCCCGGCCCCCCCCCCCCCCCCCCCGCCCCCCCCCCCCCCCCCCCCCCCCCCCCCCCCGCCCCCCCCCGCCCCCCCCCCCCGACCCCCCCCCGCCCCCCCCCCCCGCCCCCCGCCCCCCCCCCCCCCCCCGCCCCCCCCCCCCGCCCCCCCCCCCCCCCCCCCCGCCCCCCCCCCGCCCCCCCCCCCCCCCCCCCCCCCCCCCCCCCCCCCCGCCCCCCCCCCGCCCCCCCCCCCCCCCCCCCCACCCGCCCCCCGCCCCCCCCGCCCCGCGCCCCCCCCCCCCCCCCCCCCCCCCCCCCCCCCCCCCGCCGCCCCCCCCCCCCCCCCCCCCCCCCCCCCCCGCCCCCCCCACCCCCGCCCCCCGCCCCCCCCGCCCCCCCGCCCCCCCCCCCCCCCCCCCCCCCCCCCCCCGCCCCCCCGCACCCCGCCCCCCCCCCCCCAGCCCCCCCCCCCCCCCCCCCCCCCCCGCCCCCCCCCCGCCCCCCCCCCGCGCCCGCCCCCCCCCCCCCCCCCCCCCGCCCCCCCGCCCCCCCCCCCCCGCCCCGCGCCCCCCCCGCGCCCCGCCCCGCCCCCCGCGCCCCCCCCCCGCCCCCGCCCCGCCCCCCCGCCCCCCCCCCGCCCCGCCCCCCCCCGCCCCGCCCCCCCCCCGCCCCGCCCCCGCGCGCCCCGCGCCCCCCCCGCCCCGCCCCCCCCGCGCCCGCCCCGCCCCGCGCCCCCCGCCCCCCCCCGCGCGCGCGCGCGCCCCCCCGCGCGCCCCCCGCCCCCCCCGCCCCCCCCCGCGCGCGCGCCCCCGCGCCCCGCCCCGCCCCCCCCGCGCCCCCCCCCGCCCCGCGCGCCCCCGCCCCCCCCCGCGCCCCGCGCCGCCCCGCCCGCCCCCCCCCGCCCCCCCCCCGCCCCGCGCCGCCCCCCCCCCGCCCCCCCCCCGCGCCCCGCCCCGCCCCGCCCCGCGCCCCCGCCCCCCCCCCGCGCGCCCCCCCCCGCCCCCCCCGCCCCCCCCGCGCGCGCCCCGCCCCCCCCCGCCCCCGCGCGCGCGCGCCCCGCGCCCCCCGCCGCGCGCCCCGCCCCCCCCGGCCCCCCCCCGCACGCCCCCCCCCGCCGGGCCCCCGCCCGCCGCCCCCCCCCCCCCCGGGCCCCCCCGGCCCCCCACCGCCCGCCCCCCCGGCCCCCCTCCCCCCGCCCGCCCCCCCCCCCCCCCGCGCCCGCCCCGGGCGCCCCCCTCCGCCGGCCCCCGCCCCCCCCCCCCGGCGGGCCCGCCCCCCGGCCCGCCCCCCCCCCCGCGCCGCCCGCGCCCCCGCCCCACCCCCCGGCACCGGACCCCCCCCCCCGGCCCCGCCCCCCCCCCCCCCCCCGCCCGGCCCCCCGCCCCCCGCCCCGGCACCGGGCCACGCGACCGGGACCCTCCCCGGAAGAACACCCCACCCCGCGACCCCCCCCACCGCCCCCCGGAGCCCACACAAACCCTGGCCCCACAAACCACCGAACACTCCACCCCAAAGCCCCCACCGGAGACCCCCGCCGGGACCAGGGGTCCCGGCAACAAGGCACACAAGCCCGGGCCCGGCAACCAACAGGACCCCCCCAACGCCCCCAACCGGCAACACACCCCCAACAAAACAGGAAGAAAGGCACCCAAAAGCAAGACCAAACCCCCGCCCCTGTCCCCCCGACACACAGGAACGGACCCCCAACAGCAATGCAACACCGGGCCACCAAATAAGGTGCCCCACACAAGAACAATCCCGACGGCCCGCACCACAACCGCCCAGGAGACCCTGCCAACCCCACACACACCACGGCAACACAAGAAAACCCACCCGGACCCGGAGGAACCACCCGCCGCCCCCCCACAAACACCGCACGAACCACCCATCGACCCGGAAGAAAGGAAACCAAACAACAGGCAACACAAAAACGCGAACAACACACCACGGCGCCCACCCACCCCAACACGGAACCAAACAGCCACACACCACCACACCGAAATCCAAGCCAACAACCCCAACGCACCACACGCCCGTCCCCCCGTGGCCCCCCCGTAAACGGCCCCCAGACAACACAACAAACCGGAAAAACAAAAAACAGAAGACCGGACCCACAAAGGACACGGGATATACCAAACCCGCCCACACCCAGACACCCACCAAGCAACGGCCAAAAGGCCAACAACCCCGGAAACAAGACCGGCACCCACGCATACACAAAGAAGAACACCACCCCCCAGGCAAAAACGGACCAGGTAAAAACACCCAACGAACGGGAAACCCACCCCCACACGGACACCGGCCAACCAGAAGGACCACAAAGATCCGGCGCAGAAACGGCACGCCCAACAACACAACGACACGAACCAGGCCCCCCCCGGCCCGGGGCCCAACCCCACCCCAACGCAAACCCCCCCACGGACCGACAACCCCCAGCCCGGCCCGGCCCCGCCGGCCACAGCCAACAACCGAACGAACCGAAAAAACGGGCCCGGACGACAACCCCAGACCGGACCCCCACCCACAGGACACCATGACACCCCCAACCCCACCCCCCACAACAAGTACAAAAAACAAGACAAAACAGAAAAAACCAAAACAGCCAACCCCACCACACCAACCCCACCCCACCGGAAACAACACCCACGGCACACCACACGCACAAAACAATAACAGGACAAACGGAAAACGGACACCAAGACAGCACACCCCCCAGGGGACGGACACCGGAACAGGAAACCCCAAAGGACACGGAACAAACACCCCAACCACACAAAAACAAAAAATCCAACAAGAAAAACACACGGCACCCAACAACCCCCGGAACAGGCAAACACGGAATAAGGAAAAGAAAGAACGGAAAACCCCGCCCGAGGGGGGAAAAAAAAGCAAGGCACAGCCACCAGAACAAAAAGGCCAAACAACTAGAAGGACAAAAAGACGTCCAACACTGACCGACCGACAAAGAACCAAAGGGACAGCCCAAGCACCCCAACAGGACAACACGAACACAAAGACCACCGCCTAACAAAAGAAAGAACAAGGAACAACGAGGACAACGGAAACAACACCACATTGCAAAGGGAAAAAGGTAAAAAAGGAAAAACAACAACACATAAAGGGAAAGGAAAAACAATAAGGCAAGGAAAACCCGCAAAAAAAACAGCACACAACAAAAGAAAAGTAAAAAAAAAAAACGCCAAGACAAAAGATAAACAAACGGAAACAGAGGGCAACAAAAAAGAAGACAAACGTGAACACAAAGACAACCAGGAAAAAAAAAAAAAAACAGGAAAAAAAAAAGAAAGGACAGAACAGAAAGGATGAACGAAAGGAAAGCACACAGCACGAAAAATAACCAAAAATAGAAAAAAAAGAACAAAAAGGAAAAAAAAACACAACACATGCAACCACCAACCGGTGCAAGAACGCAAAACGAACAAAAGACATTAAAAAAAATCATAACGGCTAAAAAGAAACCAGCAACGGAAAACCAAGACAAAAACGAACGGAACCAACAAGAACCTAAACAACAAAAGCACAAAAAAGGAAACGGACGAAACACAAACCAAGGTAAACCAGCTAACCACCCAACCCAAAGAAGAAACCTAACCAGGCCATACCCACACAACAACCCCCACCCACGAACCCCGGCCCCCCACCCCCGGACGCACAACCAAGCCCCGGGCACTCAACTACCCAGTACTGTGACCACACAACACACAATGTTAAGGGCCCCACCGGCCTGTCACACCCCCTGCTCTTCCTGGAACAGAACCAAATCAAAAACCCACATTGAACACATAACAAGGGCATCCGGTCCAAAACAGCATACACGTTTTCTTTTTCCCACACCTATAAACCCGGTGCCCCCGTCCCCCACCTGCCCTAGGTACATTATCCACCCACCCCCCCTCTATCACCCATACTCCCCCCCCCCTCCCCCTCCCCCACACCATGCCCCAACTGCCACCAGCCCTTCCGCCATCTCCCCCCTTACACCCTACCCCCTCCCTTTCCTTCTTTTTTCTTCCCCTCCCCCCCCACCACTTCACCTTCACTTGCCCCTACTCATCCCGTACTCCCTGTCCCTTCCCACCGTACACACACAGCGAATTCCCATACCAATAACCCCTCCCATACCTTCCACACCCCCCCCTCCCATCCCCCCCTTAAAGCTGGATTCCCACCGATAGTTGTTCAAATCATAGCCTACTAGCTCAAAAGTAGGCCGCTAAAAGTCTTGCAAAGTAATTACGGTCGCTCACATGTTAAAATTAGTCCAATAAAGGCTCTTACTGGAGAGAAAAGGCATGTGCTATGCGCTCGCCCGTTCGTGCCCCCACGACCCGCGAAGCTTCTGGAAGAGGCCCTCACTGAAAGCTGGGATTCCAAGGTGTCTGTGTGAATTCATAGCGCCCCCGCTCGGCAGAAATAAGCCCCGCCTAAAGTCGTGCCGAAAGTCAAATCAGGTCGTCATGGTACTCGAGCGAAACTGTTGAGTGCTTTAACGCTCGCGCTCGGCCCATAGCCGTCCTAGAGACTCGGGGGAGGCCCCTGAAGCTGATCCCACCATCGTTTGTTTCAAATCTTAGACTCACTAGCTACAAAGGTAGGCGCTAAATAGTCCTGCAAAAGTCAATTGTATTCATGTTCAATTAGTGTAAATAATGGACTACTTATGGAGCGAAAAGGTGTTGCTTTTGACGCAAGCAGTTAGCGGCCACTCCTCGGAGAGGTTGGAAGTGGGCCTCCCCTTAAAGTGGATTTTCCCAGATCGTTGTTTTAAATTTAGCCAGTAGATGACAAAAAGTAAGGCGTAAAAAAGTCTGCCAAAATAACATAGTCGTCATGTGTGCTACAATTTAGTCAATAAAGGCCTCTACTGGACGAAACTGAGTGCTTTGACGCTCGCTCGTTCGGCCCACAAGGTCCAGAGGCTTGGGGGATTTGGGCTATCCCTGGAAAGCTGGATTCCACGATCGTTTGTTTAAATCTTTTGCGCAGTATGCTGAAAAGTAGCTCTAAGAAGTCTGCCAAATGCACATAGGTCGTCATGTTATATTTTAGTAATAAAGGCCTATACTGGAGCGAAACTGATTGCTTTGCGCTCGCCGTTGGCCCCACGAGCTGTGAGAGGGCTGGGAGTGACTCCCTTGAAGGTGGATCCATGGATTGTCTGTGTGAATTCTAGCCGCTATGGCTGAATTTAAGCGACCAAGTGCTTGCGAAGTCAATCGGTCGCATGGTACTCGGCGAATGATTGTGCTTTAACGCTCGATGAGGCCCACAGCCGTCAGAGAGTCGGGGGGGGTAAGGACTCTCTGATAACAGATGGAGTCCACGAGCGTTGTTTCAAATCTTACGTTCTTACGCACGCGTGTCAAAGGTAAGACGCTAACAAAAGTCCTGCCCAAAAACGTCAGCCTAGGTTGTCATGTTACAATTTGTTCAATAAAGGTATGACTACTGGAAAGGGGGCGAAAAACAGAGTGCGTTGACTGCTCGCCGTTCGGGGCCACCGACCTCGAGAGGCTGGAAGAATACCCCGAAAGTGGATCTCCCCCCAACCGATTCGTTGTTCAAAATCTTAGCGCACTAGGTCAAAGTAAGCGATAAAAGTCCTGCCACAAGTAAACATAGGTTCGTCATGGTACATTTCAGTCACATAAGTGCGTATACGGAGCTTCCTTCTGAAACCGAGTGCTTTGACGTCTCGCCGTTAGGGCCCTACGTCACTCCGAAGAGGTTGGAAGATGCCTCATATGAAAGCTGGATTCACCGACGTTTTTCTAATCTTAGCACAGTAGCTGAAAAGTATGCGCTAAAAAGTCTCAGCCCACAAAATCAAACTAGGTCGTCATGTTACATTAGCAAAGAAGCCTACTACCGAGATCGGAAAACGAGTGCTTTGGACGCTCGCGTTCAGTGTACCCAACAGCGTCCAGAGACTAGGGGGAGGCCTACCCATGAAAGCTGGATTGCCCACGATCGTTTGGTTCTAATCCTTCAGCCCCGCTAACCTCAAAAGCCCAAGCGCTAAAAATGTCACCTGCCAAAGTCACATAGGTCTGTATGTTACAATTTAGCAAGAAGCCCACTACTGGACGCGAAAACAGAGTGCCGGTGAACGCTCGGCGAGCCGGTCCCCCACTAGGACCGCTCCAGAGACTTGCGGGGGAGGCCTCCCGAAGCTGGATTACCAACGATCGTTTGTCCTTCAAATCGTAGCCAGGAGATGAAAAGTAGGCACTAAAAAGTCCTGCCAAAATCACATAGGTCGTCATGTTACAATTATCACTAACAGGTTAAACTGAGCGAAACCGAGGTGCTGTTGACGCTCGCCGTTAGGCCCCAGAACTCCTGAGAGGCTTGGAAGTGGCCTCCCGGAAAAGTGGATTCCCCAAGGATTGTCGGTGGAATTCCCTTTAGGACCCGCTAGGCTGAAGTTAAGCGACCTAAAGGCGTGGCGAAGTCAAATCGTTAGTTCATGTGTACTCGCGCGAAACTGAGGCGATTTAATGATCGCCTCAGCTCGGCCCCATCAGCCGTTCCAGTAGACTCAGCGGGGAGCTCCCTGAAAGCTGTGATTCCCAACGATCTTTTACTTCAAATCTTAGGCCGCTAACTCAAAAGTAAGCGCACTTTAAAAAGTCCTGCCAAAGTCACATAGGTCGTCATGTTACACAATTAGTCAAGAAATGACCTCACTTAACTGGAGCGAAAACCCGAGTGCTTAACACTGCTCGGCGCTCGGCACACAACAGCCCGTCCATGAGACCTCGGGGGAGGGCCTCACACTGAAAGATGGATTCCCATCGAGAGTTTGTTTCAAATCTTAGACCACTAGCTCAGAAGTCAAGCCGCTAAAATAGTCCTGCCAAAGTCCACATAGGTTGTCATGTTATCAAATTTAGTCAACAAAGGCCTTATACTGGAGAGAAAACCGAGTGCTTGGTACTGGTCGCCGTTCGGCCCACTATGACCTACGAGAGCTTGGAAGAGGCCCCCTGGAAGCAGGGACATCCTTCTTTTTTTTTCCACAGATCGTTGTTTCAAATCTTAGCCATAGCTGTAAAAGTGCACGCCTGAAAAGGTCTGCCAAAATCACATAGGTCGTTCATGTTACAAATTAGCAGCAATCAAAGGACCTACTAATGCCAGAGAAAAACCGAGTGCTTTGACGCCGCCGTTACGGCCCCACAAGCTGGCCAGAGATCGGGGGAAGGCCTCCTGAAAGCGGATTTCCCATGATTGTTTGTCTCAAATCTTAGGCCCACTAGTCAAATGTACGCGCTATTAAGTCCTGCCAATGTCACATAGGTTGTCATGTTACAAGAGTCAATAAACGGCATATTAATGGAGCAAAACCCAAGTAGTGCTTTGACGCTCGCCAGTCCCGGCCATCACGACAGCTTCCGAGAGTCTTGGAGAGGCCACTCCTTGCAAAGCTTGGATTTACTAAGGATTGTCCTGTATGGAATTCCCTAGCCGCTAGGCTGAAATAAGCGACAAAGTCGTGCCGAAGTCAATCGGTAGTCATTGGTACTCGAGCGAAAATGAGTTGCTTTAACGCTCGCCGCTTGGACCACAATCTCCAGAGACTCGGGGGAAGGACCTCCTAGAAAGCTGGATGCCCACCGACGTTTGTCGTTCAATCCTTTGGCCGAGAAGCTGAAAAGAAAGCGCCAAAAAAGTCAAAAAAAAAGCTGCCATAAACACCATCGGGCGTCATGTCTACAAAGTAGTCAATAAAGGCCTACTATTGGAGAGAAACGAGTGACTCTGATGCTTGCCGTTCGGCCCCACGACCTATGAGAGGCCTTGAAAGGGCCTCCCCTTGGAAAGCTGATTTTTCACACTGATCGTTTGTTTTCCAATTTTAGACACACGCAGCTCAAACGTAAGCGCTAAAGGTCCTGCCAAAAGCACAAGTTGTCATGTTGCAATTTAGGCAATACAAGGCCTACACTGTGAGCGAAACGATTGATTCGGAGCTCGCCGTTCGCGGCCACACGACCTCTGCAGAGCTTGGAAGAGGTCTCCCCCTGAAAGAGGATTCCACGATCGTGTTTCATAACTCTTAGCAAAGTAGCTGAAAAATAGGCGCTAAAAGGTCCTGCCAAAATCAATAGTACTTCACGCACTATTTAATAAATAAAGGCTATACTATTGGATGAGAAAACAAAACAACGAGTGCTTTGACGCTCGCACACTCACGGCCACACAGCTAGTCCAGCTATTGACTCGGGGGATCTAGCCGAACGGCCCTCCGTGAAAGATCGGATTCCCAAGCGACCGTTTGTTCAAATCCTTAGCGCAACTAGTCGTCAAAAAGTAGGCGCTTCACTAAAAGGGGTCTATCGCCAAAAGTCACATAGGTTGTATAGGTGCAATATGAGCCCTCATAAAGCTCCTATACTGGAGACGAGAAACCGACTTGCTTTGACGCTCGCCCGTCGGGCCACGACACTCTGCAAAGCTTTGGCAAGAGCCTCCCTGAAAGCTGGATTCCACCGATCGTTTGTTTCAAAATAGTAGGGCCAGTAGCTGAACAATAGGCGCCTTAAACGGTCCTGCCATAATATCAAATAGGGCGTCACATGTTACAATTACCCCAACTAACAGGCCCTATACTACTGGCGAGAAACGAGTGCCTTTGACGCTCGCCGTTCGGCCCACAAGCTGTCCAGAGACTCGGGAGGCATCTCGGAAAGATGGATTCCCTAGCGATCAGTTTGTTTCAAATCTTAGGCCCACAAGCTCATTATAAGTCAAGACGCTAAAAGGTCTGCCAAAGCCCAAGGTTGTTTCATGTCTACAATTTAGTCAATAAAAGCGCTCTATACTGGGCGAAACCGAGTGTTTGACGCTCGCGTGCTGGGCCCACGACCTACTGCCAAAGCTGGGAACGAGGCACTCCCTGAAAGCTGGATGCCCATCCGATCGTTTGTTTCAAATCCTAGCCCCAGTACGCTGACAAAGTAGGCGCTAAAACGCTCCTGCCAAAATCCATACGTCGTATGTTACAAATTATGTCAATAAAGCCAAAAGTTGAAAAACAAACTCTTATGTCACTTCTGGATATTCAAAGACTTGAACGCATCATCAATTGCATGTTACTTTCAACTGTAGCTTCATTATTAACACTCGGGATTGCTGCACCAACTATGCTCTAGTAATGTAATAAAGCGCCGCGATTTCCTGCGGAGGTAAACGACAACAAAGATTGCCATTTTTTTCGTATAAAGTAATATACAATGGATTTCTGGCCTAAAATATGAAATATAGCATGTTTTCTGTAGAAATTGTTTAACTATACAGTTTTAAGACTGAATCTTAGGGGAACTTATCAATGGGAAAAACTAGTCTTTTTGCATCTAAAGAATGCAGTGGGATTCCACAAATCTTCCCGAAGAAAGTAATTTTCCACATCTATTCAGTGTGCATCGTGATCTATTGTTTCCATAGAACATATCATTCCAATATACACTATAAAAGTCAGGATTTATGCCTTAGAATCTGTCAAATACAGCATGATTTCTGTCGGAATAGTTCCATACGCACTTTTAATGAAGTGAACTGAGACTTGATTAATGGGGAAAAACTAGTATTACGGTCCATAGTAATCAATTCATATATACAACTCTTACTTGAACGTATCATTCACAAACACTCTATAACTCATGATATTTTGGCTCAATGTTGATCCTACAAATGACAAAAGAACGAACTAACCAACGAACAACACAAAACAAAACTCACATTGTGTACCTGAACGCCACACGAACCCTCGCGCCGTCACACACTTCAAAATCGCACTTTCGACTCCTCCGTCTCCGGCTCCAACCACCAGCCGCACATGCAGCTCGCCGCGTCTCAGCACGCAGGCGGACACGCACATGAGAGTCGGCGGCGCTTTCTCTGCAGGACCCCCGGCGTCAAGCTGCAGCCGCGCGGTCCGAGGCTGGATCTGCAACTCTGCAAGTGCTCAGCGCGAGAAGGAGAGGAAGGAAGACGAGGATGTGAGGAATGAGGGGCAGATTGGAGGGTGTGCGAGGGGGGGAGGGAAAGTTGTTTCCTCAAGGACCCCCCCGCCAAAACCATAGAAGATTTCCTCTTGACTTTTGCACTCCAAAACAGTTCACGCGGTGCACTTTTTTGATTTTTGTAAGGGGGAGGCTAAACGTCCTCATTTACTCACTGCAGATGGGGGGAGGGAAGGAAGAGTATTGCTTGTGTGGCAAGTAAAAGTGGAGTTTGAAGCAAATAAGGACTGATGATGATATAGAACTCTGCAATTTAATTAATCTGATGAAACTCTTTCCATAGGTGCTGCTGTCTTTGGTTGCGACATCTGCGATCTGAAAACATAGTGTTAGGTGGTCGTGGGGTGTATATTGGAGGGAGAGCGTGAGCCAAGTCACAATTTCATGATCCAAGAGACTGTTTACACGCAAGGTGATGCCTGCTGTTTCGTGTTCGCAACAGAGTTCTCCTGGAGCTATCACCGTCTGTGAGTCACTTTGAGGAGGCAATTAATTTTCCCAACTGTGGACTTAAGTCATCTGAGATGCTCTGACTGGTAACCGGTGAAGTGCTCCTGATTTTTGGTTCCACAGATTTTCAACTGACTCAGAAGTAAACATATCTTAAAATGTGTCCATTTTTTTAACAATAGCGTCTTTCAAACGAATCAGGTCAGCTTGAAGGAAAACGGTACCTAACATCTGCTCCTGCCGTCGAGGACATGAGATATTTAACCTATTAGATAAGACAATACTCAATACCAGTAATTGTATTTTTGCTGTGAGATTAAAATCACCAAGAAAATTTGGTATTTTAGTATGTTCTATTATCAATTATTTTTGATGAGAAGGCCATACCGGTCTGAATTTAAGATAGATATCTCCCGTGTGTTCTTGTCTTTTTTTTTTTGTTCTTTGTCTGTCTCTTTCAGGGAGATCCGCCCCTGAAAAGTTTCAGCCTAGCGGCTAGTGCTGAACACTTTGACGCATCGTTACGCTTCGGCCCACAGCGATCCATAGACCTCGGGGGAGGCCTCCCCTGAAAGTCTGGATTCCCCCCGATCGTCTTTGTTTCAAATCTTCGCCCAGTAGCTGAAAGTAGGGGCGCCTAAAAGTCCTGCCAAATCACATGGTTCGTCATTTACATTTAGGTCAATAAAGGCCTCCTACTTGGCCTCATCTGAGTGCTTTAAAAACGCTCGCCGCTCGCCCCCACAGCCTTCATAGACTTCGGGGACGGCTCCCCTGGAAGCCTGTGATTCCACGATCGTTTGTTTCAAGTCTATAGCCCACTAGCTCAACAGTAGGCGCTAAAATGTCTTTACAAAGTCACATAGGATCGTCATGTTACAATTTAGTCAATAAAAGGCCTATACTGGAGCGGAACAGAGTGGCTTTTGAGCGCTCCCGTTCGTCGACCCACAACCTCTGAGAGGCTTGAAGAGTCCTCCCCTGAAAGCTGGATTCCCAAGGATTGTCTGTGTGAATTCTAGCCCGCTAGGCTGAAATTAAGCGCCTATAATCGTGCCGAAGCAAATCGTTCGTCCATGGTACTGCGGCGAAACGGAAGTGCTTTTAACGCTCGCCGCTCGCCCCACAGTCGTCCAAGACTCGGGAGGGACTCCCCTGAACGCTGATTTCCCACCGATAATGTGTTCAAATCTTGCCGCACTAGCTCAAAATAGCGCTTAAAAGTCTGCCAAAGTCACATAGGTCATCATGTTACACTTTGAGTCATAAGGCCTAAATACTGTGAGAGAAACAGAGTGCTTTGAACGCTCGCGTTCGGCCCCACAGCTGTCCAGACGACTCGGGGTAGGCCTCCCCTGAAGCTGGTTCCCACCGAACGTTTGTTTCAATCTTGGCCCAGAAGCTGACAAGAAAGCGCAAAAAGTCCTGCCTTAACCATCGGTCGTCATGTCACAATTTAGTCAAGGCCTACTATTGGAGAGAAACTCGAGTGCTTTGAAGCTTCCGTTCGGCCTCCACTACCTCTGAGAGCTTGCAAGAGTGCCTCCCCCTGAAAGCTGGATCCCACTTGAATCGTTTGTTTTAAAAATCTTAGCCTCATGAGCTCAAACGTAAGCGCTAAAGGTCTGGCCACAGTCACATAGTTGTCGATGTTTGCAAATTTAGTCATAGGCCTAATACTGAAGCGAACCGTGCTTTGACGCTCGCCGTTCGGGAGCCCACGACCTCTGCAAAGCTTGAAGAGGCCTCCCCTGAAAGCTGGATTCCCCACAGATCGTTTGTTTCAAATCTTAGGGCCCAGTAGCCTGAAATAGGCGCTATAAAGGTCTGCCGAAATCCATAGGTCGTCATGTTACCAATTTACTCAATAGAAGGGCCTACTACTGGAGAGAAACCGAGTGCTTTGACGCTCGCCTTTCGGCCCCCAGCTGTCCATAGACTCGGGGGAAGGCCTCCCTTAAAGATGGATTTCCCAGCGATCGTTTTGTTCAAATCTTACGCACTACTCAAAAGTAGCGCTAAAGGTCCTGCCAAAGTCAAGATAGGTTTCATGTTACAATTATGTCAATAAAGCCTCTACTGGAGCGAAACCGAGTGCTTTGACGACTCGCCGTTCGTGCCCCCCGCACATCTGAGAGCTTGGAAGAGCCTCCCCTGAAGCGGATTCCCACCTTCGTTGTTTAAAATCTTAGCCATAGCTGAAAGTATGCGCTAAAAGTCCTGCCAAATCACATAAGTTCGTCATGTTACAATGTACTCAATAAAGGCAACTACTGAGAGAAACCGGTACTTTGACGCTACGCCGTTCGGCCCCCACAGCCGTCCAGAGACTCAGGGAGCCTCCCCTGACAAGCTGATTCCCACCGATCGCTTTGTTTCAAATCTTAGCTCACGAACTCAAAAAGTAAGCGCTAAACTCCTGCCGAAATCACATAGTCGTCACGTTACAATTAGTCAGAATAAGCCTACTACTGGAGCGAAACCGAGTCTTTGACGCTCGCCGTTCGGGCCCAACGAACTCTGAGCGGCTTGGAAGAGGCTCCCTGAAGCTGGATTCCCCACCGATCGTGTTTCAAATCTTAAGCCCCTATCTCACAGTAGGCGCTAAATGTCTTTACAAAGTCCCCATAGGTCGTCATTTACAATTTAGTCAATAAAGGCCTACTACTGGATCGAAACAAGTGTCTTTGAGTGACGCCGCCGTTCGGCCCCACAGCGTTCCAGAGACTCATAGGGGAGGCCTTCCCTGAAAGCTTGGATTCCCATCCGATCGTTTGTTTCAATCTTAGCTCACTAACTCAAAAGTAGCCTTAAAACGTCCTTCCGAATCACATATGTGCGTTCACGTTTCTGTAGATCAATAAAGAGGCCTACTACTGAGTCAAACCGAGTGCTTTTGACGGGGCACGACAGGCCATTGGCCCCACGACCTCTGAGAGGCTTGGAGTGAACTCCCCTGAAAGCTGGGAGTCCACGTCGTTGTTTTCAATCTTAATCCCCTAGCTAGAAGTAAGAGCTAAAAATCCTGCCTAAATCACATAGGTCTTCATGTTACAATTTTGTCCATAAGACCTACTACTGTGACCGAAACTGCGTGCTTTACCGCTCGCCGGCTCGCACCACAGCGGTCCAGAGACTCGTTGGAGGGCCTCCCCTGAAAGCTGGATTCCTACCGATCGTTTGTTTTTCAAATCTAGCCAGTACTGAAAGTATGCGCTAAAAGATTCTCTGCCAAACTCACATAGGTCCGTCAGTTTACAATTTAGTCACTAAGGCCTACTACTGGAGAGAAACAGAGTGCCTT